>NC_092336.1:279540000-280147500 GCF_046630445.1 Rutidosis leptorrhynchoides
ATTCAAACTTTGATTCAATTTCTATAATTATAAACTATCTTAATTCGAGTAAAAATCTTACATGAACTTGTTTTGTGTCATGATCCTACTTCAAGAACTTTCAAGCCATCCAAGATCCTTTGAAGCTAGATCATTTCTTGTCACTTTTAGTAGGTTTACCTACTAAATGTTAGGTAGTAATGATGTTCATAACATCATTCAATTCATATATATAAAACTATCTTATTCGAACGTTTAAACTCGTAATCACTAGAACATAGTTTAGTTAATTCTAAACTTGTTCACAAACAAAAGTTAATCCTTCTAACTTGACTTTTAAAATCAACTAAACACATGTTCTATATCTATATGATATGCTAACTTAATGATTTAAAACCTGAAAACACGAAAAACACCGTAAAACTGGATATACGCCGTCGTAGTAACATCGCGGGCTGTTTTGGGTTAGTTAATTAAAAACTATGTTAAACTTTGATTTAAAAGTTTTTCTTCTGGGAAAATGATTTTTCTTATGAATATGAAAATATATCCAAAAATCATGGTTAAACTCAAAGTGGAAGTATGTTCTCCAAAATGGTCATCTAGACGTCGTTCTTTCGACTGAAAAGACTACCTTTACAAAAATGACTTGTAACCTGTATTTCCAACTATAAACTTATACTTTTTCTGTATATATTCATAAACTTAAGTTCAATATGAAACCATAGTAATTGGATTCACTCAAAACGGATTTAAAACGAAGAAGTTATGGGTAAAACAAGATTGGATATTTTTGCTTGTTGTAGCTACGTGAAAATTGGTAAAAAAATCTATATTAATCATATCCTAGGTAACTCATATTGTATTATACATGTATTCTAATATATTATGTAATCTTGGGATACCATAGACACGTATGCAAATGTTTTGACATATCATATCGACCCATGTATATATGTTATTTGGAACAACCATAGACACTCTATATGCAATAATGTTGGAGTTAGCTATACAGGGTTGAGGTTAATTCTAAAAATATATATACTTTGAGTTGTGATCAAGCCTGAGACGTGTATACACTGGGTCGTGGATTGATTCAAGATAATATATATCGATTTATTTCTGTACATCTAACTATGGACAACTAGATGTAGGTTACTAACGCGGACAGCTGACTTAATAAACTTAAAAGAGTAAAACGTATTAAAAATGTTGTAAATATATTTTGAACATACTTTGATATATATGTACATATTTGTTATAGGTTCATGAATCGACCAGTGGCCAAGTCTTACTTTCCGACAAAGTAAAAATCTGTGAAAGTGAGTTATAGTCCCACTTTTAAAATCATATATTTTGGGATGAGAATACACACAATTTTATAAATATTTTACTAAATAGACACAAGTAAATGAAACTACTTTATATGGGGTGAATGATCGAAGCCGAATATGCCCCTTTTTAGCTTGGTAGCCTAAGAATTTGGGAACAGACCAACAAATTGACACGAATCCTAAAGATAGATCTATCGGGCCCAACAAGCCCCATTCTGAAATTTGGAATGCTTTAGTACTTCAATTTTATCATGTCCGATGGGTGTCCCGGAATGATGGGGATATTCTATATGCATCTTGTTAATGTCGGTTACCAGGTTTTCACCGTATGAATGATTTTTATCTCTAGGTATGGGATGTATCGAAATATGAAATCTTGTGGTCTATTATTATGATTTGATAATATATAGGTTAAACCTATAACTCACCAACATTTTTGTTGACGTTTTAAGCATGTTTATTCTCAGGTGATTATTAAGAGCTTCCGCTGTTGCATACTAAAATAAGGACAAGATTTGGAGTCCATGCTTGTATGATATTATGTAAAAACTGCATTCAGGAAACTTATTTTTGATGTAATATATTCTTATTGTAAACCATTATGTAATGGTCGTGTGTAAACGGTATATTTTAGATTATCATTATTTGATAATCTACGTAATGCTTTTTAAACCTTTATCGATAAAATAAAAGTTATGGTTGTTTTAAAAATGAATGCAGTTGATGTCAAAGCTAAGGGGTATAAAATACTACTAAATTTTACAAGGAAATACTATTAAATACGATACAATTTTACACAAGATATTTATTTATTTAAAGAATGGATATACTTAAACCTTGCTACAACACTTATAGGCAGTGTACCTAATCGTACAGTAGTGTAGTTTTTAGTAAGTCCGGTTCGTTCCACAGGGAAAATCTTTTTCACTAAGCTTAACGCTATATTAGCTTAAATTTATAAAAATACAAATATATATATATAAGTAATATTATTATTATAAAGTGGGGTTTTTACCGTTTAATGACCGGTTTGTCGATTTTAAAACTTTAGTCGCAGTTAAAACAAAATGTAAAATATTAAATAAATAAAAGACTTAATTTAAAGCGTAAAGTAAATAACGATAATGAAATTGCGATAAATAAAAGTGTGATAAAATAAACTTGCGATAATTAAAAAATACGATAATTAAAATTGCAATTAAATATAATAACCATAAATAAAAGTGCGATAATTAGAAGTGCAATTAAATATAAAATAAAGGAAATTAAATATGAAATAAAAGAATTATGCTTATTTAAACTTTCCGTAATCATGATGTTTGACGTGTTGATTTTAGTTTTATGCCCATGAATTAATTGTACTTTGTCCTGGATTATTTAATATGTCCGTCTGGTTTTTGTCCATAACAGTCCATCAGTCATAAATATAAAGTGCGAGTGTCCTCGTCAAATTATCCTTATACCCGAAGTTTAAATATTCCAACTAATTGGGGACTTAAACTGTAACAAGATTTTAATACTTCGTTTAATAATTACACCAGGATGTCAACTGAGTGTAACCCAAGGTTTTAATACTTTGTTATCAATTATGCCAAGTGTCCTTGTACATAATTTCACCCCTGTTTTAATAATTATAGTGGCTATTAATCCATTCCCGTGTCCGATTAAATGAACGATTATTCGTACATATAAATACCCCGCCCATCGTGTCCGATCGAGTGTATATGGTTATTTATAGGGACGTCCAATTGTAAATCTTTATATTAACATTAACAAACTATCATTTAGTTAAACAAATATAAATCCCATTAATAGCCCATAGTCTAATTTCCACAAGTGTCGTTATTTTTGTCCAAACCCCAATTATGGTACAAAGCCCAATTATCCAATTTTAATATTTTTAGCCCAACATCATGATTACTTCGGATTAAATAAGCATAATAATAACTTAGCTACGAGACATTAAATTAAAAAGGTTGAACATAACTTACAATGATTAAAAATAGCGTAGCGTTACACGGACAGAATTTCGATTTACACCCTTACAACATTCACTAACATACCCTTATTATTAGAAATTAAAATTAAAATTAAAATTAAAATATATATATATATATATATATATATATATATATATATATATGTATATATATATATATGTATATATATATATATATATATATATATATATATATATATATATATATATATATATATATATATATATATATATATATTACGTATATCTTGAGAGAGAGATTAAAGGATGGATAAATGGTGCACCAAAGCTTGATTTTTATAGGCCTGTGATCTGGAAAAGGGGCTCATGCGATCGCATGGATTTATGCCTTCCAGGCCATGCGAACGCATGGCCAGCTGGGGAGAGCCACTTTTGGTTGTTTTCTTCTGCCGACGTTTATTTAAATATAATATAATATATATATTAATTTTAAGAATTAATTATATATTATATTATATTCATATGCGTAGTTGACTTGTAATTTTTAGTCCGTTGCGTCGAGCGTTGAGAGTTGACTCTGGTCCCGGTTTCGGATTTTCGAACGTCCTTGCGTACAATTTAATATCTTGTACTTTTCGTTTTGAATCTTGTACTCTTGTAATTTTGAGATGTTTCTTATCAATAATTGGAACCTCATTGATTGTATTTTGTACTTTTGAGCTTTTTGGTCGTTTGCGTCTTCAATTCGTCGAATCTGTCTTTTATCTTCACCTTTTATTATTTAAACGAATATCACTTGTAAATAGGACAATTGCAACTAAAAGCGTGTCTTTCTTGAGGAATAATGCTATGAAATATATGTTCGTTTTTAGCATTATCAAATATTCTCACACTTGAGCGTTGCTTGTCCTCAAGCAATATAGTCTTGAAATACTAGAATCACTTCTTTATTCTTCACACTTTGTACATCAGTGATTTCTTTACGGCGGTATAAACAATGGTAGTAACGATGTGGTTTACAGTCCCACATGACTATAAAATTTAGATCCATTAAGGAAATTGGATCTTTATGAAAACATTTGATCTTTTGAAAATTAAATCTAGTTTTTTACCCTAGATAAGTTTTCCAGAATAACCCTTCACCGGTGTTTGCAAAATATTTTTGTGGGCTTGGTGGGTTTCAGATTTGAAAATTTTAGCTCAAAACTTGTGGTTTTGTGTCACCCACTTGCTAACCTTGTATTAGGAAAGCAACACATCCAGTATACTTGCTCCGTATATTACCTTTCGGTAAACTACCGTCCGGTTATAAAGGAAAGCGTTGAACAAGCAACTGTTAAGGCAATGTCCCCTGGCATGCTTTTAATTATGGTCTATAACGTGTCGAACGCAATTACTATCCTTTGTAGGAGCAATAGTAAAGCTCACCCTTATGATTTTTCAGTCTGGCCCAAGGTCATGTCTTCGACCATGCTATGCAACCACCGTTCTTACGGTTGACACCCGATTTGGTTCAGATGACCTAATGAATTCCAGGTGAATTCCTAGGATTTTACGTTCAATGGTAATGAACGCATTGAAAATGGGTTTTCAGAAAACAAATCGGTTTATAATTTGATCAAAATATTTTCTCGTTCAAGCTCGAGTTTAGATATCATTAAATTCCATGAGTTTGAATTCTCAATCTTTAAGGTCAATCTCTAGGATTGAGTAATATCAGGCTTAAAAGCTGATTTTTGATCTTTTAAGGAGATTATCCTTTCTGGGGATCTGATTTATTAGTCTTATCAAGCTAATTTTCACGGTGCCCCCATTGTTCGAGATAAATCCTTCTCATGGTTAGGATAAATCTGACAACTTGGCGACCCTGTTTTATGCTGAGGTCCGTGGATTTACTGCTGATTTTAGAGATGACTTTTCAAGATTTTTCATCAACCTACAGCTGGTCTGGACGACAACTTCATGACCTAAATCAAGAAGCGCGTGTCTTTTTCGAAAGACTTTACTTCCTTTTAACGATAGAATTGATTCATCGTGTAGATCCATCTCTTCTTTTCTTTCATCGGGTAAAACAGTTAATTATCGTCCAAAACAAAAGTATTTTCAATTATTTGTACAAAAATATGTGATATGTATTTTGAATAACTCGGTGAAAATTTCCCACACTTGGCTTTTATTTTCCTTTTTATTGTCCTCTATTCCATTTTAAATGAATTTTAACATTTTGGTTTGTTTCTCAATTTATGTCCTTTCCGAGGTAACAATAATTTCGGTGTTAACACCTAGTTTTATCGTTCATAAATATGTATAAACATGATTTTGAGTTCATTTAATTGAAAATTTTGAAAAATTTTACTAGAATTGGGTAGTCAGTATATAAGACTAGGGCTGTTCTTTATTATCAGAGAGCACTAGATTCTAATACAACTACTACTTTACTAGTATTTCTAATGGTAACCAAGTGTTTAAAGTAAAAAAATTTAAAAAAATCCGAAAGAATTTAACCCCTTCCCACACTTAAGATCTTGCAATGCCCTCATTTGCAAGAAATCAGTAACAATTTAAATTATTGAGGGTGATTAGCGTAGAAATGATTAAATTTTACCAAAGTTTCCAAACATATTGGCGTTTGTTTGCTGAATGATAAATGGTACATATCATTTGTCCATTCCGTCTGTTGTTACGTTACATTTATCTTGTCGTCAAAATTAGTAGCTTTTGCTGAACTTAATGCCAGTCTTTGAAAATGCGCTGTTTTACCCTGTTTTGTACAATTTACCATATACATACATACAAATATAAACATGCATGGCAATTTGAAATGGGACTTAATATCCCACTTTCAAATCCTAAATGTGAAATATTAGTATACAATAATAATAAAAATGAAAAAGATTACATAAGTATATTCAATAACATAAGTTTAAACATGAATAAGTAAAAAGATAAAAACATAAAAATCATATAAATAACCAAATGGAACTAAATCAGTCTGGATATGGGTTCCAGTTCATCTCGTCGGGTGGGTTTCGTTGTTGGTTATAGGTGTTCTGATAGGCTTGATTATAGTCATACCGGTTAAAGGGTGGTCGGATATCGGGGCTGTGTGGCGGAAAATGAGCAGGTCGAGTAGGTACGTAATTATTTGGTACCTGATATGATAGCTGGCTCATGATTTGGTGCTGATGAACTAACCAGCTATCGTGTTGGCGTCGCCTATAATCCTTGTATACTCGCTCGGAGTTCCACTGCTCATACATACTATGTCTGGCCGCGTTCGTCATTGCTTCCTCATCTATATGAACGTGGACGTCAAGAATAGCATCTCGAAAGACATCCCTAATGTCTTCCGCCTCCTCCATTTCCTCGTCTGAGCCTCTCTCTATCTGAGGATGAGATCCCTCATAGGGTACTGCCTGGTTACATCTACTTTTCAATACCTTAGCACCCACATAAACTTTCAATCCTAAGGGCTCAACATGTTCTCTACAAAGCTGTAATAGACCCCCTTGGTTCCTATCAACACCTAAATACTCTCCAATGAGAGTAACAAAAATACCTCCTCCTATTATACTCCCGTCCTGCATTCCCTCTACCATTTTAGATAAATAAAAAGCAACACAGTAAGGGATATTGACAAAGCTTCTAGGATCCCGAATACACTTTAGGTAGAATAAATCATGTAAGGTAATTTTTTCTTTATTATGACCTCTCTGTGTAATCGAGTTAGCCAAAAATCTATGAATAATACAAAGCTCGGCTCTGTCAATATGTGTATAGGAGTGTCCTCCTGCTCGTGTAAAAACATCAAAATGTGACATACGCCTCCAAATGGCATCAGCGTCAAAGTTACTATCTACCCTTTCACCATAATGAATCAAATTTGTACAATCGGGTAATAGCAACTCACCAGGAGTATATATCTGTAAGGCCCTGGCCATGTCCAGCATGGACATTCTGTACATCCTACCGCCAAGGATAAACCTAAGAAATCTTCTATCATCTATTCTAACTATATTTGTATCAAGTGATACAGTACTCATCAACTCAACACACCATTCCTTATATACAGGTCTACGAATGGTGAAAAGACGTTCCCAATCTGTAAAAGAAGAACTGCCATACCTTTGTACCAAAAGCTGTCTAACACGGTCAGCTAGATAGACCGTTTCCAAAGGGGCCGAATAGATTACCCTTGGCACCTCTACATTTTTTGTTACCCATTTGAATTTGTTCCTTTGATATGTCTCGTAATCTCTCCATCTCCTATCAAATCTCAGATTAGGATGCAGAGTGTGCTTAGGAATCGTTGAGAATTCTACTGGCGGCCTCATTGGGAATACTATGAATTCATCAAAAAACTGTACCAGATCATAATAAGGTATGTGCTGATCAGGCTGTTGTTGTGGTTCTTATTGTGGTTCTTGTTCGTGTTGCATTTCTGGTTCTGGTGCTGGTGCTGGTGCTGGTCGTCTAGATGATGATGCTCCTGAACCTCCAGTATCGGCTTTCTGCAAAACACATTAAACACAAAATTTGTGCATCCAAATATGCATTAGTGTTAGCAAAATAACAACTTAAAACAATCACTATAACATGTTAAATCAAAAATAAACTTATACACATTTTCACAATTTTTTTTTTTCACAATTCTACACTTTTCAAATAAGCACATATGAAAATGTATACAAAGTTCATAAGCATTTAACTCAAATAACATGTCAAAATAGTCATTACTAATAACTAAACAAGTCTCAAATGGCAATTACATCAAATTAATCAAGTTCATGAATTTTGGACTTAAAAAGTCCACTTTAATCTCCAAAAATCATGTTTAGGATCAATGTTTGGATCATTTAACTATCTAAACATGTTACGCTACTCAATTTAGCAATAATTCATGACAAAAATCGGCCATAACCTGTTTATATCAAAAAGCCCCAAATTGCTCAAGAACACAAACCCTAGATTTCTAAAAAATTTGAAGTTTTTGGCTTCAAATCATGTTAAATAGCATCAATCTAGGTTATACATGCATAAAATACTAACAATTTAACACTAATTACACTAGAAATTAACAAAATTGTATTAGGTAAAAAAATTGGAAATTATCACAAAAACTAGGAATTTATAGAGTTTAGGGGTGTAATTTTTACCATTTTGCTGAAGAATGAGAATCTAGGTATGATTAGAGCAAGAAAAATGACGAATTACAGTGGAAAAATGATGAAATTTGGTGAGGTTTTGAGAGAGTTTCGTGTTTGTGTGTGTGTTGTAGTGAGGAAGACAGACTCGCTGGGAGTTTTGAGTCTGACCTGCATTTGGTCCCCATGCGATCGCATGGGTTCCAAGTGCAAACCCCATGTGATCGCATGGGGTGCCGGCTACAGTGTTTAAGCTTTTTTTTTTATATATATAAAACCTTAAACTAAATAAAACATATAATTAATAAAATTTTAAAAATTTGTTTCTTTTTAGGATGAGGGCTTTTCGGATCGTTGTCCTAGTCTGTCCATTGACAAAATTTTTAAAATTTGTCAATTTAAAGCGCGGTTTTAAAAGTAAAGATTTTTGGATTTTTTAATGTTTTTGGCATACTTTAATTCAATAAGATTAGAAATAATGATAATAAAAGTTTTCGTTCCTCCCTCGGGTAAAGCAATTTCGGTTCAACGACATAGTCTTCAACTCACGACGAATTTTAAAAATTATATTTTTAACTTAGCGAAATAAAGTAAATTTTTGTTTTTAAATTCACACCAAACTTAAATTTAAAATATGCATAAAATTAAAAATTCACACCAAACTTAAATAAAAATTCATATTATAAATTCACACCAAACTTATATTATATTTTTGTTTTTATACATACAAAATTATATTAAAAAGATTAATTTTTTCAAATATTTACAATTTTAAATATATTGATTTTACAAAGTTCAAAATATTAATTTAAAATTTATATATTAATTTTAAAAACATGGTAAAAAAAATAAAATTAAAAATCTTTTTGGCTTTTATCCCACTTTAATCAATCAAATATTAACAAAAATATGCGCCCCTCTTTTCTGTAAAGTAATTTCGGTTCCATGACCTAATTTAACTCATGACAAATTTTTGAAATATTTTGGGTTGATTGATTAAAGATATTTATACCTTAAGAATAAACGTTAAATTTCGCAGTGATGTAATAAATTTTTGTATGATATCAATAATTTCGGTCGCCAAACCTAATTTTATTCAATACCAATTTAATACTTTATAGCGAACAAATTAGCGTTTATTATCAAAAGGTTAAAAATAAAAATAAAAAAATAAAAATTGTACAGACTTACCTGTGAGATAGTATTCTTAGTTATATGATCTATCTCATTCATAAGATAGTCGGTTTAATTGGTTTTCTATAGCTACATAGGCGTAACCTCGAGCATTCAGTGTTTTTTCTTCTAAACATATGAACGGTCCGTCTCTGCATAAAGTAACAAATTCGGTATTTGAATAGGTTTGATTATTTGAACATTTACCTCCATGTGACCATTTTCCGCATTTGTGACATCTTTCAAGGTGTCGTGCTCTTCTTTTCGCTGCGAATTTTGATTTTCCTTTACCAAATTGTAATTTATTATCTTCGCATCTGGATTCTTTTTTTACTCCGTCCAATCTTTCTCTGATTACTGATACTATTTTACTCGGAAGTGTGTCATTATTACGTTTAGTGATCAAAGCGTGTAGCATTAGACCATGGTTTAGTTCACAGGAAGTCTTCATTTCGTAAAAACCTAAAAAAAATAAAAATTCAGAATGGGGGGAGAAGACTAGTTCTTTAGGGTCTGCTAGGGAAAGACCATTCGGGTTCCATTTTTGAGAACTACACGAAAACAGACAATCTAACTCTAACAGAAATACATAAAATCCTTAAAAGACTTGATTCTCCCCACACTTAGTTAGCTGTGGTATCGAAATTGTGATTAACTTCGTTGTCGACTTCCATCGGACTATCTATGTAATGTTTAACTCTGTGACCATTAACTTTAAATTCAATTTCATTTGAATTTATTAATTCTATCGTTCCGTATGGGAAAACTCTTTTGACTATGAATGGTCCAGACCATCTTGATTTCAATTTTCCAGGAAATAGCTTGAATCGTGAATTGAAAAGAAGAACTCTGTCTCCTTTTTTAAATTCTTTTGAACTTCTGATTCTTTTATCATACCATTTCTTCGTTCTTTCTTTATAGATTAACGAATTTTCGTATGCTTCATGTCTTAATTCTTCTAATTCGTTTAGTTGACTTAATCGTAGACGTCCAGCTTCATGTAAATCAAGATTACATGTCTTCAAAGCCCAAAATGCTTTGTGTTCAATTTCTACTGGAAGATGACATGCTTTTCCGTAGACGAGTTTAAAAGGTGTGGTTCCAATTGGAGTTTTGTAGGCTGTTCTAAAAGCCCAGAGTGCATCCTCCAATTTAATGGACCATTCCTTCGGATTTGATCCTACGGTTTTCTCTAGAATACATTTTAAAGCTCGGTTGGTATTTTCAACTTGTCCACTTGTTTGTGGATGATATGCGGTGGAGATTTTATGAGTTACTCCATATCTTTTGAGAACTTTCTCAAGTTGATTATTACAGAAATGAGTACCCCGATCACTTATTAAAGCTTACGGTGTTCCAAACCTTGAAAAAAGATGTTTTAAAAAGTTGACTACAACTCGTGCATCGTTAGTTGGGAGAGCTTGTGCTTTCACCCATTTAGATACATAATCAATGGCTACGAGAATATAGAGATTTTGGAAATGGACCCATAAAGTCAATACCCCAAATGTCAAATACTTCACATACTTGGATGACATTTTGTGGCATTTCATCACGTTGACTTATTTTTCTGGCCCTTTGACAAGCATCACAGGATTTGCAAAGAAGGTGTGCGTCTTTATAAATTGTAGGCCAATAGAATCCAGCATCATAAACTTTTCTTGCTGTTAGTTGAGGCCCATAGTGCCCTCCTGTTGGTCCTGTGTAACAAGGGTTTAAAATTTTACTAGCTTCATCTCCGAATACACATCGGCGTATTATTCCATCGGGACAACTTTTAAACAGATATGGATCTTCCCAAAAATAGTGTTTGATATCACTGAAGAATTTCTTTCGTTTTTGGTACGATAATCCTTTTTCAAGGAATCCACATACTAAGTAGTTTGCATAGTCTGCAAACCATGGAATTTCATTATAATCTATCTTCAATAGATATTCATCAGGAAAGTTGTCTTGTATGGCCGATTCATTTAGAACTTCTAATTCGGGATTTTCAAGACGAGAAAGATGATCAGCGGCGAGATTTTCTGCTCCTCTTTTATCTCGGATTTCAATATCAAACTCTTGTAAGAGTAAGATCCAACGGATTAATCTTGGTTTGGTATCTTGTTTCGAAAATAGGTATCTAAGAGCAGAATGGTCGGTATAGACCACCGTTTTTGCTAGAATGAGATATGAACGAAATTTGTCAAAAGCAAAGACAATAGTAAGGAGTTCTTTTTCAGTAGTTGTATAATTTGTTTGTGCTCCTTGTAACGTCTTACTGGCATAATATATAGGTTGAAATCGTTTTTCAATCCTTTGTCCTAAAATGGCTCCCATTGCAAAATCACTTGCATCGCACATTAGTTCAAACGGTAGATTCCAATTTGGTGTTATCATGATCGGCGCATTAGTGAGTTTCTCTTTAAGAATATTAAAAGATTTGATACATTCATCTGAAAAAGATGAATGGAGCATCCTTTTCTAGGAGTTTATTCATAGGAGTGGCAATTTTAGAAAAATCTTTTATGAAACGTCGGTAAAAACTGGCATGCCCTAGAAAACTCCTAGCTCCTCTAACATTGGTGGGATGTGGAAGTTTAGCAATTACATCTACTTTAGCTCTATCCACTTCAATTCCTTCTTTTGAAATTTTATGTCCAAGAACGATGCCTTCTTTAACCATGAAATGGCATTTCTCCCAATTAAGAACTAGATTTGATTGTTCGCATCTAATAAGCATTCGTTCCAGATTAACTAGACATGATTCAAATGTATCACCGAAGATTGAAAAGTCATCCATGAAAACTTCCATGCATTCTTCTATCATGTCATGAAAAATCGCCATCATGCACCTTTGAAAGGTTGCAGGGGCGTTGCAAAGTCCAAATGGCATATGTTTGTAAGTAAAAGTACCATAAGGGCACGTGAATGTGGTTTTCTCTTGATCTTCGGGTGCTATTGGAATTTGAAAGTATCCGGAAAATCCATCAAGAAAACAATAATAACTATTTTTGGCTAATCTTTCCAACATTTGATCAATGAAAGGTAAGGGAAAGTGATCTTTTCTGGTGGCGTCATTTAATTTTCTATAATCAATACATACACGCCATCCTCTTACAGTCCTTGTAGGAATAAGCTCATTTTTTTCATTTGTAATGACAGTCATGCCACCCTTCTTAGGCACGCATTGAACTGGGCTTACCCATGGACTATCAGAGATTGGATAAATTAAACCTGCATCTAGCAGTTTAATAATTTCTTTTTTAACTACATCTTGCATATTCGGATTTAGTCTTCGTTGGCGTTGCACATACGTTTTATGACCTTCTTCCATAAGGATTTTATGTGTGCAATACGAAGGACTTATTCCTTTAATATCATGAATCTTCCATGCAATGGCTGGTTTATGAGCTTTCAATACATAAATGAGTTGTGATTTCTCATTTTCAGTAAGAGAAGACGATATTATTACAGGTAATTCAGATTCACCATGTAAATAAGCGTATTCCAAATGGTTTGGAAGTGGTTTAACTCTAATTTCGGAGGTTCTTCTATCGATGATTTATATCGATATCTGTCTTCTTCTTTTAGCATTTGAATTTCTTCTGTTGTTAGTTCATATCCATTAGCTATAAATGTAACTAACATTTCAGCTTCATCAATTTGTTCAGTTCCTTCTCCTAAAGAACATTCTCCTGTTCCTTGTAATTCTGGAAATTCTTCTAACAATTCTACATGTGAATCTATAGTTTGAATATAATAACATGTATCATCTGCAGATTGCGGTTGTTGCATTGCTCTATCAACTGAAAAGGTAACACTCTCGTCCTCTATACTTAGGGTCAATTTCTTACCGAACACGTCTATCATTGCTTTAGCCGTGTTTAAGAATGGTCTTCCTAATATGAGAGGAACTTGAGAATCTTCTTCCATGTCCAGAACAACAAAATCTACTGGAAATACTAAAGTACCAACTTTAACTAGTATATTCTCCATTATCCCTCTAGGATATTTTATTGATCGATCGACTAGTTGTATGCTTATTCTTGTTGGTTTCAATTCTCCAAGGTCTAGTTTAGTGTATAGTGAAAACGGCATTAAATTTATACTAGCACCTATGTCTGCCAATGCTTCTATTGAACTAAGACTACCCAGAAAATATGGAATTGTGAAACTTCCTGGATCAGATAGTTTTTATGGTATCTTATTCAACAGCACTGCTGAACAATTAGCATTCATAGTAACAGCCGAGAGTTCTTCCATTTTATTTCTATTCGAGATTAGATCTTTCAGAAATTTAGCATATCTAGGCATTCCTGAAATCACATCAATGAAAGGAAGATTTACATTTATCTGTTTAAACATATCCAATAATTTGGATTGCTCGGCTTCAAGTTTCTCTTTTTTCATTTTACTTGGGTAAGGAAGTGGTGGTTGGTATGGTTTAACATAAGGTTTATCCTTAGCTGTGTTATCTTCATTAACCTTTTCAACTACCGGTTCTTTTTCCTTATCTTGTTCAGGTTGTGGTTCTTGTGGAGTAGGAATAGCTTCATCAGAAGTTACAGGTATTTCAGGTGGTTTAAGTGTTGTACCACTTCTTGTGGTAATGGCTTTAGCTGTTTCATTCCGGGGGTTAGCATTTGTATCACTAGGTAAACTTCCCGGTTTTCTTTCACCTATTAACCTTGCTAGGTTACTTACTTCTTGTTCCAAATTTTGAATAGAAGCTTGTTGATTTCTAAATGCTTGAGCATTTTGTTCATTAGTTTGTTTCTGAGATGTGAAAAACTGCGTTTGAGTTTCAACTAGCTTCGTCATCATATCTTCTAAATTCGGCTTTTTATCATCGGTTTGTGGTGGTTTGTTTTGAAAATTAGGTCTTTGCTGATTGTAAGTATTATTGGATACTTGTTGATTGTTAGGACCTTGTTGGTTGTTGTATGGAATATTTCGGTTATAATTCTGATTTTGATTGTAAATCGGTCTTGGCGGTTGATAATTATTCTGATAATTATTTCCAGGCCTTTGGTTTATGTATGAAATATTCTCTCTTTGTTCCATTGTTAATTCAATACTAAGACAATCTTTTGTCAAATGTGGTCCTCCACACTGCTCACAACTAATTCGTATTGAGTGGATATCTTTAGTCATCTTTTCCATTCGTCTCTCGACAACATCTATCTTTGCTGAAATGGAATCTAAGTCATGGCTAGAATCGGCTCTAGCTGCTTTACATGATCTAACGATATCTTTTTCTTGATGCCACTCATGTGAGTGGGAAGCAGTGTTATCAATAATTTTGTAAGCATCAGTTTCGGTTTTCTTCATAATGGAACCACCAGCTGCAATATCTATGTCTTTCCTTGTAGTGATGCCGCATCCTTGGTAGAATATTTGTACTATTTGACAGGTATCTAAACCATGTTGCGGACATCCTCTTAATAACTTTCCAAATCTTGTCCACGCCTCATATAGAGTTTCATTTGGCTTCTGTGTGAACGTAACAATTTCTCCTTGAAGTCTTACGGCTTTAGATGCCGGAAAGAATTGTTTAAGAAATTTTTCAACTAAAACGTCCCATGTATCGATCGCCCCTTCAGGTAATGATTCCAACCAATCTTTGGCTTCTCCCTTTAAAGTCCAGGGAAATAACATGAGATATATCTGTTCATCCTCAACTTCTCGGATTTTAAATAGTGTGCAGATCCTATTAAAGGTACGAAGATGTTCATTTGGATCTTCCTTCGGCGCACCACTAAATTGGCATTGATTAGTCACCATGTGTAGAATTTGTCCTTTGATTTCATAATCTGGCGCATTAATGTCAGGATGAGTAATTGCGTGACCTTGGCCAGTGCGTTTAGCTCTCATTCGGTCTTCCATACTTAAAGGTTCCAGATTCTCCATAATTGAATTTGTTGAATCGAAATCACTAGAGGATTCTGATTTAATGGTTCGTTCCTCAACAATCTCTGTTTGAATGATTGGTGGTTCCAGAGGAAAATTTAATGGTTCAGGATCTTCGAATTGTCCATGAATATTCTCCGGATTCTCAATTGTGAGGTCGGGTTCAAAAAATGGATTATCGGAAATTTGAATTGGAGTACTTGGTCGACTGGACAACGATTCTAAAGAAAAATCAACGGCGGTAATATTTGCTAAATGTCTTGATCTAGTTACAGGTGGTGAACGTACAAAAGGTGGTGAACGTCTTGCTCGGTGCATTCACTGAATATCCTATTAGTTTTTAAAAGGAAAGAAAAAATTATATAAGTTATCCAATTAATAGACTTTTCTGATTTTGCCCACGTTTCGAATAGCCAAAAGATGCAGCAGAGGGGCAGGATTCGTTTGGTCTCAACATAATTGAGGACTGTTTGGCTCCAATAACCCGGTCCACGTACAAATCCAACTATTACTACGAACCAGAAAATTTTGATGTCTATCAATTTAACCACTTAAAATAAATTTTCGTTATTTTAAGAAATTTAGATAAGAAGTAGAATAAAAATCTATGTCTTAAAACTAGAATGGCGAGAAATAAGAAAGAAAAAGAGCGCGTCGAAAAAGAAAAAAAATTGAAAAAGGCGTCGAAAAATAAAAGAGTGACTTATAAAACTTAAAAATACTTGACTAACCCAACCTTATTACTATCACTAACTTAAAATTATAATCGCAAATTGAGATTACTAATTGGAATGATAATTGATGCATAGGTAAAAGGCGTCTAAAAATATTAAAGCTTACAAGTAGAACTATATCCCAAATGGCAATAACTTAAAAAGGGTACTAAAACTTAAAAAGGCGTCGCAAAATTCTAAAGCACCTATATCTTAGTCTAAAGAAAAAGCACTTAAGGAATTTTACGGCAAAGCCTAAAAATCTAGAAATAAAAATAACTATGGCAAAAACTATGAATTAAAAATAAATACGAGCAAAAATTACAAAAGTTACGCTAAAACAATTAAAAAGGGATAAAATATAAAAATATACTAAAAGTTGTAAAAAGTACAATTTTTATAAA
Source organism: Rutidosis leptorrhynchoides (assembly GCF_046630445.1). Lineage (NCBI taxonomy): Eukaryota > Viridiplantae > Streptophyta > Magnoliopsida > Asterales > Asteraceae > Rutidosis > Rutidosis leptorrhynchoides. The sequence continues at coordinate 279,556,603 of NC_092336.1, forward strand.
AATATTATTTTTATATTATTTATTTTATAAAACTATTAATTTTATAAATTAATTAAACTAATTAAACTTAAATAATACAAAATAGTAAAATTAAAACTTAAATATTATAATAATACAACCCTAATTAGGGTTTGTTTAATAATAATAATAATAACCCGTAATAAATGATGACTGCAGCCAACTGTGGCGTGTCAGACGGGCTCATGCGATCGCATGAGTCCTATGTTACCTAGCCATGCGATCACATGGGCTAGGGTTTCGGGCCAGACACTGGGCTGCTACAATACAGGCCGAGAGTTTTTAATTTTTTTTTTCTGTTTTGCTGTTTTAATAAAAAAAATTATGTAATATATTTATATATATTAAATAAAACTTATTTTTTTAAAAATAAAGATAAAGAAAATTTTTATAGAACTTAAATATTTAACAAACTCTTAAAAATATTTATATTTTTATTTTCTTTTTATATTTTCGAATATATTAAAACGTATTTTTTTACAAAAGCGTATTTTAATAAAAGTAAACTAAAAATAAAAATCTTTTTGTTTTTTTATATATATTAGCGTTGCGCTTCCGGCTTTTAAGCAAGAAAGTTTCCCGGCAGCGGCGCCAAAAATACTTGATGTCAAAACTAAGGGGTATAAAATACTACTAAATTTTACAAGGAAATACTATTAAATACGATACAATTTTACACAAGATATTTATTTATTTAAAGAATGGATATACTTAAACCTTGCTACAACACTTATAGGCAGTGTACCTAATCGTACAGTAGTGTAGTTTTTAGTAAGTCCGGTTCGTTCCACAGGGAAAATCTTTTTCACAAAGCTTAACGCTATATTAGCTTAAATTTATAAAAATACAAATATATATATATAAGTAATATTATTATTATAAAGGGGGTTTTTACCGTTTAATGACCGGTTTGTCGATTTTAAAACTTTAGTCGCAGTTAAAACAAAATGTAAAATATTAAATAAATAAAAGACTTAATTTAAAGCGTAAAGTAAATAACGATAATAAAATTGCGATAAATAAAAGTGCGATAAAATAAACTTGCGATAATTAAAAAGTACGATAATTAAAATTGCAATTAAATATAATAACAATAAATAAAAGTGCGATAATTAGAAGTGCAATTAAATATAAAATAAAGGAAATTAAATATGAAATAAAAGAATTATGCTTATTTAAACTTTCCGTAATCATGATGTTTGACGTGTTGATTTTAGTTTTATGCCCCTGGGTTAATTGTCCTTTGTCCTGGATTATTTAATATGTCCGTCTGGTTTTTGTCCATAACAGTCCATCAGTCATAAATATAAAGTGCGAGTGTCCTCGTCAAATTATCCTTATACCCGAAGTTTAAATATTCCAACTAATTGGGGACTTAAACTGTAACAAGATTTTAATACTTTGTTTAATAATTACACCAGGATGTCGACTGAGTGTAACCCAAGATTTTAATACTTTGTTATCAATTATACCAAGTGTCCTTGTACATAATTTCACCCCTGTTTTAATAATTCTAGTGGCTATTAATCCATTCCCATGTCCGGTTAAATGAACGATTATTCGTACATATAAATACCCCGCCCATCGTGTCCGATTGAGTGTATATGGTTATTTATAGGGACGTCCAATTGTAAATCTTTATATTAACATTAACAAACTATCATTTAGTTAAACAAATATAAAGCCCATTAATAGCCCATAGTCTAATTTCCACAAGTGTCGTTATTTTTGTCCAAACCTCAATTATGGTACAAAGCCCAATTACCCAATTTTAATATTTTTAGCCCAACATCATGATTACTTCGGATTAAATAAGCATAATAATAACTTAGCTACGAGACATTAAATTAAAAAGGTTGAACATAACTTACAATGATTAAAAATAGCGTAGCGTTACACGGACAGAATTTCGATTTACACCCTTACAACATTCACTAACATACCCTTATTATTAGAAATTAAAATTAAAATTAAAATTAAAATATAATATATATATATATATATATATATATATATATATATATATATATATATATATATATATATATATTACGTATATCTTGAGAGAGAGATTAAAGGATGGATAAATGGTGCACCAAAGCTCGATTTTTATAGGCCTGTGATCTGGAAAAGGGGCTCATGCGATCGCATGGATTTATGCCTTCCAGGCCATGCGAACGCATGGCCAGCTGGGGAGAGCCACTTTTGGTTGTTTTCTTCTGCCGACGTTTATTTAAATATAATATAATATATATATTAATTTTAAGAATTAATTATATATTATATTATATTCATATGCATAGTTGACTTGTAATTTTTAGTCCGTTGCGTCGAGCGTTGAGAGTTGACTCTGGTCCCGTTTCCGGATTTTCGAACGTCCTTGCGTACAATTTAATATCTTGTACTTTTCGTTTTGAATCTTGTACTCTTGTAATTTTGAGACGTTTCTTATCAATAATTGGAACCTCATTGATTGTATTTTGTACTTTTGAGCTTTTTGGTCGTTTGCGTCTTCAATTCGTTGAATCTGTCTTTTGTCTTCACCTTTTATTATTTAAACGAATATCACTTGTAAATAGGACAATTGCAACTAAAAGCTTGTCTTTCTTGAGGAATAATGCTATGAAATATATGTTCGTTTTTAGCATTATCAGCAGTCTTTGAAAAACGTCTCATATAGAGGTCAAAACCTCGCGACCAAATCAATTAATATGGAACGTTTATAATCAATATGAATGGGACATTTCAACCGGCACCTAAGGCCGAGGATAAATCGGGTGGCAACAAAAGAAAATGGAAAGCCACTCAATCAAGCAACTACAACAACAACAACTTCACCAAAAAGCCTTTCACCTCCGATGGCAAGAAGGGTTATGCTGGATATCTACCCTATTGTAACAAGTGCTACAAACATCATTTGGGTGAATATAGCAAGCCATTTTACCACAAATGTCGAAGAAGTGGTCATGTGGCTAACGATTATAGAAGTGCTTCCCCCGTCGCTCAAAAGGGGCCCAAGCACCAAAAACGTGTGTTTGTTTCGAATATGGCCAACTGGGTCATTTTAGAAATGTATGCCCAAAGAAGAAAGTTAACCTCAATGCACGTGGCCGAGCTTTCAACATTAACATCAAGGATGCCCGAGATGACAATGAACTAGTCACGGGTACGTTTCTTCTCAACAATTCTTATGTCTCTTGCTTATTCGATTCGGGTGCCGATAAGAGTTTTGTATCCAAGACTTTGAATCATTCTTTTAGCACTCCACCACTTCCACTAGATACTACTTATACCATTGAAGTGGCCAACGGGAAACTATTGAGTGCCGACAAATTTTACCAGGGGTGTACGTTAAACTTGATGGGTAAAGAGTTTGAAATTGACTTGATACCTATAGAACTAGGGAGCTTCGATGTATTAATTGGTATGGATTGGTTAGCCAAAACGAAATCTCACATCCTTTGAGATCTTAAAGTGATTCAAATTCTTATCGATAATGGTGAACCCTTGATTGTCTATGGCGATAAGAGTTGCACCGGACTCAACCTCCTCTCGTGCCTTAAAGTTGAAAAATAGCTTCGTAAAGGTTGTTTCGTGATCCTAGCCCACGTTAAGAAAGTCAAGACCGATGAGAAGCATATCGATGATGTGCCAATTGTTAGTGACTTTTCAGATGTTTTTCCCGACAAATTGCCGGGTCTTCCTCCTCATCGACCGGTAGAATTCCAAATCGAACTTATTCCGGGAGCCGCACCCATAGCACGTACACCGTATAGACTTTCTGCATCTGAAATGCAAGAATTGCAAAGTCAAATCTAAGAACTACTTGACTGTGGTTTTATCTAACCTAGCCATTCACCATGGGGTGCTCCGATTTTATTCGTTAAGAAGAAAGATTGATCCCTACGAATGTGCATCGACTATCGTGAATTAAACAAATTGACGGTTAAGAACCGATATCCTCTTCCTCACATCGATGACCTCTTTGATCGACTACAAGGTTATTGTGTATATTCAAAAATCGATCTCCGCTCGGGTTATCATCAACTAAGGTTTAAGGGTGAAGATGTCTCCAAAACCGCTTTTCGGACTCGCTATGGTAGTTACGAATTTCTTGTAATGCTATTTGGTCTAACTAACGCACCGGAAGTGTTCATGGATCTTATAAACCGCGTGTGCAAACCGTATCTCGACAAGTTCGTTATTGTATTCATCGATGATATCTTGGTCTATTCTAAAAACGAAGAAGAGTACGAACAACACCTTCGACTTGTGCTCGAACTCTTGAGACAAGAACGACTCTATGCCAAATTCTCCAAGTGTGAATTTTGGTTGAAAGAAGTTCAATAAGCGATCAAGGCATTAAGGTCGATCCCCCAAAAATCGAAGCCATTAGCAAATGGGAAACCCCTACTACTCTTACTAACATTCGACAATTCTTGGGTCTCGTTGGATACTATTGTAGATTCATCAAGGATTTCTCTTTGGTTTCTCGTCCTCTAACCGCATTAACTCACAAGGGAAAGAAATTCATTTGGGCAACCGAACAAGAGTCCGCGTTCCAAATCTTGAAGACAAAGCTAACCACCGCTCCTATCTTGTCACTTCCCGAAGGCAATGATGATTTTGTTGTATATTACGATGCCTCAAAACATAGTTTTGGGTGTGTATTGATGCAACGAAAGAAAGTCATTGCTTATGCCTCTCGACAACAAAAAATTCATGAACGGAACTACACGACACATGATGTCGAACTCGGAGCCGTTGTCTTTTCACTCAAAATGTGGAGACACTATCTTTATGGAACCAAGAGTACTATCTTCACCGATCACAAAAGCCTTCAACACATCTTCGATCAAAAACAACTAAACATGAGACAACGACGGTGGATTGAAACTTTGAACGATTACGATTGTGAGCTTCGTTACCATCCCGGGATGGAAAATGTAGTAGCAGATGCCTTAAGTTGAAAAGAAAGAGCGGTGCCTCTTCGTGTCCGAGCTTTAAACATCACCATCCACACTAATCTCAATAATCAAATTTGTGTAGCCCAAGACGAGGCTCTCAAGGATGAAAACATCTCTCTCGAACACTTGAACGTCCTCGCCTCTCGATTCAAAGTTAAGGATAGTGTCAAAACTTGCTCCAATAAGATGTACCATAAGTCAAGGTATTCATTTCACCCCGGTTCCAATAAGATGTACCACGACCTCAAGGAACAATATTTGTGGCCGAACATTAAAAGAGACGTTGCTATTTATGTTGGAAAGTGCCTAACTTGCTCCAAAGTCAAAGCCGAACACCAAAGATCGTCCGGACTACTTCAACAACCCGAAATCCCACAATGGAAGTGGGAGAGAATAACGATGGATTTTATCACAAAACTACCAAGAACGGCGAGCGGTTATGATACTATTTGGGTAATTTTAGACCGTCTCACCAAATCCGCCCACTTCCTAGCCATGAAGGAAACCGACAAAATGGAGAAACTTGCACAACTTTACATTAAAGAGATCATAGCCCGTCACGGTGTACCATTATCGATTATTTCCGACCGAGATGGCCGTTTTGTTTCTAGAATTTGGCGTACTTTACAAGAAGCGTTGGGAACACGATTAGACATGAGCACCGCATACCATTCGCAAACCGACGGACAATGCGAACGCATAATTCAAACCTTGAAAGACATGCTACGAGCTTGCATTATCAATTTCGGAAAAGCTTGGTACAAGCACTTACCCCTCGCCGAATTCTCCTACAACAATAGTTATCACGCGAGTATTAACGCCGTACCATTCGAAGCGTTATATGGCCCAAAATGTCGTTCACCTCTTTGTTGGGCCGAAGTAGGCGACACACAAATTACCGGACCCGAACTCATTCATGAAACAACTGAGAAGATCGTTTAAATCCGAGATAGGCTTAGGACGGCCCGTAGTCATCAAAAGAGCTATACCGACATTAGATGCAACGACCTCGAATTCTAAGTCGGTGACTGCGTAATGTTAAAAGTCGCACCTTGGAAAGGTGTAATTTGTTTTGGGAAACACGAGAAGTTAAATCCGCGGTATATTGGTCCTTTCGAAATCTTGGAACGTATTGGAACCGTTGCTTACCGATTAGATCTTCCGCCTCAATTGAGCTCCGTTCATCCTAATTTCCATGTATCAAACTTGAAGAAGTGCCTTGCCGAACCCAATGACATCGTCCCTCTTGAAGAGCTTACTATTGATGACAAACTTCATTTCGTAGAAGAACCGGTTGAAATTGTGGACCACTCTGTCAAAACGCTAAAACAAAGCCGAATCCCGATTGTCAAGGTCTGTTGGAACGCCAAAAGAGGACCCGAGTTTACTTGGGAAAGACAAGATCAAATGAAAAAGAAGTACCCTCATTTATTCGTGGACTTGGAAACGCAAGATCTCGAGGAAGAAACAACGACTACCACGTCTACTTAAATTTCGGGACGAAATTTCTTTTAAGGAGTAGGTAATGTAACATCCTGCCTTTTTTCGTTTACTTTTCGTTTATTTAATTTAAAGCCCGTTATATAATTATAACATCTTCCGTTAATACGCGTTTTAAAATATTTCGTTTAGGTAATTCACACACCCGCTTTAAACTTGAGGGACCATTGTTGCTAAGTGACCAAAGATGTGACTAGGTCAAATGGTCAACTTCTTCCTCATCCATTCATTCACCTCCTCCAAATCTAATACTTCAACTTTTTCTCTCATACACCCAATACACAAATTCATCATCTAAATTCGATCTAGAAAGTGTTCATCAAAACAAATAGCATATTTGGAATCCTTGCATCTTCATTTTCGAATCCATACCAACTTCATTACATTTGGATAACTTTCTAAAAACACTAGATTTTATGTTCTTAATGTTTTGACTTAAAAGTGTGTTAATTAGTATCTATGGCTCAAGTCTAACATGTTTATGTGATTTATTTGCTTGTTCTTGCTATTTTGATGTAACTAGCTTAAACTTGAAATGAGTGTGTTTGATCTTGAGATTTGGTTACTTAAATGTTGTTAGATATGAAAAGTGAATGTATTAAATGTGTTACTAGCATCACTAGCTTCAATTTGATGTGTAGGTTGACTTAGAAAGACTCCTTAAACATAATTACTAAATTTATGATTTTGAGTTAGGATTTGGTAGAAGTAAAATGGATTTTTGATGCATTAAATGCTTTGCAATGTTTATTGTAAGTGTTTAGTTGTATTGTATGCATAATTACCTACGAAACAGTGTATTATATGCGTGCATTTAATTCCCGAATCATCAATGTGCATTTATGGACTTGAAGCATTTATGATGAGCATTGATTGATCATTTAATTTGGAAATTCGATTATTGTAAATGTTAGATTTGATTGATGTTTTGTATCTACTTGTATTCCTCGTTCAAATACCTTTCCAACGATATATGGTATGCATTTTTAGTGTCTTCGGTTCATAAATTGTGTTTAAAAGAAGTTTGGTTCGAGACTTGTTAATTTTTTCAGCTTTTCCCACTGGAATCAGGTAGTGATGTGGCTCATCCCTATTGGATGTGGCACATCAGCAGACAGATACGGCACATCACTAAGGGATGCGGCGCATCTGAAGCTGGCTGCCCAAATTTTCTTTTTTTTTTTCGTTTTTCCAGCTATGCTTTACATGTCCGATTAACATGAAACTTGGCCAACATGCTTATATATGCTTATCTTTCATAGAAAAATTGTCGGATACCTGACCCGACCCCGTTGACTTTGACTTTAATCAAGTTTGACTTTTAGTCAAACTTAACCAAATATTTATGCGATCGTTCTAGCGTGCTTTTATACTTGTATCTTGCATGAAACTTGACAACGTGATTCACATGCTACGAAATTGAGTCGTAACGAGCCATAGGACTAATTGAATACTTTGACCGACCGTGTTTATCGATATTGATACAACCTATTTGTTTAGGTCAAGACTAGCATTCGTTCTTGCACACGTTACTTTGTGAAGTACATTTATATTCGTGCAATCAAGGTGAGATCATAGTCCCACTTTTACTCTTTTATACTTATACTTGGGATGAGAAAACATAAACGATTTATACTTTTATACATTGAACACAAGTACGAAAAAAACATTCCACGTACGAGTTAGAACAAAAATCCTCAATTCAATTATCATTAGTTACACTTGTAGGGTGTAAGCGAGTAATTATGTTGTGTGGCCATACGGGTTTGACGAACCCTCATTCGAACGGTTCGCTACCGTTAGCGAATAAAATATAATTTTATCGGTATAGTGTATGTTCTAACACTATGGATTCAGAGGTAATATTCAGTTAAGCCTTGATAATTGGGTGCTCGTGATACAAACAACATCTTTGGAATGCAAACGATATGGACAATCAACTTATACTAAATCTTGTGGTTCAAATGCATACGCTTACTAATACACCTATGATTTCACCAACGTTTTTCATTGACAGTTTTCTATATGTTTTTCTCAGGTCCTTGAATGCTAAGTGATACATGCTTCCGCACTCTACTTTTTGATACTTGATTGGATGTCAAGTATACATGCATACATGGAGCGTCTTTTGACTTACTTTAAATCGTGTCGCATAGGTTTCATTTGTACTTTAAAGGTTGTAATATAACTAGTCATTGAACTACTTTTGTAAACTTGAAACATCCATACATTTGAAATGAATGCGACATATTTTTAGTCAAACGTTGTTTTAAAGACGTATGACCACGGGACCTAAGTAGATGGCGCCGTCAATGACGATTTTTTCGGGTCGCTACATATTCTAGTATGCTTATAGATTTAGGTACATCATCATGTTTACATTGATGTATGATATATTTTAATCTTTATAAGACAAATAAATGTTTACTGTCATCGCCATGATTACTTGAAATAGATTTAGATTTCCAACATGATTGTCTTGTTTTTGTTGTCTTTTACTTGTAACGTCATCGCCATGATTACGTTGATCATTCTTATGTTCTTCTAAACTTATCTATCTTCGGTCAGGTAGAAGTAATCAAGGTCAAAGATCAATGGAACCTGTCAATGCTTATGAAAATGAGAGAATTATGACGATGCAGAAGAATGCACAAGTATTTGAATCCTATGGTCTGCCAAATCTTCTTAATTCTTTGCATACAAAAAAATCTGGAAAAAAACAACCGAAAGATAAATCAACTCTAAGGTTGATAGATGAGGATGATGATTATATGCCTGATGAGTTGCTTGACATTGATGGTGAGGATGATTTTGTTGAAGCAGATATAACAACATCCAAGGTGTCTGAAAAGGTAAAAAGAAATTATTCTAACACATTTTATTTCATTATATTTATTTAACAAACTGTTACTTCTTGCAGAAAAAGCATAAAAATTACATAAAACCAATGTCGCTAAATAGCATGGCTAATTTAAGGAAGAAACGTGTGAGTTCTACGACTATGAACCATAATGAGATGGTTACAAAATCTAAAAAGAAAAAGTTACAGATGGCCAGTACAAGGGGTGCGATAACTCGTATGTCACAACAGTCTAAGAAATGCAAGAGGAGAGTTGGTACAGCACTGTAAATAGATTCACCAGAACAGCTAAAAGTGACAGATAGAGTTACCAATGGTGGGTTGATCATTATTCTATGTTGTGGCAGTCTTATTTTTCAACAAATTTATTTCTGACATCGATTGATTATTAATCCTAGTTTTAATTTACTATTATATATAACCTTCTTCAATTACAGACGAGATGGCTAATGAAGAACGAACTGGCGACATCAATGATGACATCGATAGTCATTATGCCCAGATGGTGTACCAAGATGACCATGAAGTTAATTCTAAAAAAGAATTGGATTATGAAACAGAGATTGATTGGGAGCTGAACGCAGACCGTGAATTTACTCAACCTGAGCATGACCAAGGTAAACTTTCGATATTTGAAACATCATTCTTTTGTTTTGTCAATCCTATATTCAAACTTTGATAATGACTTTTGTGATAAAAAGCAGAAGAAGATCAAGAAGATCAAGAAGAGGAACTTGTCCCAATAGAACAAGAAATTCAAAATGATGTGGATAATGTAGTGACCCGAACTTTTCCATGTTTATATATATTAAATGAAATTGTTATTTACATGATTAAGTGTTTCCAACATATTAAGCAATTAAACTTGTTAAGACTTGATTAATTGAAATAGGTTTCATATAGACAATTGACCACCCAAGTTGACCGGTGATTCACGAACGTTAAAACTTGTAAAAACTATATGATGACATATATATGGATATATATATAGTTAACATGATATTATGATAAGTAAACATATCATTAAGAATCTTAACAATGAACTACATATGTAAAAGCAAGACTACTAACTTAATGATTTTGAAACGAGACATATATGTAACGATTATCGTTGTAACGACATTTAATGTATATATATCATATTAAGAGATATTCATACATCATATTATCATGATAATATAATAATTTAAAATCTCATTTGATATTATAAACATTTGGTTAACAAAATTTAGCAAGATCGTTAACCTAAAGGTTCCAAAACAACACTTACATGTAACGACTAACGATGACTTAACGACTCAGTTAAAATGTATATACATGTAGGGTTTTAATATGTATTCATACACTTTTGAAAGACTTCAATACACTTATCAAAATATTTCTACTTAACAAAAATGCTTACAATTACATCCTCGTTCAGTTTCATCAACAATTCTACTCGTATGCACCCGTATTCGTACTCGTACAATACACAGATTTTAGATGTATGTACTATTGGTATATACACTCCAATGATCAGCTATTAGCAGCCCATGTGAGTCACCTAACATATGTAGGAACCATCATTTGGCAACTAGCATGAAATATCTCATAAAATTACAAAAATATGAGTAATCATTCATGACTTATTTACATGAAAACAAAATTACATATCCTTTATATCTAATCCATACACCAACGACCAAAAACACCTACAAACACTTTCATTCTTCAATTTTCTTCATCTAATTGATCTCTCTCAAGTTCTATCTTCAAGTTCTAAGTGTTCTTCATAAATTCTACAAGTTCTAGTTTCATAAAATCAAGAATACTTCCAAGTTTGCTAGCTTACTTCCAATCTTGTAGAGTGATCATCCAACCTCAAGAAATCTTTCTTATTTATAGTAATATATCTTTCTAATACAAGGTAATACTCATATTCAAACTTTGATTCAATTTCTATAACTATAACAATCTTATTTCGAGTGGAAATCTTACTTGAACTTGTTTTTCGTGTCATGATTCTGCTTCAAGAACTTTCAAGCCATCCAAGGATCATTTGAAGCTAGATCCATTTTTCTCATTTCCAGTAGCTTTATCCAGAAAACTTGAGGTAGTAATGATGTTCATAACATCATTCGATTCATACATATAAAGCTATCTTATTCGAAGGTTTAAACTTGTAATCACTAGAACATAGTTTAGTTAATTCTAAACTTGTTCGCAAACAAAAGTTAATCCTTATAACTTGACTTTTAAAATCAACTAAACACATGTTCTATATCTATATGATATGCTAACTTAATAATTTAAAACCTGGAAACACGAAGAACACTGTAAAACCGGACATACGCCGTCGTAGTAACACCGCGGGCTGTTTTGGGTTAGTTAATTAAAAACTATGATAAAATTTGATTTAAAAGTTGTTCTTCTGGAAAAATGATTTTTCTTATGAACATGAAACTATATCCAAAAATCATGGTTAAACTCAAAGTGGAAGTTTGTTTTCTAAAATGGTCATCTAGACGTCGTTCTTTCGACTGAAATGACTACCTTTACAAAAACAACTTGTAACTTATATTTCTGACTATAAACCTATACTTTTTCTGTTTAGATTCATAAAATAGAGTTCAATATTAAACCATAGCAAAATGATTCACTCAAAACGGATTTAAAATGAAGAAGTTATGGGTAAAACAAGATTGGATAATTTTTCTTGTTGTAGCAACGTGAAAATTGGTAACAAATCTATATTAATCATATCCTAGCTAACTTATATTGTATTATACATGTATTCTAATATATTATGTAATCTTGGGATACCATAGACACGTATGCAAATGTTTTGACATATCATATCGACCCATGTGTATATATTATTTGGAACAACCATAGACACTCTATATGCAGTAATATGGGAGTTAGCTATACAGGGTTGAGGTTGATTCCAAAAATATATATACTTTGAGTTGTGATCTAGCCTGAGACGTGTATACACTGGGTTGTGGATTGATTCAAGATAATATATATCAATTTTTTTCTGTACATCTAACTTTGGACAACTAGTTGTAGGTTACTAACGAGGACAACTGACTTAATGAACTTAAAACATCAAAATGTATTAAAAGTGTTGTAAATATATTTTGAACATACTTTGATATATATGTACATATTTGTTATAGGTTCGTGAATCGACCAATGGCCAAGTCTTACTTCCCGACGAAGTAAAAATTTGTGAAAGTGAGTTATAGTCCCACTTTTAAAATCTAATATTTTTGGGATGAGAATACATGCAGGTTTTATAAATGATTTACAAAATAGACACAAGTACGTGAAACTACATTCTATGGTTGAATTATCGAAATCGAATAGGCCCCTTTTTATTAAGTCTGGTAATCTAAGAATTAGGGAACAGACACCCTAATTGACGCGAATCCTAAAGATAGATATATTGGGTCTAACAAACCCCATTCAAAGTACCGGATGCTTTAGTACTTCGAAATTTATATCATATCCGAAGGGTGTCCCGGAATGATGGGGATATTCTTATATATGCATCTTGTTAATGTCGGTTACCAGGTGTTCACCATATGAATGATTTTTATCTCTATGTATGGGATGTATATTGAAATATGAAATCTTGTGGTCTATTGTTACGATTTGATATATGTAGGTTAAACCTATAACTCACCAACATTTTTTTGATGACGTTTTAAGCATGTTTATTCTCAGGTGATTATTAAGAGCTTTCGCTGTCGCATACTTAAATAAGGACAAGATTTGGAGTCCATGCTTGTATGATATTGTGTAAAAACTGCATTCAAGAAACTTATTTCGTTGTAACATATTTGTATTGTAAACCATTATGTAATAGTCGTGTGTAAACAGGATATTTTAGATTATCATTATTTGATAATCTACGTAAACTTTTTAAACCTTTATTGATGAAATAAAGGTTATGGTTTGTTTTAAAATGAATGCAGTCTTTGAAAAATATCTCATATAGAGGTCAAAACCTCGCAACGAAATTAATTAATGTGGAACGTTTTTAATCAATAAGAACGGGATATTTCAGATAATGGATCAGGTATTCTAGTGAATTTGGTTTTATTTGTGTATAGTTAATGAATTTGATTACACCAAATAAAAATTTATTCACGTTCTGTCTTTCAGCAACAACTAAACACTACGTGCTAAGAGGACCAACACAAATGAAAAAGACATGGGAACGAACAGAATTGGAGCGAACAATTATCGTAGTAAATAAATTTGGACAACTTGTTAATAAAAAAAGTTGTGAGCTTACCCATTTCATGGGTGTGTTAGCTAGGAGTGGGAAGCAATGTCCTCTTTATAAATGTTGGCATAAAGTTCATAAATCAACAAAGATGGATTTGCTTGCTATCATAAAGGTCTATACATAAAAATTGGATGTCATTGATTATCTTTTATGTTTTACTAAACTGACAGTTTATATTTAATTTGTAGACAAAATTTGACATTCGTGGAGATACTGATAAGTGGATCCTTCAATCTATTGCAAAAAAGGTTAAGAGCTGGAGAAATTGACTTAAGAAGCTTCACTATGATCCAGTAAATCACGCCGCAAACAATTAAGAGCCAGGCCTGAGGTAGTCCAAAAAAAAAACACTGGAAAAGACTTGTTGACTTTTGGAATGGTGATGCATCAAAGGTATGATCATGTCTTCATATTAAAAAAACATTATATTATTGTTTATCTCATTATAATATTTCATTTTCCTAAATTAGGGCATGAGTGAGAAAAATAAACGTAATCGGCAAAAAAGGTCATTGCACCCATTGATCGGCAAAAAGAGTTATGCACAAATTCGTGAGGAACTAAAGGTAAGTTTATTACAAATGTAAATGTTATTATAGTACTATTTTTTATTGTTGTTACTCATTTTCTTTTTGTTACAGCAGATACAATTGGGAAGAGAGCCGAGTAGAGGGGATATTTTTGAGCGGTCTTTCTCGAAAGCTGACATCACAAACAATTCTGAAGCTGTAAAACAACTTGTAAGTTACATAATTACAAAACTGAAAGTGCTGGCAGAATGATAACTATTTTTGCTTAAATGTAATCATTATTTTATGGCCTCTCTACGCGTGCTTTACCATGGGGATTTTAATGCTCATTTTTCTATTTACAAGAACAAATGACAGAACTTTCCAAGGAATTACCAAAAGGTTCACCCGATGAGCCTTGACCAGATGATATCTATGCACAAGTCATGGGTACAGCTAAACATGGACAAGCAGAAATGTATGGTCTTGGTGTTCGTGTATCAGATGTTTGGGGTGAAGTCATGAGCCATGCCGCTTTATACCAAGAGAACGTCAAGTTGAAAACAGAACTCCAGGAATATAAAAAACGTGAAAAAAAAGAACGTTATGACAGATAATTCCGTTGTTAATCCTCATGCATCAACAAATAATGGCATAATTACCAATACGCCACTACATGTATATTTCTATTTAGTTACTATTGTTATTCTCCACGTTAAAATATTTATAGTTGAATAATTAATAGTTGGAAAAATAAAAATAGGTTGGCAAAGAAGTCCACCTAAAGAGCATTAATAATCCAACCCTGATTGTCACAAAAGGCAGGCTTCGTAGTTTATACCACTAACAGTGATTGGAGGAATAGAGATTGGTCCAGGCTGGGGTGAAGTACATGTTCAAGTCGCAATAAAAAGTGATGAAGCAGTGATAAGACCATTTGAACTTGTTACTACAATGATAGAGGCTACCGGTGTGACTATTGCATGGCCAACTTCTTTACTCTCGGTATCCCAATGTTAAATTGTTGATGTTATTCGGTTTAATAACTTTGAATGCTTATGCTTATACATTAATTATTTGTTTGTAGGTTGTGCCACTGGATTAAGCTCGCATGATTGGCGGGGACTAATGCTTGATGACGTTGCTGCTTTTTTTTAATGTTCAGTTACTATTTATTAGATGTTTTTTTTTTTGTGTTACTTATTTATCCTTTGTTAAGTTTGCAACAATATTCTGTTATCTGGTTTGAATTTTATTAATGGAAATTATTAATTGCATGTCCATGTTGGTTAAAGAAAGCATAAATATAATAAATCTATATATAAATATATTAAATATAAATATACATACATATCCCATTGGGATCATTGTGATGAAAAGCAAATGATATAATATAATTTTAGGACCCTTTTTGGATCTATTAAAAAATTTTAACCGTGAACTACCAACATCATTGCCATTACACGACCATTACATATTACATTTTATTGGACCCTTTTTGGGTGTACTAATTAGTAAATCATTACTTCTTAATATCACGATTATGACATGATAATTACAAAACATATTTTAGGACCCTTTCTAGAGGTACTATATTAGTCACATTAGTTCATGGTTTCCTATTGATGTCATGGCCATTACATGATATCTATATTAGGACCCATATCGGCCTAAATAAAGTGTCCCAAAAATGTTTTTTTAGGAACATTTTCCTTCGTAATAAAGGGTGCCAATATGTTTTTATGGACCATTGTCCATCGTAATAAAGGGTCTCAATTAGTCACATTAGTTTAGGGTTTCATATTGATATCATGGACGTTACAGGATATTTATATTAGGACCCTTATCGGTCGTAATATAGGGTCCCAAAAATGTTTTTTAGGACCAATTTCCTTCGTAATAAAGGGTCCAAATATGTTTTTAGGGACCAGTGTCCATCGTAAAAAAGGGTCCCAATTAGTTTTTAGGACCTTCAATAAAGGGTCCTAAATGTTTTTAGGACCCTATTTACTAACGTAGATCGTCACCTTATTGAACCTTTTTTGGGGTCCTAATAGGTAATTTTTTTGTGACCCTTTTTACCTTTTGGTACGGATTATCTAGTAACCAAGTTTCAAACAGACCTATGAGCGAAAGGGTCCCAATATGTCACATATTAGGACCCTTGTGGGTGTCCCGAAAGGTTGTTTTTGTTGTAGTGTAAAATCGTTGTGAACGATTCTTTCAAATGATTTTCTCGAGAAACTCGGAGAGGTTCAAATTGAGGCGTTTGTTAATCATAAGCGTGAAGAGCGAATTCAAGGACAAATGGATTCGATTGTCCTAGGCACGCATGGGTTGTTGTGTTTTCAAGTTCGGGTGTGGGTGCCAAAATTGGGTGGTCATCGTGCGGTGCTACTCGATGAGGCACACAAATCGAAATACTCTATTCATTCGGGTGGTACAGAGATGTATCTTGACTTGAAGAGAGAGTGTTGGTGGCCCGGTATGAAGCGTGATGTGGTTAGCTATGTTGAGCAATGTGTTACTTGCTTGCAAGTTAAGGACGAGCATCAAAAGCCTTATGGTATGGTGCAACCGTTAGAGATCCCGAAGTGGAAGTGGGAACATCTTACCATGGATTTTATCACTAAGTTACCAAAAACGGCGAGAACCCAATATGATACAAATTGGGTATCGTTGATCGATTGACGAAAAGTGCATTGTTTCTTCCTATACGCGAGGCGATTCGTCGGAGATGTTGGCAAGTTTGTTCGTTAAAGAGGTGATTTCGAGACATGGGGTACCGGTGTCTATTGTTTCGGATCGAGATACGCGTTTCACTTCTCGAGGGGTAAGTTTCATACTGAAATGGGTACTCAAGTGAAATTGAGCACCGCCTTTCATCCTCAAATAGATGGTCAAAGCGAAAGGACCATCCAAACCTTGGAGGATATGCTCTGGGTGTGTGTGATTGATTTTGGTGGGAGTTGGGATAATCATTTACCAATGGTGGAGTTCTCGTACAATAATAGCTACCATACTAGTATTGGAATGCCACCGTACGAGACATTTTATGGGCGAAGGTGCTGAACCCCGATTTGTTGGGGCGAGGTGGGTCAAAAGGAAGTTGGTGGTACCGAAGTGGTTCTTCAGACGAACCAAAAGAGTTATGTGATTCGTGCTCACCTCAAGGCAGCACAAGATCGACAAAAGTCGTATGCGGATAAGCGTAGCTGACCGATTGAATTTAATGAAGGTGATATGGTAATGCTTAAGGTGTCGCCATGTAAGTGTGTAATTAGGTTCAGGAAATGGGGAAAACTTACTCCTCAGTTTATCGGACCTTTTTAAAGTGTTGGCACGTGTTGGTGAAGTTGCTTATCATTTGGAGTTACCCGAAGAGCTTGCGGGAATCCATAACATATTCCATGTTTCCTATCTTCGCAAGTGTCTTGCGGATGACTCGATGTAGGTACCGTTGAACGAGATTACTCTGAATAACAAACTAGAGTACGTGGAGGAGCCGGTTGCTATTCTAGATGAAAAGGTTAAAGATATTCAGAATAAAAGAATTCGGACTTATAAGGTGCAATGGCGTCACCGAAAGGGGTCCGAGTATACTTGGGAATCCAAGGAATTTGTGTTGGAACATTTACCCTCATTACCTGCTGCATGGATCGCGGGGACACGATCGGGTCCAAGTGCGGGAGAGTTGTAACACCCCAAATCTCAATTTCAGGGGGAGCCGCGCCGCGGGCCAAGGAGCCGCACCGCGGCTATACACTCTACGTGATGGTGATCTTGTTGGAAAGTTTCTGTTGTCAAAATGTGCTTCAAGCCGCGCCACGGGGGTTTGGGGCCGCGTCGGGCCTTTTGTCTTGAGCTGAAGGTTTTTTTTTGTGGTACCTTCTGTTACCGAATTATTCTACGAGCCACGCCGCGAGCTTGGGATCCGTGACGTGCCTCTCTGCGGGGCAGAATGCTGAAATTTGATTTTTAAAAGGGTTTAAGTGGGGGAAAATTGGTCTTTTCACATATGAACGACCATATAGCTGGTGGATTAGTTTTAGTTCCATTCTAATTTCATCTTCCACACAACCAAACTCTCTCAAACCTTTTAGAGTGAGAAACCCACTTCTTGAGAGAGAGAAAGCTTGATTTCAGGAAGAAGAAGGTTGAATCTCAACAAAGTGCAAGATTTAACCTTGTTCATCTTGTTTCTAGCTACCTAGTAATACTAGTAGTAAGTCCTAACTCTAATTTTTATTCAACTTGATGTTAGGGTTTGAACTTGCATGTTCTTGATAAAACTCATCTAGCTCACAAATGGGTGTTTGAGGCTAGTTGTGGGTATTGTTGACCCTTGTTGGTAGGTTTTGGGTTGGAAAATATTTTGGTCATGTATAGACTTGTAATTTGGGCATAATCACTAGTATTAGTGATTAGATTAATGAATGGAACCCAAATGGGTGTCTTTGGAAGTTGATTTTGGGTGTAAACCCAATTTGGGTCAAAATGAGTCATTTGGTTGATTTGGGTCATGAAGTGCTCCTAGCACTTAACCATAAGTTGTGTTAGGTAAGTTTGGGACCAAATCACTAGCTAGTAGTGACTTCGGGTATTTCGGTCTTCTTTGACCTAGTTGGTGGTATGGGTGTAAATTGGGACAAATTATCACTGGAGGATTTTAGGTCAAGCTACTAGTGTTTATAGCTTGATGTTGTGATTTATGTTAGGTAACTTGCTCTTGGATCAAACTTGAAGTCCTATAGAAATTTTGACTCATCTAATTGCTCAAAGTGAGTGGAGTATTTATATGCATGTGTATATGAATTGTTTGCTTGCGGGTTTAGTGGCGAGTACTATCCGGTTGTAAAGGATTTACTCTTTGTTGGCCACTTGGTGCATAGTGGTGAGTGATGTATTTATGAATGACTCGCTTTTTGTCGGTCACATTGCGTTTAGGCAAAGTGGTGAGTGAAGTCTTAATGGCTCGCTCTTTGTTGACCCTATTGTGTTTGGGAAAAGTGGTGAGTGTGATTACTTAGAAGTCCACACTTTGTTGGCCACTTGTGAGGATGTGGTAAGTGTCACCAATAAGAGTTCACTTTTTGTTGGCCACATCCGGGTGTACATGGTAGTGCCATCTGGGAGGCGCTTTTGTTGGCCATGTACACGGATTGATGGTGCTATTCATTTGATGACTAGTACATTTGGTAATGGTTAACCATATCGCGTTTATATGTTGTATATTGGTAGTGTAGCGTGTTATATTCTTGTTTATGCAATTAACATGCTAGCTTGTACTCGGTTGTGTTATATGCATTAGTGATACTATCTTGTATGCGGTTATGTGTAAGTTGCGCAAGTAAGTGGTTTATGTATGTATGCTTATAAGTATTGCACTCACTAAGCATTGTAGCTTACTCCTTCGTTGTTTACCTTTTTATATATTGTGGCACGTCGAAGGACAAGGGTAAGGGATTGGTTTAGCTTGCATGCGGTGGATATTTAGAAGGCGCTTTTTGGTAATGGTCCCGACGGTCATGCTCACTATTGGGTCATTTTGGTTAAACAATTAGTTAAACTTATGGGACTTAAGTTCCCGATGTTAAAAATTCATAACTTGCTGCATTTTGAAACTTACGTTAACATTTGAGTTAGTGATGTACCCAATCTTGTGTTGTTGTGGTTAATACCCATGTTTAAAAAAAAAGTGTGTCATATGTTTACAAATTAATTGTTAAATCGGTTTGGGATCGTTTCACATTCCGAGAAACCAACTTGGAATTAACGGATGATCAAATCAAATTCAAAGAAGAGATAGAAGTTATCACATATAACTTCAACAGAGAACCAGGATCGGACGAATTCGAAGAACTAGAAATCAAATTTCTAGCATTCGTCGAATCAATAAAAAACCAACATCCGCTTCCAGAAAGAACTAGTATAGCAGGAGGAGTTGATTTAGATCCTTTTGGCCCAAGCAATCTAGCAATAATATTTATAAGAAATGGAATTAAAAAGATTCAGAAACTAACTGAAGCTCACTATAAATGTTTTAAAAACCCATTATCCGAAATCCCGGATTTCCTAGCTAAACTAAGGCGACACTTTAATAGAATTTATCCTAGATATAGGTAGCATACTAGCTTAAGAGGAAATTCGGGAAGATACAGGAACCAACACTTTTTCGGATAAGGAGATGGGTAGGTCGAACAATCGACGTTAAGTAAAGCACTTCTCAGGAGGCAACACGAGCCGTAACTTTTTACTTACTAGGATAAATAAGTCAGAAAAATGACGTTAAACTTAGCGATTCTCGGGAGGCAACCCGAGCTTTTTAATACTAATATTTTTAGTTTATGTTTTATTTTATTTTTTAATTAAATAAGTGAACTAGTCTCGGCCGATCATTCACACTCGGAAGACACAAAAAGAGTAAAAATCTTTCGAAGTGTTCACACTCAAGAGACTAAAATCACAAGAGATGAAGAAATGAACAAAATGAACGAACGAAGTCTGAAAAGTTGCAAAGGATCTGAGCCAAATCATCAAAGGAATTCTTCAGCGGAATTTTTCTTAGGGAAGTTGATGTGTCTAAACTAGACGGTTTTATTTATGCGGTGTCGTTAGGTCGCAAGGTGACAGTATGTACTTATCAACAGGGTTTCCTCTTTTTCTTCACTACAAGAAAACTGACTTTATATGACCCCCCCAAAAGGGTCCTAAAAAGCCTATTCTTAGGACCTTTGGCCTGATAGGACCCTCAAACTAGCGGACATATAAGTGGGCGTCCTATTAACCAAAAAGGGACCAAACGGCCATAAGACCGTTTCCATGAGTCCTATTAACAACATAGAAAGGGTCCTTATAGAGCGATATATTAGGACCCTATATAATATAATATAATATGACGCATAAATTTGTATTATTAGAACATATTAGGACTCCAAAAAAGTGTACGAATAAAATATAGTACCATAAAAAAGGGTCCTAATATAACTAGATGTTAATTAAGTACAACAAAAAAAGGTCCTAATATAATATAGTACCACAAAAAGGGTCCTAATATAATTTAGTACCAAAAAAGGGTCCTAAAAAAACTAGATATTAATAAGGTACCACAGAAAAGGGTCCAAATATAATTTACTACCACAAAAAAGAGTCCTAATATAACTATATGTTAATTAAGTACCACAAAAAAAGTCCTAATATAAGTAGATGTTAATTTTGTACCCAAAAAAAGGTCTTAATATAAGTATACATTAGTACCCAAAAAAGGTCCTAACAAGTAATAGGAGTTTCGAATATCCAGTTCAGATATTTGGGTCAATTTCAGGTTTTGGTCCAGGTTATGGTAATTGGGCCTTTCCAGCCCAGTTCAGATAATTGGCCCTTATGGATCTGGTTATGCTAATTGGCCCGTTTATGCTTAATGGGCCTTTTGGGCCCAATTATGCTATTTGCGCCTTACGAGCCTGCTTCAACTATCCGGGCCTTTCGGGCTGCTTCAGCTATCTGGGCCTTTCGGGCCTGCTTCAGCTATTTGGTCCTTTTGGTTCCGGTTCGGATCCAGTTTTCTTTTGCTGCATCAATTTATTATTCATTACGATTACAATAAATTTTGAATAACAAAACAAATATTAAATATAGAACATAATATTGTTTCAATCCAAATAATATTACAGATTACATATTATAATAATGTTTCAACATCATAAATGCAAGAACATGTCTAGGTAACATCAACATATTACAGATCATTATCTGAAACACACAAATTCATAAAACAATATTCATATTCAAACATTATAATCAAACCGGCCAACATTACAAAACACACAAACTCTTCAACCCTCCACCATCTATCTTGATCTCTCATCAAAATCTGCCACCTACAATTAAACCATCCATGTATAAGTATAAAGGTGCACATTATAAAAATGAATTATAATTTTAGTACAAAATTAACAAAGATATACCTCGATCAACGCAGTAGGCTAAGCAATAGACATACCAATGACATCATGAATGTATCTCATATGCTCAAATGGCCTAAACAAAACTTCATTTCTTTCAATGGCCACTTGAAGCTCTACCTCACACCAACCAGCTCCAAGTTCTATCTGCAAAATAACCGTAGTTGGATCCATGCTTACCAACCTTCCTCTTGCTACTGATGGAATTCAACATAACAACAAGTTCTTAATGTCAACATAATCATAAAACCATTTTATGATAGTAAAAGAAAGCGGAAGCATGATTGTTTATAAAAACAAGTTTATATGTTAAACCATTTTGAATGAATTCCATATTGTTATCAAGTCTTGAATATATGCTTACATATAAGAACAAGAAGAGAAGATTCATACCTCCTCAAGCAAGTTGAGGGTTGTTTACAAATGAGCAAGATGATGATGAAGATGATGGAAAGTAAGCTTCTAACTTGAAGCCGCAAGCAAGTAATACCCCAAGCCTTTAATACCAAACCTTTGTACTTTAGTTAGGATTTATTAACACTTGATTAGAGCTTGCAAAAACCAAATTTTGAACTCCCTTTCACCCTTAAAAGGTCACGGCCAAGCAGCAAGAAAAAAAAGGCTGTGCAGTTTTTTTTTTATCTCTTTTGATGTGTGTTTTCAAGTGTGAGTCAAAATTACTTGGTTCTTGAGTTGCCATGCACTTGAGGAAGTGTGTTACTTAAAAGTAACAAAAACTAGCATGGGTGTTTCTCCTAGGAGTCCTAAAACCCACCAAGGGAGTATTATATATATCAAAGTTGTAATTATATAAAACTAGATATATAAACCATGTAGTTTTTATGTTACTTATATATATTTTATAAATCTTTTATAAAATATAACACAATATAATTATTTAAACTTATAAACAATTATATATAAATTATCCAAATAATTTATCTCACGTGATAATATTTTAGAAAACCGATTTTCTAAAATCCAAGTGTCGCGTATTTACTTAATGATCCAATCGTTAAGATTAAATATGTTTAAGGTGTCGGTAAGCTTGTTATTGGGTATGACCCGACTTGGATCATAACATATTAGCCACATTAATTAAATATGTCTCTCGGGCATACGAAAAACCTTCAATCTCCCACTTGCACGAGAAACATAAGAAATTAATGCAAGTGACGGATACCACCTAACGACCGTCCATCACCCCCAATATGTTATGACTTTATGCCATTTAATTACATCATCCCTTTCGAGTTCCCATCTCGAACATGAATAGGTGAATCTTTTCATTATATCCTTTCATCCAAGATGTCATGTTAAATCCAAGAGACACAGAATGATCACTCTCTTTTAGATCTAACTCTATCAGACCTTAAACAATATGTGTAGTGACCCGAACTTGACTACATACGTCCTAAATATATACCTTGCGTTATACCTGAGCTCTTCCTTATGAGCTACCATATTTCAGAATAACGAAGGAAAGAATCAAGGCACAATACTTGGTAAATATCTGAACCCAATATGTTTAGTGACCCGAACTTTTTCATGTTTATATATATTAATTGAGATTGATATTTACATGATTAAATGTTTCCAACATGTTAAGCAATCAAACTTGTTAAGACTTTATTAATTGAAACATGTTTCATATAGACAATTGGCCACCCAAGTTGACCGGTGATTCACGAACGTTAAAACTTGTAAAAATTATATGATGACATATATATGGATATATATATATATAGTTAACATGATACTATGATAAGTGAACATATCATTAAGTATATTAACAATGAACTACATATGTAAAAACAAGACTACTAACTTAATGATTTTTAAACGAGACATATATGTAACGATTATCGTTGTAAAGACATTTAATGTATATATATCATATTAAGAGAATACATGCAGGTTTTATAAATGATTTACAAAATAGACACAAGTACGTGAAACTACATTCTATGGTTGAATTATCGAAATCGAATATGCCCCTTTTATAAAGTCTGGTAATCTAAGAATTAGGGAACAGACACCCTAATTGACGCGAATCCTAAAGATAGATCTATTGGGCCTAACAAACCCCATCCAAAGTACCGGATGCATTATTACTTCGAAATTTATATCATATCCGAAGGGTGTCCCGGAATGATGGGGATATTCTTATATATGCATCTTGTTAATGTCGGTTACCAGGTGTTCACCATATGAATGATTTTTATCTCTATGTATGGGATGTGTATTGAAATATGAAATCTTGTTGTCTATTGTTACGATTTGATATATATAGGTTAAACCTATAACTCACCAACATTTTTGTTGACGTTTAAAGCATGTTTATTCTCAGGTGAATACTAAGAGCTTCCGCTGTTGCATACTAAAATAAGGACAAGATTTGGAGTCCATGTTTGTATGATATTGTGTAAAAACTGCATTCAAGAAACTGATTTCGATGTAACATATTTGTATTGTAAACCATTATGTAATGGTCGTGTGTAAACAGGATATTTTAGATTAT
This sequence comes from Rutidosis leptorrhynchoides, assembly GCF_046630445.1. Taxonomy (NCBI): domain Eukaryota; kingdom Viridiplantae; phylum Streptophyta; class Magnoliopsida; order Asterales; family Asteraceae; genus Rutidosis; species Rutidosis leptorrhynchoides. The sequence goes on from NC_092336.1 coordinate 279,581,221, forward strand.
CTTTATTTGATAATCTACATAAAGCTTTTTAAACCTTTATTTATGAAATAAAGGTTATGGTTTGTTTTAAAATGAATGCAATCTTTGAAAAACGTCTCATATAGAGGTCAAAACCTCGCAACGAAATCAATTAATATGGAACGTTTTTAATCAATAAGAACGGGACATTTCAGTTGGTATCCGAGCGTTGGTCTTAGAGAACAGAATTTTGCATTAGTGTGTCTTATCGAGTTTGTTAGGATGCATTAGTGAGTCTGGACTTCGACCGTGTTTACTTGAAAAATGATTGCTTAACAAATTTTGTTGGAAACTATATATTTTTAACATGTGAATATTATGTGATATATTAATCTCTTAACGCGTTTGATATTATGTGATAGATGTCTACCTCTAGAACAAGTCCCATTGACTCACCTAATAATAATGAAGAGTCAAATGTAAATTGGAATGATTCGTGGATTGATTCATAAGTTCCCGAAGAGGAACCGGAAGAAGAGTCGGAACCGGAAGAAGAATCAGAACCGGAAGAGGAGGAACCGGAGGAGGAAATAGAACCGGTGGGGGAAATAATAAAATGGTTAAGTAAAAGAAAATCCTCAACCAACCGACCAAGGTTAATTATGGTCAATGGTGTTTCCGCCAAGGAAGCAAAATATTGGGAGGATTACCAATTCTCCGATGAATCGGATTCCGACGAGAATTCCGATGATGTTATAGAAATTACCCCAACTGAATTTAAAAAGGCAAAAGAAAATAATAAGGGAAAGGGCATAAAAATAGAGAAATCTAATTCCAACCCCGACGAACTTTATATGTATCGTCAACCCCCGAAGCCCTTAAGTTGTAACAATGACCCGGGAACCTCTAAACCACCAGGTTTTTCTAAACCAATGTGGAAAACGACGGCTCGTATTAGGGGAACATCATATATCCCTAGAAACTTGGCAAAACGAACCAAAATTGAAGAAGAAGAAACGAGCGAGTTGGAATAAGATAGTTGTATTCGTGTGGTGTAATATATGTAATATAGTGTTCTTATGCTTTATGATATATGTAAAAATTGCTTGTATTAATAAGTATTTTTTTATGAATCTAACTCTTGTCTATTTTACAGTATAAAAAGACAAAATGGATAGACAATTCAATATTTTAAGAGACCTACCTGGAGACATGATTGATGAAATCTTGTCTAGAGTCGGTCAGAATTCTTCGGCACAACTATTTACGGCGAAATCAGTTTGTAAGACATTCGAAGAACGTTCCAAGAATGTCTTGGTTTATAAGAGACTTTCGTTTGAAAGATGGGGGATATCACATTGGGAAACCCGTAAGTTACGATGTGTTTACTTTGACACATATATTGCGGGGAACCCAAATGCTATTTTACGCAACGGGTTAAGAAATTATTTTGACTCAATGTATCCGAATATAGGACTTCATGATTTAGAAAAAGCGGCTAACATGCAATATAAAGAAGCATGCTATGCTTACGAGTTAGTAATGTTCGCTTATCACCAAAGTGAGAAAAAGAACATCGGGCTACAGCTATTAAACAAAATGTTCCCACAAGTGACGGAGTCGGTAATTGGGGTAAGAAATGAGGTTTTTAGGTTATTACGAGACTGTTGGTCATTACGTAACCCTCGTCCCTTCGACGACATTACAACACGCTGTCTTATCAACGGCCATAACGGTTATGTTCCACAAGACCAAGGATGGGAAGTAGTCCTAGTAAAACCAGAATGCATGACTTGTTTCTGGACGTATGAATTACGTGTCTTTATTGCCTTTGCTGAACGACTTGTGTACTAGCTAGAATTATCTTCACAACTATCTTGTATCAAAGTTATTGTGTGCTATATTTCATGCTTTATGTAAAATAAGCGGTATTGTAAGTTTGTAAAATATTGTATAAAAGTTTGAACGCGAAATATTATTATAATCAGTTTTTCATATAGAATTGTAGTAGTTGAATTGTATATTAGCTACTAAGTATGAACTTAACGGGTAGGTACTACCCGAATTTAAACTTATAAAATGCTAATATGAAGAAAAAGCTTTTATAAATGAGTTCATATTATACTAAGAAATACTATTAACTACTCTTAATATTCTGTATGATTAACTTGTTCCATTTGACTATTTTGAAGGAAATGGCACCGACTACTCGACACACCGTGAATATGAATGAAGAGGAATTCCGTACTTTTCTAGCTTCAAACATAGCCGCAGTACAGGTTGCACTACATACCAACAATAACCTTGGATCTAGCAGTACAGGAAATCGTGTAGGATGCACCTACAAAGAATTCACTGCCTGCAAACCTTTGGAATTTGATGGAACCGAAGGACCGATCGGATTGAAACGGTGGACCGAGAAGGTCGAATCGGTGTTTGCCATAAGTAAGTGTACTGAAGAGGACAAAGTGAAGTACGCTACGCATACCTTCACAGGTTCTGCGTTAACATGGTTGAATACCTATCTAGAGCAAGTGGGACAAGATGATGCTTACGCACTACCGTGGTCAGCATTCAAGCACTTGATGAACGAGAAGTACCGTCCCAGAACCGAGGTCAATAAGCTCAAGACAGAACTTAGAGGGTTACGAACCCAAGGATTTGATATTACCACGTACGAAAGACGATTCACAGAATTATGCCTATTGTGTCCGGGAGCGTTCGAAGATGAGGAAGAGAAGATCGACGCGTTTGTGAAAGGATTACCGGAAAGAATCCAAGAAGATATAAGTTCACACGAGCCCGCCTCCATACAACAGGCATGTAGAATGGCTCACAAACTAGTGAACCAGATTGAAGAAAGAATTAAAGAACAGACTGCTGAAGAGGCCAATGTGAAGCAAGTCAAAAGAAAGTGGGAGGAAAACGGTGATAAGAATCACCAATACAACAACAACAGCAATTACAACAATAATCGCAACAATTATCCCAACAATCGCAACATCACTCGCAACTACAACAAACGGCCCAACAACAACAACGACAACGACAACAACAACGACAACAACAACAACAACAACAACAACAACAATAACAACAACAACAACAACAACAACAACAACAACAACAACAACAACAACAACAACAACAACAACAGCAACTACAACAATCATCCCAACAACAATAACAACCGCAACAACAACAACAATCAGAAGCAGCTATGCCAAAGGTGTGAAAAGTATCACTCGGGGTTCTGCACCAAATTTTGCAACAAGTGTAAAAGAAATGGTCATAGCGCGGCGAAGTGTGAGGTCTACGGACCAGGGGTTAACAGAACGAAAGGAACAAATGGTGTCGGAACGAGTAATGGCGGAGCAAGTAGTGTCGGAACAAGTTATGCCAATGTAGTTTGTTATAAATGTGGAAAACCGGGCCACATTATTAGAAATTGCCCGAACCAGGAGAACACGAATGGACAAGGCAGCGGAAGAGTTTTCAATATTAATGCGGCAGAGGCACAGGAAGACCCGGAGCTTGTTACGGGTACGTTTCTTATTGACAATAAATCTGCTTACGTTTTATTTGATTCGGGTGCGGATAGAAGCTATATGAGTAGAGATTTTTGTGCTAAATTAAGTTTTCCATTGACGCCTTTGGATAGTAAATTTTTACTCGAATTAGCAAATGGTAAATTATTTTCAGCAGATAATATATGTCGGAATCGAGAAATTAAACTGGTTAGCGAAACATTTAAGATTGATTTGATACCAGTAGAGTTAGGGAGTTTTGATGTGATAATCGGTATGGACTGGTTGAAAGAAGTGAAAGCAGAGATCGTTTGTTACAAAAATGCAATTCGCATTATACGAGAAAAAGGAAAACCCTTAATGGTGTACGGAGAAAAGGGCAACACGAAGCTACATCTTATTAGTAATTTCAAGGCACAAAAACTAATAAGAAAAGGTTGCTATGCTGTTCTAGCACACGTCGAGAAAGTACAAACTGAAGAAAAGAGCATCAATGATGTTCCCATTGCAAAAGAATTTCCCGATGTATTTCTGAAAGAATTACCGGGATTACCCCCACATCGATCCGTTGAATTTCAAATAGATCTTGTACCAGGAGCTGCACCAACAGCTCGTGCTCCTTACAGACTCGCACCCAGTGAGATAAAAGAACTGCAAAGCCAATTACAAGAACTTTTAGAGCGTGGTTTCATTCGTCCAAGCACATCACCGTGTGGAGCTCCTGTTTTGTTTGTCAAGAAGAAAGATGGTACATTCAGGTTGTGTATCGACTACCGAGAGTTGAACAAACTTACCATCAAGAACCGCTACCCACTACCGAGAATCGATGACTTATTTGATCAACTACAAGGCTCGTCTGTTTATTCAAAGATTGACTTACGTTCCGGGTATCATCAAATGCGGGTGAAAGAAGATGATATTCCAAAGACTGCTTTCAGAACACGTTACGGTCATTACGAGTTTATGGTCATGCCATTTGGTTTAACTAATGCACCAGCTGTGTTCATGGACCTTATGAACCGAGTGTGTGGACCATACCTTGACAAGTTTGTCATTATTTTCATTGATGACATACTTATTTACTCAAAGAATGACCAAGAATACGGTGAACATTTGAGAAAGGTGTTAGAAGTATTGAGGAAGGAAGAATTGTACGCTAAGTTTTCAAAGTGTGCATTTTGGTTGGAAGAAGTTCAATTCCTCGGTCACATAGTGAACAAAGAAGGTATTAAGGTGGATCCGGTAAAGATAGAAACTGTTGAAAAGTGGGAAACCCCTAAAACTCCGAAACACATACGCCAGTTTTTAGGACTAGCTGGTTACTACAGAAGGTTCATCCAAGACTTTTTCAGAATAGCAAAACCCTTGACTGCATTAACGCATAAAGGGAAGAAATTTGAATGGAATGATGAACAAGAGAAAGCGTTTCAGTTATTAAAGAAAAAGCTAACTACGGCACCTATATTGTCATTGCCTGAAGGGAATGATGATTTTGTGATTTATTGTGACGCATCAAAGCAAGGTCTCGGTTGTGTACTAATGCAACGAACAAAGGTGATTGCTTATGCGTCTAGACAATTGAAGATTCACGAACAAAATTATACGACGCATGATTTAGAATTAGGTGCGGTTGTTTTTGCATTAAAGACTTAGAGGCACTACTTATATGGGGTCAAAAGTATTATATATACCGACCACAAAAGTCTTCAACACATATTTAATCAGAAACAACTGAATATGAGGCAGCGTAGGTGGATTGAATTATTGAATGATTATGACTTTGGATTCGTTACCACCCGGGGAAGGCAAATGTGGTAGCCGATGCCTTGAGCAGGAAGGACAGAGAACCCATTCGAGTAAAATCTATGAATATAATGATTCATAATAACCTTACTACTCAAATAAAGGAGGCGCAACAAGGAGTTTTAAAAAAGGGAAATTTAAAGGATGAAATACCCAAAGGATCGGAGAAGCATCTTAATATTCGGGAAGACGGAACCCGGTATAGGGCTGAAAGAATTTGGGTACCAAAATTTGGAGATATGAGAGAAATGGTACTTAGAGAAGCTCATAAAACCAGATACTCAATACATCCTGGAACGGGGAAGATGTACAAGGATCTTAAGAAACATTTTTGGTGGCTAGGTATGAAAGCTGATATTGCTAAATACGTAGGAGAATGTTTGACGTGTTCTAAGGTCAAAGCTGAGCATCAGAAACCATAAGGTCTACTTCAACAACCCAAAATCCCGGAATGGAAATGGGAAAACATTACCATGGATTTCATCACTAAATTGCCAAGGACTGCAAGTGGTTTTGATACTATTTGGGTAATAGTTGATCGTCTCACCAAATCAGCACACTTCCTGCCAATAAGAGAAGATGACAAGATGGAGAAGTTAGCACGACTGTATTTGAAGGAAGTCGTCTCCAGACATGGAATACCAATCTCTATTATCTCTGATAGGGATGACAGATTTATTTCAAGATTCTGGCAGACATTACAGCAAGCATTAGGAACTCGTCTAGACATGAGTACTGCCTATCATCCACAAACTGATGGGCAGAGCGAAAGGACGATACAAACGCTTGAAGACATGCTACGAGCATGTGTTATTGATTTCGGAAACAGTTGGGATCGACATCTACCGTTAGCAGAATTTTCCTACAACAACAGCTACCATTCAAGTATTGAGATGGCGCCGTTTGAAGCACTTTATGGTAGAAAGTGCAGGTCACCGATTTGTTGGAGTGAAGTGGGGGATAGACAAATTACGGGTCCGGAGATTATACAAGAAACTACCGAGAAGATCATCCAAATTCAACAACGGTTGAAAACCGCCCAAAGTCGACAAAAGAGCTACGCTGACATTGAAAGAAAAGATATAGAATTTGAAATTAGAGAGATGGCCATGCTTAAAGTTGCACCTTGGAAAGGCGTTGTTCGATTTGGTAAACGAGGGAAATTAAATCCAAGGTATATTGGACCATTCAAGATTATTGATCGTGTCGGACCAGTAGCTTACCGACTTGAGTTACCTCAACAACTCGTGGCTGTACATAACACTTTTCACGTCTCGAATTTGAAGAAATGTTTTTCTAAAGAAGATCTCACTATTCCGTTAGATGAAATCCAAATCAACGAAAAACTTCAATTCATCGAAGGACCCGTCGAAATAATTGATCGTGATGTTAAAAGACTTAAGCAAAACAAGATACCAATTGTTAAGGTTCGATGGAATGCTCGTAGAGGACCCGAGTTCACCTGGGAGCGTGAAGATCAGATGAAGAAGAAATACCCGCATCTATTTCCAGAAGATTCGTCAACACCTTCAACAGCTTAAAATTTCGGGACGAAATTTATTTAACGGGTAGGTACTGTAGTGACCCGAACTTTTCCATGTTTATATATATTAATTGAGATTGATATTTACATGATTAAATGTTTCCAACATGTTAAGCAATCAAACTTGTTAAGACTTGATTAATTGAAATATGTTTCATATAGACAATTGACCACCCAAGTTGACCGGTGATTCACGAACGTTAAAACTTGTAAAAACTATATGATGACATATATATGGATATATATATATATATATATATATATATATATATATATAGTTAACATGATACTATGATAAGTAAACATATCATTAAGTATATTAACAATGAACTACATATGTAAAAACAAGACTACTAACTTAATGATTTTTAAACGAGACATATATGTAACGATTATCGTTGTAAAGACATTTAATGTATATATATCATATTAAGAGATATTCATACATGATAATATCATGATAATATAATAATTTAAAATCTCATTTGATATTATAAACATTGGGTTAACAACATTTAACAAGATCGTTAACCTAAAGGTTTCAAAACAACACTTACATGTAACGACTAACGATGACTTAACGACTCAGTTAAAATGTATATACATGTAGTGTTTTAATATGTATTTATACACTTTTGAAAGACTTCAATACACTTATCAAAATACTTCTACTTAACAAAAATACTTACAATTACATCCTCATTCAGTTTCATCAACAATTCTACTCGTATGCACCCGTATTCGTACTCGTACAATACATAGCTTTTAGATGTATGTACTATTGGTATATACACTCCAATGATCAGCTCTTAGCAGCCCATGTGAGTCATCTAACACATGTGGGAACCATTATTTGGCAACTAGCATGAAATATCTCATAAAATTACAAAAATATGAGTAATCATTCATGACTTATTTACATGAAAACAAAATTACATATCATTTATATCTAATCCATACACCAACGACCAAAAACACCTACAAACACTTTCATTCTTCAATTTTCTTCATCTAATTGATCTCTCTCAAGTTCTATCTTCAAGTTCTAAGTGTTCTTCATAAATTCTACAAGTTCTAGTTACATAAAATCAAGAATACTTTCAAGTTTGCTAGCTCACTTCCAATCTTGTAAGGTGATCATCCAACCTCAAGAAATCTTTGTTTCTTACAGTAGGTTATCATTCTAATACAAGGTAATAATCATATTCAAACTTTGGTTCAATTTCTATAACTATAACAATCTTATTTCAAGTGATGATCTTACTTGAACTTGTTTTCGTGTCATGATTCTGCTTCAAGAACTTCGAGCCATCCAAGGATCCGTTGAAGCTAGATCCATTTTTCTCTTTTCCAGTAGGTTTATCCAAGGAATTTAAGGTAGTAATGATGTTCATAACATCATTCGATTCATATATATAAAGCTATCTTATTCGAAGGTTTAAACTTGTAATCACTAGAACATAGTTTAGTTAATTCTAAACTTGTTCGCAAACAAAAGTTAATCCTTCTAACTTGACTTTTAAAATCAACTAAACACATGTTCTATATCTATATGATATGATAACTTAATGATTTAAAACCTGGAAACACGAAAAACACCGTAAAACCGGATTTACGCCGTCGTAGTAACACCGCGGGCTGTTTTGGGTTAGTTAATTAAAAACTATGATAAACTTTGATTTAAAAGTTGTTATTCTGAGAAAATGATTTTTATTATGAACATGAAACTATATCCAAAAATTATGGTTAAACTCAAAGTGGAAGTATGTTTTCTAAAATGGTCATCTAGACGTCGTTCTTTCGACTGAAATGACTACCTTTACAAAAACGACTTGTAACTTATTTTTCCGACTATAAACCTATACTTTTTCTGTTTAGATTCATAAAATAGAGTTTAATATGAAACCATAGCAATTTGATTCACTCAAAACGGATTTAAAATGAAGAAGTTATGGGTAAAACAAGATTGGATAATTTTTCTCATTTTAGCTACGTGAAAATTGGGAACAAATCTATTCCAACCATAACTTAATCAACTTGTATTGTATATTATGTAATCTTGAGATACCATAGACACGTATACAATGTTTCGACCTATCATGTCGACACATCTATATATATTTCGGAACAACCATAGACACTCTATATGTGAATGTTGGAGTTAGCTATACAGGGTTGAGGTTGATTCCAAAATATATATAGTTTGAGTTGTGATCAATACTGAGATACGTATACACTGGGTCGTGGATTGATTCAAGATAATATTTATCGATTTATTTCTGTACATCTAACTGTGGACAACTAGCTGACTTAATAAACTTAAAACATCAAAATATATTAAAAGTGTTGTAAATATATTTTGAACATACTTTGATATATATGTATATATTGTTAAAGGTTCGTGAATCAACCAGTGGCCAAGTCTTACTTCCCGACGAAGTAAAAATCTGTAAAAGTGAGTTATAGTCCCACTTTTAAAATCTAATATTTTTGGGATGAGAATACATGCAGGTTTTATAAATGATTTACAAAATAGACACAAGTACGTGAAACTACATTCTATGGTTGAATTATCGAAATCGAATATGCCCCTTTTATAAAGTCTGGTAATCTAAGAATTAGGGAACAGACACCCTAATTGACGTGAATCCTAAAGATAGATCTATTGGGCCTAACAAACCTCATCCAAAGTACCGGATGCTTTAGTACTTCGAAATTTATATCATATCCGAAGGGTGTCCCGGAATGATGGGGATATTCTTATATATGCATCTTGTTAATGTCGGTTACCAGGTGTTCACCATATGAATGATTTTTATCTCTATGTATGGGATGTGTATTGAAATATGAAATCTTGTGGTCTATTGTTACGATTTGATATATATAGGTTAAACCTATAACTCACCAACATTTTTGTTGACGTTTAAAGCATGTTTATTCTCAGGTGAATACTAAGAGCTTCCGCTGTTGCATACTAAAATAAGGACAAGATTTGGAGTCCATGTTTGTATGATATTGTGTAAAAACTGCATTCAAGAAACTGATTTCGATGTAACATATTTGTATTGTAACCATTATGTAATGGTCGTGTGTAAACAGGATATTTTAGATTATCATTATTTGATAATCTACATAAAGCTTTTTAAACCTTTATTTATGAAATAAAGGTTATGGTTTGTTTTAAAATGAATGCAGTCTTTGAAAAACGTCTCATATAGAGGTCAAAACCTCGCAATGAAATCAATTAATATGGAACGTTTTTAATCAATAAGAACGGGACATTTCAATATGTATCTCAGGTCAGAGGATACAATGATATTCTTCTTTACTCAAGATTACATGTGATCAACCGCAAATGCTCCATTTAGTAAATCTTGAGGGCGCGTCTTCCAATATTTGTATCCCACAAATATCTATGAACCTTGGTAGCAACCTTGCCCCACATTCAGTCTGTGAATGTATACCAATCCAAGTTCATAATAGTCTAAACCTCACACTTGCTCCCACAAATGTGATCAACAACGGATTTTTTAGAATAATAGCTTATTCATGGATACAATATGCAAAATAGGAACATGACTCAAGATTAATAAATTAACACCATAATTACATTAATGAGTTTGAACCACTTCATTCTGTTACAATACATAAAACAGATCACAACCAATCACTAGAATATCGAAGCCCTAATGCACTAACATGCCCTTGATGTTTTGCACCATGTAAGAGCTTCGTGAATGGATCCGCTATATTAAGATCTGTGTGAACTTTGAGAATACATATCTTTCCCTTTTCAACTTCATCCCTTATGTAGTTGAATCTCCACTCAATGTGATGGGTCTTTTGGTGAGCACGAGGTTCCTTGATTTGAGCAATCGCACCCTGGTTATCACAAAAGATCTCAAGAGGGTCCTGAATGGAAGGGACTACTCCTAAGTCGTCGATGAATTTCTTCATCCATGCAGCTTCCTGAGCTTCCAATGAGGCAGCAATATACTCTGACTCTGTAGTGGATAAAGCAACAACATCCTATTTTGAACTCTTCCAGGAGACCGCACCACCATTTAATGTGAAGACATAACCAGATTGTGATCGAGAATCATCTCGATCAATTTGGAAACTCGCGTCCACGTAACATTTTACTGCGAGTTCCTCCTCACCAGACCCATATATTAGAAACATATCCTTAGTCCTCCTAAGGTATTTCAATATACTTTTAACCGCAATCCAATGACTGTTTCCAGGGTTATTCTGGTGTCTACTTGTCAAGCTAAGAGCGCATGACACATCCGGTCTAGTGCATATCATTGCATACATTATTGACCCAATAGTAGACGCATATAGGACATTCTTCATTCTCTCCTGTTCATCTTTGGTGGTGGGGCACTGAGATGAACTAAGAAGCGTTCCTCTTTGAATAGGTACCAAACCTTTCTTAGAGTTCTCCATCTTGAATCTTTTCAAGACCTTTTCAATGTATGCACTTTGATTCAAACCTATCAATTTCTTTGATCTATCTCTGTAGATCCCAATCCCCAAAACATATTGTGCTTCTCCAAGATCCTTAATGGAGAAGCATTTACTTAGCCAAGTTTTAACACCTTGCATTTTCGGAATATCATTTCCAAATAACAATATATCATCCACATATAGTATAAGGAACATGATAGTGCTCCCACTAGCTTTCTTGTATACACAAGCTTCATCACCATTTTTAATGAAGCCAAATTTCTTTGCCTCCTCATTGAAACGATGATTCCACATTCTAAATGCTTGTTTCAATCCGTAGATTGACTTCTTTAACTTGCATACCTTTTTAGGATATTTCGGATCAACAAAACCTTCAGGCTGAACCATATAGACATCTTCCTCAAGATATCCATTTAGGAAAGTGGTCTTGACATCCATTTGCCATATTTCATAATCATAATGAGCAGCAATGGCAAATAATATCCTAATAGATTTTAGCATTGCCACAGGCGAAAAATTTTCATCATAGTCAACCCCTTGAGTTTGAGTGAAACCTTTTGCTACAAGTATAGCTTTATATGTATCCAAGTTTCCATGTATGTCGGTTTTCATCTTGAAAAGCCATTTACAATCAACTAGCCTTGAGCCAGTAGGTTGTGCAACAAGTTCCCAAACTTGCTTGTCATACATGGATTGCATCTCAGCGTTCATGGCTTCCTGCCATTTATCTTTATCAATCCTTGATAAAGCATCTTGGTAGTTTGTTAGTTCATCCAAATCAACCACATAGTAACCATCCATGAGAAACCCATATCTCTCAGGAGGATTACTAATCCTACCAGATCTGCGAACGTCTTGTATACTTTGATCATCCATTTGATCATTCTCAACATTTTCATGTTGAGTGCCAGTGTCAACCAATTGTGTATCATCTACTTGATCTTGAACCTCTTCAAGATCTATCTTCCTTTCACTACTACCTTCCATTAGGAACTTAGTTTCAAGGAATTCAGCCTTCCGAGCAACAAATACATTCTGCTCGGATGGATCATAGAAATAGTATCCCATATCATCCTTGGGATATCCTATGAAGATACACTTCCTGGATCGAGCATTCAACTTATTAGGGATGTAACGCTTAGGGTAAGCTTCACATCCCCATACCTTTAAGTATGATAGAGATGGAGGTTTTCCAAACCACATCTCATGAGGTGTTCGTTCCACTTTCTTGGTTGAGGTCATATTTAGAATACGAACCATGGAGCATAGACAATAACCCAAAAATGATAGAGGTAACGAGCTTCTTGCCATCATAGATCGAACTATATCCATTAGGGTTCGGTTCCTCCTTTCGGAAACTCCATTAAGTTGGGGTGTTCCAGGAGGAGTAAGTTGCGAGATAATCCCACAACCTTTAAGATAATCTTGGAAAGCATCGCTTAGGTATTCACCTCCTCTGTCGGTACGAACTACCTTGATTGTCTTGTTGAGTTGATTTTGCACTTCGTTTTGATACTCTTTGAATGCCTCAAAAGTTTCATCCTTATGCCTTAATAAGTAGACATATCCGAAACGACTAAAGTTATCAATGAAAGTAACGAAGTATTTTTCACCTTTCCTAGTCATGGGCTTAAAGGGTCCACATACATCCGAATGTATTAATCCCAATAAGTCTTTAGCCCTTTCATAGGTCCTTTGAAAGGGGCTTTAGTCATTTTGCCTTGTAAACAAGATTCACATACATCAAATGAGTCTAGTTCATTTGATTTCAAAAGTCCATTCTTTTGAAGTGTATGCATTCGGTTCTTGTTTATGTGACCAAGGCGACAATGCCATAAGTAGGAATCACTCAAATCCCTTTTGAGTTTCTTGGTGTTTGCATGGAACATTAAGCTATTGTATGATGTGTCATCATGAACCAATTCATAAATACCATTCAAAGGCGAAGCCTTGAAATAGAACACATTATTTAAAGAAACATGGATATCATCATTAATAAAATTAAAATCAAAACCACATTGTCTTAAACGGGAAATAGAAATAATGTTTCGAGTCAAATCAGGAGCATACAAAACATTTTTCAAAACAAGCTCCAACCCAGTTTGTAGCTTTAAAACAAAGTCTCCTTGAGCTTCTACGTGCACCTTTGCACCATTTTCCATGAAGAGACTTGTTGTTCCCGCTCCTTGTTTACTTCTTTTGAACCCCTGCAAAGAATTGAAAATATGAGTTCCACATCCTGTGTCTAATACCCATGTATTAGAAGAAGTAATACTAAGCTCAATGTATACCATATATACATTACCTGAGGTTTGCCCTGCATCCCTCTTTGCTTTCAACTCCTTTAGGTAGATGGGGCAGTTGCGTTTCCAGTGACCCATTTCACCGCAACCAAAGCATGGATCTTCCTTGGAGTTTGCTTGTCCGGCAACCTTTTGCTTTTTGTTCTTGTTGGTTGGGGTAACCATCTTCCCCTTTCCCTTGCCCTTGCCTTGGTAGGCGGGTCCTTTCCTCTTAGCCACCTTTGGCTTAGAAGTGTTATTGTTTTTGGACCCGCCTTCATTGATCATAAGCACGGGTGAAGCCCTTTTACCCATGCTTTCTTCGGCCGTCTTAAGCATGGCATGTAATTCGCCAATGCTCTTATCCCAATCATTCATGTTGTAATTCATTACGAATGTGTCAAACCTTTTTGACAAAGAATTAAGGATAAGGTTCGTGGCTAATTCATTAGATACGTTGCAATTTAGATGGTTCGCTCGATCAATTAGGCTTTTCATCTTAAGGACATAAGATGAAACAGATTGGGAGTCATCCATACGACATGCATGAAGCGCTCGAACCATTTCGAAGCGCTTGACACGAGCTTGTTGAAGGAACATCTCCTTCAATTATGTGATCATGTCATATGCACTATGATGTTCGAAGTCCTTTTGGAGTTCGGGTATCATAGTCCCAAGAATAAGGCAAGAGACTTGCACCGAATCGGTGCAATACTTATCCCAATAATCCATGCCTTCCGTATCATCCTCGTCGGGTTGATCGGGAATGGGGTCTTCCAACACATACGCCCTATCCTCAAGTTTGAGGACAATTCTTAGATTGCGAAACCAATCCATGAAATTCGTATGGTTGAGTTTTACCTTTTCGAGGATTGACCTCAACGATAGGTTGTTAAAGTTGATTGGTGCGTTTGGAATGTTGTTGTTATTGGTGGCCATCTACAAAATTTAACAAAGTTGTTTAAGTATCAATTTTAATTTAACAATCAATACCCTTTAAATCCAATTGATATTTATTAATTTTTAGAATCCAACGGTAAACCAAATTTCAGTTAGGTGACCTTTATCCCGTCATTTGATTTAGCTAGGTAGTCATTATATGACAATTGCAATCCTTTTGCAACTTCTAAGTTATGGGATCATGCAATCCTTTTTCATGGCATATTTATCCCATCAACGCCTATTTGTTCCTCATGCTTCGGTGACCCTAAGTTCATGATTTCCAAATCAAGTCATCCTACTTGTGTAAACGTGTAAATTTAACATACAAGTGGTTAGGTGACCTTTATCCCACAAGTGTGCGAAATTCACCTTAATCATATTAGTTTGCTCATAACGGTTAGGTGACCTTTATCCCATTATGAGTTCCCTAATATGTTTAAGTGTCACACAAAAGGATGGCGTTTAACTTGTTTGCCATAAGGGATTTTAAGTTTTCATTATTTCTAGTTTAAGAAAACTATTATGCCATACACCAACATGCATTTAGTGTATGGTACTTATGAAAAACCATTTTAATGTCTTGTAATTAAGCTAATTACTTGATATAAACCATTTTATATGTGTTTCAATAACCAATTATTATAATCCTTTTAGTGTTCTTATAACCATTTATTAATGTCCTTTTGCCATTTCAATTTACCCATTTAAATTGTCGTTTTGCATGTCGTTAATAATGTCTAATTTAACCAATTAAATTGTCATTTTGCTTGTTGTTAACTTGTGATTTACTTGTAACAACCAAACATACAAACACAATAAACAACCATGCATGCAAAACAAATATGTTCACAATCAAGCCAATTTGGTAGACATTTGTTTAGCCGAAAACAAATGTCACCGGTTAAGGGGTTATAACACAAAGTAGGAGATTTTAAATCTCCCACTTAATCTTGCATCCAAATGCTTCTTCTTGTGTTCTTCCAAGTCTTCATCTTGTATCTTCATCTTTTTTACAAAATATATCCTTATACATTTTTCTCTAAAAAATGAAATTACAAACAAATCTATTTTACATACCAAATATAAAATAAATACATTACCAAAATAATATTACAAACCAATTGAATAAATATTATTACAAACCAAATGAATGAATAACAAATCAACCAAACAAGCATGCATTCAAACATAAGGTTAAGGCATTGATTATGAACATTAATATATCAACAAAATGACCAAAATGGAGCAACACAAAACCCATTTTGGGTGTCCTAGATTTCGGCCAACTTAACCAACCCTCATAAACCCGAAAATTTTTACATTCTACTTTCATGCATGTTAATAGAATGCAAAGTTGGTGGGTTTTAAAGACCATATAAGAAGCATACTTCATAGACCTCGGCTCTAGATACCATTGATGGAATTCAACATAACAACAAGTTCTTAATGTCAACATAATCGTAAAACCATTTTATGATAGTAAAAGAAAGCGGAAGCATGATTGTTTATAAAAACAAGTTTATATGTTAAACAATTTTGAATGAATTCCATATTGTTATCAAGTCTTGAATATATGCTTACATATAAGAACAAGAAGAGAAGATTCATACCTTCTCAAGCAAGTTGAGGGTTGTTTACAAATGAGCAAGATGATGATGAAGATGATGGAAAGTAAGCTTCTAACTTGAAGCCTCAAGCAAGTAATACCCCAAGCCTTTAATACCAAACCTTTGTACTTTAGTTAAGATTTATTAACACTTGATTAGAGCTTGCAAAAACCAAATTTTGAACTCCCTTTCACCCTCAAAAGTTCACGACCAGGCAGCAAGAAAAAAAAGGTTGTGCAGTTTTTTTTTTATCTCTTTTGATGTGTGTTTTCAAGTGTGAGTCAAAATTACTTGGTTCTTGAGTTTCCCATACACTTGAGGAAGTGTGTTACTTAAAAATAACAAAAGCTAGCATGGGTGTTTCTCCTAGGAGTCCTAAAACCCACCAAGGGAGTATTATATATATCAAAGTTGTAATTATATAAAACTAGATATATAAACCATGTAGTTTTTATGTTACTTATATATATTTTATAAACCTTTTATAAAATATAACACAATATAATTATTTAAACTTATAAACAATTATATATAAATTATCCAAATAATTTATCTCAAGTGATAATATTTTAGAAAACCGATTTTCTAAAATCCAAGTGTCGCGTATTTACTTAATGATCCAATCGTTAAGCTTAAATACATTTAAGGTGTCAGTAAGCTTGTTATTGGGTATGACCCGACTTGGATCATAACATATTAGCCACATTAATTAAATATGTCTTTCGGGCATACGAAAAACCTTCACATGCTTTTCACATACACTTCATCTCTCACCTAAATACCCAAGCATCCTATTCTTATGACCTTATTACCTTGTTTGTTACTCATTATGCGACACCAACAAGATAATTGTAACGTCCTCCAGATAGGGTCTGAAAGAAACGTCACTAATATCAAATAAACCAACATATTATAATATACGAGAACAATACTACATGATAAAATCATACTTTATTGAGAGTACGCAGCGGAAAATGAAATGTCGTTACAAGAATTGAAATTACAATAAAGTAAATGTTTCAAATGCAAGAATAGTAAATGCGATATCTCTTGTTCCTAAGTCCAAGTAGCATCACATAAGCACTAAGTAAGTAAGCTTGAATCAATCAGCACCTGAGACAAACATGCTAAAGTGTCAACCAAAAAGGTGCCAATGCGTGATATTTAGACTAAACGTTCAAGTTTTCCCCAAAGACAAGTTGTAGTTTTTACTTGTCAGTTTAATTTCATTATTAAGTAATACATTGACTTAGTCAAATGTATCGGGGACATTACTCCCGATAGGCCTACCCCCAATAATTAAGAATGCATTTATCGAGCAATTAAAAATATCACTGTAGGGACTTAGTCGGACATAGTCGGGTATAGCATAGTTTAACAGTTGGTACTTGTGTCTAAATTGTGAATAGTAAAAGTAGCATGTGTCTCACCTCAATAAGTTAAATAAGTTTGCTAGCAATAAAGAGTGGGGCTACGAATTCACCTTAGTAAGTAGAGAGAGAGTTATTCCTCGGAATAGAAAGTTGGATGAGTGAGCAGAAAAGTCAACCTATTGACATTTAAGAGTAGTAAGTGTTTTTGCCCAAGTTTAAGTAGATGTTTAAGTATGATAGTTTTGTAAGTATAGTTCGTTTTACTAAGTTTCCTTTCCTAGTAAGTTTCTATTTTTAGAAAGTTTCCACTTTTAGTAGATTTCTTATCTTAGTAAGTTTCTATAACTAGAAAGTTTCTACTTTAAGAGTGTTTTCCATTTTAGGATACTTGCCGTATTAGATAAGCTTCCAATCACCCCATTCCATTCGAATGGCCATTTCAGGTCTAAGAGCTTGAGCTATAGGATCCTTTAAATCGGAAATCCAAACCCTTCCGCCTAGAGTTTCGTAGAAACCATTCGTCAAGAAAGTTCGAAGATCTATACATCTCTAATACATATCCCAAAATATTTTTATGTGTTATAATATAAGTAGTAGGTTATAGGTGTTAGTAATAGTAATAGTGTATACATGTTAATTAATAGTATAAGTAGTATTAGGGTTTCGTTAATTAGGGTTAGTTAATTAAAGTAGTATTTTAATGATTAGGGTTTAGGGTTTTGAGGATCTAAATAATATGAATGTTAAGATCATGCACGAATATGATTATGAATATAAACATGAATTAAAAGAAAGATTTAAAATTTTTAAGATTTTGGATCATACCTTGTTAATGATGATGAAGATTAACAAGAAACAAGAAGAAAAGTTGGTGATGAAGATCAAATAACTCAAATAATGAAGAACACGCTTGAAAATCTTGATGAACACGAAGAACAAGCTTGAAGATCCGAATACCACAAGAGATGGAGAGGGAGAGATTGTTTTTGAGAGAGGATTTTGGTGTGATTTGTGAATGAGAAACTAGGAGTCTAGGGGTGTTTATATAGTGCAAGTATTAGAGTGTTAGTCAACATAAGGATGTTCTAATTAATGATTTTATTTTATTTTATAATTTTTAGTCAACAATAGGTGGTACTAGTTTATATATATATATATATATATATATATATATATATATATATATATATATATATATATATATATATATATATATATATATATATATATATATATATATATATATATATATATATATATATTATTATATATATATTATTTTATTTTTTTAGTCAACATAAGGATGTAATTGTTTAAGATTCTTTAGTCTCATTATTATTATTATTATTATTATTATTATTATTATTATTATTATTATTATTATTATTATTATTATTATTATTATTATTATTATTATTATTATTATTATTATTATTTTTACATTTACTAACTGATAAGTATTATTTTCTTTTTACTAATTCATGACTTCTATATATATATTTTTTTATTTAGTTCCCAATTGTTTTATTATTTATATAAATGTCACTTTTTATTTATCACTTATAGGTTATTAGTTATAATATTACATAAATGCATAAATTTTACTTAGCAGTGTGTGTCGACTAACAGTTTATTATTTTCATCTTTTATTAACTTGTCAATTATTGCACAAAGTTAATTAATATGTTTTATAACTCTTAACACTTAACAATTGTTGATTAAAGTTTAATCATTAAGTTTTAATTATATTGTTTGGGCATTTAATATTGGAAAAATATAGAATGGAAAAATGAGGGTCGTTATAGTACCTCCCCGCTATTAGAAACTTCGTCCCGAAGTTTTAAGTAGAGTTCTTGTTTGCATCAGCAGTTGAGAAGAGATGGGGGTATTTCCGTATCGTTTAGTCTTCGCGTTCCCATGTATGTTAGGGGCTTCTACGCGAATCCCAACGGACTTTAACAATAGTGTTTGATTTTCACGTTCCCGGGTACGGTTGGGGCCAATGAGTGTTAACAATAAGTATATTGTTTTGTTTACATGTTTGATCTCATGATCCTTAACCTTAATCGGTCGTTTACAAGTGCATTAAATGCGGATAATTTTCCAAGGAATAATAAGAGTGTCGTTTGACTAGTTTTTCTTTAAAAGGAAAGATGATGCTATAATAGCATGAAATGTATTATTGAGCTCGTTAAGATCTTGAGTGTTTATGACGCAATAGTAGCGCAGATAAAATAGAGTAGAGTACGTAAAGATTTCAGTTACGTAGTTTGATGTATGGCTGGTGTTTGTTAGAGATAGTACCAGCTTCAAGTTTCGAAAGGTAACAATAATACCTTTAGTTTTCAAGAGATGTCTAATAGACAACTGAGATGTTAGTTGAGAGTTCGTTGATCTCAGAATAATACAAGCGATTAAATTTAAGACATCGTTCAGTATACATGAGAACTTGTCTTTAGAAATAGTTTCAGAATGTAGCTTTAAGATTTATGATTTCAGTTTCATGTCGAATCATAGATTAAAACTTGACTAGAATAACATCTAGTTGCAAACCAAAAAGGAAGAAATGTTTAGAGTATCTTCATAAATGTCTAAGATAACTCCTTTAGAGTAAGAAAAGTGTTTTCGCACAAATGGCGAGTCGGTCTATTATTTACTTATGAGTTTAAATGTGGATGAGAATAAATGTGAATCATTGATTATAAGGTATTATTTCTACCATGAAGGAACCTTTGCTTCCTTGTTCAAAAGATCGTAGTATTGATGTTTACGAGAGCGTCGTGGTTTGGCCGTGAAATACCGGAAGTAGAAATTTCTTAACGAATAACATAGCAAGGAAGAGATGATGTACGTAAAGAGGTACGTCTCGTTCTTGCACGGAGAATGGGAATAAAGGTGATCCAAACATATTGGAGAGCAATACGAAAGTTTTAATAATAAACCAAAGTAATTTTTGAAAAGTTGCGACATTTGTTATAACAATATAAATGAAGCGGAGCTACTGGTAAAACTTGAGTTATGTACAACACGTACTATTTTATGTGAAATAATTTGAACAATACGAAAAAAAAAAGAGTTGTTTAAAAGAATGTTTAATTTAGTGAAACAATGGTAAATTGCTAAAAATGCGAAAGTGTTTATATAATTAGTGAAAGTAATTTTAGAGGAGGTGACGAAATGATGTTCATAGTACAACTAGGGTTACATAAAATTTTGTAAAGTAATTTCGATTTAATCAAAGTGGAAATTTGTAGAAGTGAAAGTATAATTTGATATGTACTAGTCAAAGTACGTAAAGTTAAGTTTATGTATAAGGTTTTATAAATCACATAAGTGAAAAATCATTTTTTTATAAATTCCGAGATAGTTTGAAAATAAAGACTCGTGTAAGAAATCTTTGGAAAACATGATACTTGTATTTAAGAGTTTATTTGTTTGAGAAAAATTGATTGAAGATTTTAAAATTCTGGAGGATAATTGTGTAATAATTGTTTCAAGGTAGTGAAAACTAATGGATTGACTTTTATCAGGGCATGAGTCCTTGGACTCGAAATGTTAACATTAAAGTTAGAAGGATGATAATGTGATTATCATCAAATGAGTAAATCCCTCGGATTTAGAGTTATGTATGAAAGAACTTCAAATAAGATTTGCAACTTTGAATCGTTCGAATGATAGTGAGAGTTCGAGAACTCGGCATGAATAATCTGGCAGTTGCATAGACAAGTATAAATAAATGCTAAAACAGTGACTTTCAACTATGTAATGATCGTTTGAATTCAGCCTTAGCTGGTCTGAAAGGAGGATACGTTAAAGTATGATGGAATCATTTCAATTGTTACAGCAGTTTTTCAGATTAGTTTAGCTCAAGCCACAACTTGAGATATTGTATTTCACCTTCGAATCGACAATGATCGATTATTGTTTGAGTATGACACCATTACTTTCATGGTGCCAAGTTGTCTATCATAAGTAAATGCACGAGTGCAGAAGTTTCTTGACTATGATAGTCAAAACGGTACACGTATGGAGATTCTATTCTTCAAATTTACCATCTCGACATAGAAAATGTAATATTGAACATGGTGTTTATAATATCGACGTTTGAGGTTTCAAATGACATAGGTTTTTGAAAGTCATATGAGAATTTACACCGAGAGTGTAATAACAAGTGATGATTATGTATCAATGATCAGGGGATATCCATTTAGAATGAATGAATTTTAAGATTCGATTGTCTACAACTTTTTATGGTACATGAAAGTTTGTTAAATGAGTATGAGATTGATATATAGTTTGATTAGAATGAGTTCTTCGTATCTACTAATATCAAGATGATCATTTTTCTCCCTTCATGCCCTTGCATTTGGGTTTTTGAATAGATAGCTTGAGAGTTTTTATTTTCTTTGATTCACTTTCTATTCCATACGTCATGATATTGGAATATCTCTATGAATTACCTTAATATAATCACGTTGGCCACCGTCATTATATTTCACTAATTCATATTTCCTTTCCAAGGTCACTCCATAAGGTCAGGATACGTGATCAATGATGACTTCTAATATAGTGTGTTAAGGACAGCAGTAATCTTAACTGGATCGACAACATGTCGGTTTTAAGCCAAAACTTGCACTTTGGAAAAGTTTGCGTAGAGTTGTTCTTTTTCTCAAGAATGAGTTTGCAAATGTTACTCACATCCTTTCTCACTCTTGGAGCAGTTCGAAATGTCATCCGTGAAAATAGTTACTAACTTATGGTTGGCTAGTTTTAAGTTGCAGTCTTTATAGACTTGGTTAACCTTCATATCTTTGATGGTTATGGAAGTTGTGGAAGACGTAGTCAGACGAGGAAATTATGAAACATCGTGGTAAGAGTTGGTGTAGTTGGACGAACCATGATTCTTCACTACAAAAGGGTGTATAGAAGTTTGATAAATTTGATAGGATAAAGATGAATATGATATAAACGAAACACTTTATATTATTAAGAACGAGGCATTAAATAAGCCTTTTTAATACACGATTCGGATATAGAAATGGTTTAAGGCATAGCCTTTACATAGATGAGAAATTGGAATAGGATAAACTAGGAAATATTAGGATTGAAGTAGTCTTCATATTTCTTCTTCTCGTCCTCAACCTTTTTCATAAACTTCTCAACATTCTCATTCTTCGCCTTTTGTTTCTCATGCAGGAACTCGAGGCGGTTTTCCTCCATCTTCAATTTAAAGTTAACATCTTCTCTTAGGTAGGCAAGAGATTGCTTCCCCCATCGGGCATTTCTATCACCTTCATACTTCGCCAACTTTATCTCCTTCTTTAGCTCAGCATTTTCCTCCATGAGCTTCCTGATCGGTAGGTCTTTTTTCCTTCATTTGAACATCGATCCTTGCAATATGATGAATTAGGTCATCGGTAGTTTTTCGCAGATTCATGATCTCGTACTTGGCATCAACTTCTTCGTAGGAAGGAGATCGGGATCTTTTCTTTGACGGGCCATCTTCTTTAAAATCAGCAGGGCGTTTCCCTTTACTTTCCGTTCTTGGAGTCGGGTAGTATTCGGGAGAATTAGGTAAAGTATCCGGACTATAGTTTGGCGATGGAGGACCACCAAAGCCATAAGGTGGAATTTGGACTGGTCTTGCAGTTGAAGGATATCCAGTATCTTCTTCGATAGCAGGTATGAAGTGAGTCATTACTTCAGATGGTTTGAAAAGAATTGTCTTGTCATTTTTATTAACGTTTGACATCCTATCATTTGGAAAGAGACTTTGATTAGCATTTTAAGCCAAGATTATCAAGGCAAGGTTGTTAAGATTATAAGGTAATCCTAAATGCTTTAAAGTCTAAGGCAGAAAAGGTTATAGTTTCCTAGATTGCTAAGGCACCCTAGCTACCAAGTAAGGCGCACATAAAGATGCAATCCTGGTTCTCTATAACAGACTGGTTTGCTCTGATACCACTCTTTAACGTCCTCCAGATAGGGTCTGGAAGAAACGTCACTAATATCAAATAAACTAACATATTATAATATACGAGAACAATACTACATGATAAAATCATACTTTATTGAGAGTACGCAGCGGAAAATGAAATGTCGTTACAAGAATTGAAATTACAATAAAGTAAATGTTTCAAATGCAAGAATAGTAAATGCGATATCTCTTGTTCCTAAGTCCAAGTAGCATCACATAAGCAGTAAGTAAGTAAGCTTGAATCAATCAGCACCTGAGACAAACATGGTAAAGTGTCAACCAAAAAGGTTGAGTGAAATCATAGGTTTAACAAAAGTAGTTATCGTTGTTTTTAGATCACAAGATTTAGTTTGTAAAGTTGATCTCCCGCAGGATCAAAAAGTTATGTCAATGCGTGATATTTAGACTAAACGTTCAAGTTTGCCCCAAAGACAAGTTGTAGTTTATACTTGTCGGTTTAATTTCATTATTAAGTAATACAATGACTTAGTCAAATGTATCAGGGACGTTACTCCCGATAGGCCTACCCCCAATAATTAAAAATGCATCTATCGACCAATGAAAAATATCACTGTAGGGACTTAGTCGGACATAGCCGGGTATAGCATAGTTTAACAGTTGGTACTTGTGTTTAAATTGTGAATAGTAAAAGTAGCATGTGTCTCACCCCAATAAGTTAAATAAGTTTGCTAGCAATAAAGAGTGGGGCTATGAATTCACCTTAGTAAGTAGAGAGAGAGTTATTCCTCGGAATAGAAAGTTGGATGAGTGAGCAGAAAAGTCAACCTATTGACATTTAAGAGTAGTAAGTGTTTTTGCCCAAGTTTAAGTAGATGTTTAAGTATGATAGTGTTGTAAGTATAGTTCGTTTTACTACGTTTCCTTTCCTAGTAAGTTTCTATTTTTAGAAAGTTTCCACTTTTAGTAGATTTCTTATCTTAGTAAGTTTCTATAACTAGAAAGTTTCTACTTTAAGAGTGTTTTCCATTTTAGGATACTTGCCGTATTAGATAAGCTTCCAATCACACCTTTCCCTTCGAATGGCCATTTCAGGTCTAGGGGCTTGAGCTATAGGATCCTTTAAATTGGAAATCCAAACCCTTCCGCCTAGAGTTTCGTAGAAACCATTCGTCAAGAAAGTTTGAAGATCTATACATCTCTAATACATATCCCAAAATGTTGTTATGTGTTATAATATAAGTAGTAAGTTATAGGTGTTAGTAATAGTAATAGTGTATACATGTTAATTAATAGTATAAGTAGTATTAGGGTTTCATTAATTAGGGTTAGTTAATTAAATTAGTATTTTAATGATTAGGGTTTAGGGTTTTGAGGATCTAAATAATATGAATGTTAAGATCATGCACGAATATGATTATGAATATAAACATGAATTGAAAGAAAGATTTAAAAGTTTTAAGATTTTGGATCATACCTTGTTAATGATGATGAAGATTAACAAGAAACAAGAAGAAAAGTTGGTGATGAAGATCAAATAACCCAAATAATGAAGAACACGCTTGAAAATCTTGATGAACACGAAGAACAAGCTTAAAGATCCGAATACCACAAGAGATGGAGAGGGAGAGATTGTTTTTGAGAGAGGATTTTGGTGTGATTTGTGAATAAGAAACTAGGAGTCTAGGGGTGTTTATATAGTGCAAGTATTAAAGTGTTAGTCAACATAAGGATGTTCTAATTAATGATTTTATTTTATTTTATAATTTTTAGTCAACAATAGGTGGTACTAGTTTATATATATATATATATATATATATATATATATATATATATATATATATATATATATATATATATATATATATATATATATATATTATTTTATTTTTTTAGTCAACATAAGGATGTAATTGTTTAAGATTCTTTAGTCTTATTATTATTATTATTATTATTATTATTATTATTATTATTATTATTATTATTATTATTATTATTATTATTATTATTATTATTTTTACATTTACTAACTGATAAGTATTATTTTCTTTTTATTAATTCATGACTTGTATATATATATTTTTTTTATTTAATTCCCAATTGTTTTATTATTTATATAAATGTCACTTTTTATTTATTACTTATAGGTTATTAGTTATAATATTACATAAATGCATAAATTTTAATTAGCAGTGAGTGTCGACTAACAGTTTATTATTTTCATCTTTTATTAACTTGTCAATTATTGCACAAAGTTAATTTATATGTTTTATAACTCTTAACTCTTAACAATTGTTGATTAAAGTTTAATCATTAAATTTTAATTATATTGTTTGGGCATTTAGTATTGGAAAAATATAGAATGGAAAAATGAGGGTCGTTATAATAATGTCCTAAGAAGTCCATTTTTATGCAACCACATTTTAAGGGTCCTATGATCATTAATACCTTAAATACCCAAGCGTCCTATTGTTATGACCTTACTATCTTGTTGGTCACTAATTATGAGACGCCAACAAGATAATGTCTTAATAAGTCCATGTTTATGCAACCATAATTTAAGGGTCCTATGATATTTAGAACCTTATATACCCGAACGTCCTATTATTATGAACATGTGTATCAAATGAATGACTCAAGCGTACTATGATAATATGACCAAAAAATTATGTGTCCTATTATATAGATTTTATTACACCACTTTATACAATCATATCATAGTGTGACTCACCTTTTAAGTGTCCTATAAAAATATAGAATAATAGGACCCCAACAAATAATGTGTCATATTAAACACCTTTTTAGGACCAAGATTATAAGCGTATCTAAAAATATGACCCAAAAATCATGTGTCCTATTCTATAACTTTTTAGAACCCCACTTTATAAGCGTAACGTGTTTTAAGATGCCACTACTTTTGCATATATATCTAATGGGACCCCCAGAATTGCCCCGTCCCAAATTATGGTTTCTTAGGACATTTTTTTCAGCAAGGTCCCAGACGAGGGGTCCTATAAAATCAATTTTCGTGTAGTGCTTATTTATATTTTGCGGGGCCTAAATTCACTTTTAAACTTTCTGGGGTAGAAAGTGTAAGTTAACCTAGGGTCGTGTTTTTTAATGGTTTAACGATTTGAAATTCAAGCGGATAATTGTCTTTGGTTAATTATCTAGGTAAAAGATATTAGTTGGTTTTAATCTAATATTCCTAATTAGAGTGTAAGACGTTCATTTTTTTGAGGTGGGTCGGGAAACAAATCTCATATTTCTTAGGTTAAATGGGAGGAAGCAATTCTTCCTTATGGGTTGGGTGGGTTAAATTTGGGTTTTTTAAAAAAAAATAAAAAATTTGGCCTTGATCGGTATGTGGTGGTGGAGGTTTAAAACCGAAACCGACTCCTTATGCATTAAGGTCATCTCGAGCATTTATGGTCCTTCGGGCGGTTTACTTGGTGATATTCATTTGCATTCTTGTTCGTATAAAAGTGTTTGGTCGAGTATCATTGCAACATGAAACCAAATTGAAGCTTTAGGAGTTCATTTCAAAAAGTCATTTGTTCGGAAGATTGGCGATGGTTCCTCCACTTCATTTTGGGGGGATCTTTGGTTTGGCGACGTAGCATTGAAGGATAAATTTCAAAGACTTGCAAGGCTAGAAACAAACTCGGACGTTAGCATAAAGGAGCGGCCATCTTGGGATGGCTCAAAAGTCACGGTTTTGTGGTTATGGTCGAGACCTCCCTTTGGCGCATTGGCTGAAGTCAGAGAGCTTGAGGAGAAAATACGTGCATTTAAGTAAGATCCTGGGCAGAGTGATTCGTGGTCATGGGATTCAAGTAATGGTTGGAAATTCACAACCAAAAACTTAAATTCTTTGGTCAATGTGAAAACAATATGTGTGGGTTCAAACGCAAAAGTGACATTAAAAAACAATTTGGTATCAAAAAAAGTGGAAGTTTTAATTTGGAGAGCGAGAAAGAGACGTCTACCGGTACGTGTTGAACTTGATAAAAGAGGGATCGACCTCCACTCGGTTCGTTGTCTCTTATGTGATGGTGATATATAGTCCGTAGATCACTCCCAAAAAGGTGTTCGAGGTATGGAGTAAAATCTATATTTGGTGGGGATTTAGAGGGTTAGCAAATATGAATTTTGACGATCTTCTTCAAGGTAAAATGGGTCAAGGTTCGGATTCGGGCAAATCTATTTGGCAAGCGGTTCTTTGATTGAGTTGTTACCTTATATGGAAAAATAGGAATCAAATGGTCTTCAAGGGTAAAAGTTGGAACACGCCAATGACATTAAATGAGATTCAAATTAAAGGTTTCGGGTGGATCGCGAAGAGAAATAAAGGGAAAAACAATCGATTGACACACTTGGTTCAATAATCCGTCAAGTTTCTTCGTTTAACGTCCGTGTGATATGATGCTACCTTGGCATCAACTTGTATTGTCTTCTATGTAATCCATGTAAATGTATCATAGTGTCGAGCTGTAAATGTATGAACTCGTGTATCATTTTGTGGTAATAAAATAGCTGCCAAAAAAAAAAAAAAAAAAAAAAAAAAAAAAAAAAAAAAAACTATATACATAAATTGGTTAGGATTACATAAATACGTATATACAATTACCATATTAACTATTAGACAAAGATGATGAATAGGACCAGGAGCAGTTTTGTCATTTCACCTAATTTACTGTAGCAACGGAATCACTGTAGCCGTTAGCACTGTAGCAACGGAATCACTGTAGCAATTTTTTTCCCAAGTTTTCGTTTACTGTAGCTTTTTTTTTTCCTTTATATTTTTCTTTACCCGTTATAACATTTTTTTTTTTATCTTTTTTGGTTTCCTTTATATTTTTCTCCACAAAATAACGACTTAATTGCGTTAAATTTTTAAAAGTCAACAATTTCATAGCGAAACGCGGATATGCACGTATATTGTTAATTTAAAATAACATTTAAATCTTTGATGGGTTATAGCTTTTAGTTCGACTCGAGTTGTGCTTCAACGACATCATCATTAGCCACGAAATAATTTTACAAACTCAACGCAATAAAATACATTGAAAACCGAACCCCCGACACGAAGCAAGGTTCGACAACTAGTTAAAATACTGTTTAGTAATAGATGGATGATGTATCTAATAATCTAGTAATACCCATATATCTTGCAAATCTCTGTTCATGACTATTATTGTCTAGTTTAAAATTGTTATGATAGGCTGTAATGTGGATTTTGAAATTTTGGAACAGCAGAGTATTAATTGTAATTTAGTGTTCTCATGCTCGGCTATCTAGTAATCTCTGAATGAAGTGTGCTTTCATGCTCTGCTATTTTTGTTTTGTAGTATGGTGTTGTTTCTTAAGTTTCCACTGTATAAATGTTCATCTATCTGTCGTAGTTTATTTATGATTATATCCTAAATCAACTTAAACTAGTCCGGACCGCCCCGCGCGATGCGGCGAGGGCTTTCGGCCGGCGTATTCATATTTAACGCAGTTTTATTTACAGAAGGGAAAACGGGTCATATGTTATGCGTCGTTGTAGGTGTCGTCGTCTTTAGAGTTTTTTAAAATATGTCCGGTTCGAACGTAGTTAGTTTCGTTTTATTGATAAAATTATTTCGAGCCTAATGGTGCTGGCGAAAAAATTTAACTTGCGGCGAGCAGGAAGATACGGGCTGTCGTTGTGTTTCGCGTTTTTTAAAAAAGTGTCCGTTCGAACGTAGTTAGTATCGTTTTGTTCATAAAATTATTTCGAGTCTGACACTGCCGTCGAAAAAATTTAACTCGTGCCTAGCGGGAAGATACGGGTTGTCGTTGTCTTTAGTGTTTTTTTTAGAAGTGTCTGTTTCGCGTATAGTTAGTCCGTTGGGTTCGTAAGATTTTTCCGAGTTGAACGTGGTCTCTGAAAAATTTATCTCGTACCCAGCGAGAAGATATGGCCCGTTATAAATTCGGGTGGAATTAGTTTCTTATATTTTAATTAAATTATATATTTACAATTTTTACCCCTTAAAAGTGTAAACTTGAAGGACCGGTGTGGAAATATAGGCGAAGTTGAAGGACCGTTTGTAATGTAAACGCGAACTCAAAACTACAATCGGGTATAACTGGAACTACAACATTTCCCATCACTTTTAGTATATATAAATATATATATACTAAACTAATACTAATACTAATACTAATACTAATACTAAAAGGTTAATTAATACAATGTACAAAAAGTGTGATTTATTGCTTTCTTTCTTGTCTACTTGACAAAAGAATCATGCTTTCTAAAAGTCAAAATTAACCATATTTAAGTTCCTAACGTCTGAATTATTAATTAATATAATATAATGTATATACAAATATATAAAAGTCAATTAACACAAGTAAACGTTTAACCTGTTAGGCTGTTACTATCAATATTTCCATTTGTTCTAGAAATGTTGCATTATTTCTCAACACTTTTCACACTTAGACATGAAAAACCAATCCAAGAAGTCAGAGGCGGACCACAAGTGGGATTGAGGGGTGCTAGAGGCGGAAATAGAAAATTTTTTCACCGGGGATAAAAGAAATAAAAGACGTAGCAATTTTTTTTGGCAAAATATGAATATTTTTGGGTAAAATATGTAGATTTTTAAGTAAAATATGAAGGTTTTTAAACAAAATACTGAAACTTTTAGGCAAAATATGGAGGGTTTTGGGGCGTAATCGGAAGACTTTTGGAACCAAAAAAAATCGGTTGGGGCCAAAATCAAAAAATCCAAAATTTTTGTACTAAAAATTTCGAATCGATTACACGCGGGTGCCCCCCGCTTGTCGCTTACTACTTCCGCCCCTGCTCAACCTCACTCAAGGCCCAAATAAAGCTCAAATCTCAATTGTATTTTATGTCCAAGTAATTATAATGTTTTCTCAATGATTAAGTTTCAATTGTATTTTATGTCCAAGTAATTATAATGTTTTCTCAATTATCAAGTTTCAATTGTATTATTATGTCCAAGTAATTTTTGATTCATTTACATTTTTGTCTTAAAAAAACACAATTGTACCATTGGAGAGTTAAACTTATATTATTATTTTAAGTATAATTAAAGGTATAATACGTAGTATATAATTAGGCGTAAATGGATCAAAAATTGGTGTGTGAGAATCATCTCTCTTATTTTAAACATACATTTATTGTATTTAAAAATTGTTATGGTTGTTTAATTTTTTCTCCAGATTAATATGGTTTGTTAATATAGTTTTTTTGTTGTTGTTGTTATCTATTTATCGAGTAAGGCACTCTTATAATCAAATTTTGACTTCGCATCTGTAACAAAACTATACTACCATCTTATATAACAATGAAAGATTTTTTTTCTTCTAAGAATATAAAATAAAATTTCGAGTGCATTGATAATGTGTTTTTATCTTCAGGCTACTTTTAGGAAGAAGAATATAGTTTTTCAAATGCAGTCTAACCAAGTTATCTCATAATTATTTTTGACCATTTTCACTGGTTACGTCTAGGGGTGTGTGTAACGATCCTGGATTTTCCAACGTTTAACTATTAATAATTTATTATTAATGCTTGCGTTTTAATAAACGTGTTCTTATACGTGTTACTTGTTACCGTATTTAACTTTTCATGGCCCGACTTGTCTTTGTGACACACGTACTTTACACGAATAATATTTAGAATATTATTTACATTCATGATTAATTATTATTAATCATTTTTAATTAACTAACGTTACTAGTTAATTACTTGGGCTTTGTTTATTTAATTTGTTACTTATTTAGACTTGGGCTTTTATTAATGTACATGGACTTGGAAACCCACCCTACCTTCTTAATGGACTTGTAAGCCCATTATCTTGCAAGTATTACATTAAGATATAACTAGATTAATTAGCTTGGTTAGAAAGACTTGTTACTAGTATACTTACACCATTTTCCCACACCATTTAACTTTAATACCACTTCAAGCTCTCACCTTCTCCTCATGCATGAAAGTGCATTTGATTCCTTCCTTTTTTTATGCAAACTGTCGGCCAACACTAGGGGTGAGGGAGTTCATTTTCAAATTTTTTTGTATACTTATTTACTAGTATTCTTCATTTCTCACACACACTTCATTTCACACTTTCATTTCTCTCTCATTTTCTCTCAAACTTGTAAGTAACAAAGCATGGTTTTCTTTCTTTTTCTTGTCCAAAAACCGCCACCATCAATCATCATTTGCTTGTCTTTGTTTGTTGTTTAATTACTTATAGTTGTTTGTTGTTGTTAAGAATCAAACTTTCTAGTTTTATTCTTCATATTATCTTGTTATTTCAAGAACAAACAAGAACCAAGTGAGGATCAAGTTTATAGTTTGATTCCTCCATAATACTTGTTAAAAAGAAAAGTTCATGAGCCTTATACATACTTGTGTTCATGTTTGTAAACTTAAGGTTTACTTTCTCAAAAGATCAAAGCCTTGGCTTGAATCTTTCTAAGTATGAACAACCATGAACTTATTACTTGTAGATTTAGTTTATCTCTTCATTTTATGTACTTTAAAGTTGTGATGTTGTTAATTTGGTCAAGTATTACTAGTTAATCTTGATCTCATATTTCTTGAAACTAAAAGTTAACTTTGTAAGTTCAAGAACATGGAAGTATAACTTTCTAGTTATAACTTCATATACTTATGTTGGATCTAAGTTTATATAACTTATGGTCTTCTAATTTCGTTGTAAATAAGAGCTTACAAGCTTACATACATTTTTCAAGTTGAAAATCTAAGTTTCATAACTTATGGTTTCATTAAAGTGAAGATCCAAGTTCTATAACTTAGGATCTAACTTAAGAACACTAGATCTAGACTTTCTAGTCTAGGATCTTTAAGATCTATCTAAGATCTAAGTTCTACAATTTAAGATCTTGATTATTTAGTTTACTTTCAAGTTTGTAGCTTAATATTACTTTTATAACTCATGTATGTGTCGGATCTAAGATCTTGATGTAACTTTGGTTCATCAAACTACTTACAACACTTAAATGAGTTATGCTACTTATCTTAGACTTACACTAGTGTTACGATGGTCAAACCTTGGTTAAGATGATGCAAACCCATCAACGAGTTGTACACTTGAAGCTATACGCATCAAGGATGAGAACCGTGATGAGCATCAAGCACCAAGAACCCACTATAACACCTTTACTTACTGTTTCTGCAACATATTAGACTACCTGGGCAACTGGAAAGTTGATTTTCAGTTAGTTTGGTTCGATTAGATGATTTTCCGT
Source organism: Rutidosis leptorrhynchoides (assembly GCF_046630445.1). Lineage (NCBI taxonomy): Eukaryota > Viridiplantae > Streptophyta > Magnoliopsida > Asterales > Asteraceae > Rutidosis > Rutidosis leptorrhynchoides. Next base: position 279,613,937 of record NC_092336.1, read on the forward strand.
TTAGACCTCGTCTTAATCCGAGTTACGGTTTAGGATCTATGGCCTCCCGAAAGTCACTACACCCTATTAACGTTGTGCTGAAATTTCTGACCTACTCGCACTTAAACCGTCACCACGGTCAAACGAAGACGAGTTTGGTTCTGGAAATTGGTCAGTACCTAGGGCACTCATATACGGAGTCATGGCCACTGGTCTCACCTCATTACAGTTTGTATAGAGGTCTTGGCGACTGAACGAAGGCAGCCCTTCTTTCAAACCCTAGTCTTGACTTAAAACTTACTTTACACTTTTTGTTTAATGATGAATGATGATGGTACTTAAGACCTAAATTACATACATTTAAACCTTTGGGAACGATTTACTGACTTAGTAACTTTTGACTTTGGTTGAGGACCTTTCAGACCAACCACTCGATTACTATTCCCGCGTATCGACTTTTACTACTTTATACTGTGACTTATAGCATCCCTTTTTACTTTAACTATTTTGGGAACTGAGAATACATGCGCATTTTACGTTTTACATACTAGGAATGAGTACTTAAACTTTATATATGTGTGGGTTATACAACGGCATAAACTTTCCCCTTAGCTCGGTAACGTTTAGTCATTGGTCTTTAATCCGGTGAACGCGAATCTTAGATATGGATCCATAGGGTTTGACATCCCCACTCGGGCTAGTAATGCTAGCATTTAACGGGTGTTTAATACTACGTAAACTCACGCACTCGCCAAGTGTACTTTTAGGGGGTGTTATTTACGTTAAGTTAGTTACCAAGTGCCCACAGTTATACATATACTTTTCATACTGTTTTGAAACGCTGTTGAAGCACTGAAATCTCGTGGCCTACCTTACATTACTGTTATACTTAAACTATAGCTCATCAACCTTTGTGTTGACGTTTTTAAGCATGTTTTTCTCAGGTGCTTAAGGTTTGCTTGCTTCCGCTGTACTAGTCATGCTTTGTAGACACCCGCTGCGCTTATTAGAGATGTCACCGCATGAAACGTTTAATTTGCATTCAAATAAATGTTACTTTTGAAACAATGTATTTGTAACGACCTATGGGTCATGTACTATTATTTTTGCTTGCTATACGTAGAAGCATACTTTCGGTTGTTAAACATTTGACGTAGGTTAAAACGTCACCTTTATCAAGAATGCAAACTTATTTTGAAACAGCATATAGTATTTGATCTTGTAATGATCTTGTTGTTGATGATTCGTACACGATGGTTTTGTACGGGGCATCACATTTGGTATCAGAGCATTGGTTGTAGGGAATTAGGTTGCATTAGTGAGTCTACACCGACCCGAGTAGGATTCACTAATAGGACTAATCTACAACTTGCTAGTTTACTTGTTTCTGCGGAACTTACTGCATGCTGCTGCTTACTTTTACTGCTATATGCCTTATGCTACTACATGATTTCACTACTGCATGCTACTATCTGCTTTCGATTGCATGATACTTGTCGTTATTGCCATGCTACTTACTGCAATAGATGATCTAGACTGTCGTAGTTTCTTTGCCTAATACGTGCTTGCTTTATGACTTACTGACATGGAAAAAGTTATTTTTCCTTGTTCAGATGTCGGATATTCCACCTGTTATCATTTTGGAGAGCGACTCGGACTCATCCGCCACCTCGCCTGCCATTGTTGCCGATTCTCATATCCCGTCGTCGACACCCTCCAGTGACTCTGGCGCTTCATCCTCTGGAGCCAATAGCCATGCACCCGACCCAGTGGTCACCTCTGACGGAGCCGAGGACCTACAGGAGATTCCAGCTCCACTTGCCCCAGGACCCTCGGAGCCACAACACCATTCCGGTGGTGCTGTGATTCCCGCGGAACTTGGGGAAGGTCCGTTCCGTAATGAGCGTAACCATTGGTGCTGACGCCTTCCTGATGGACGTCTTGTGCCGATCCTGCCTTTCAGATACCGACTGATGATAGCCGGCCGAGCAGAGCCACCCGTGCAGCCACCCCCAGATGATTCCGACGACTCATCATCCTACGACTCATCCTCTGATGACTCCAGTGACTAGGATTCCGACGAGGATCCCGAGGAAGCACCCGTGCAGCCACCCTCTACCCCGCCAAAGAAGCGGTATCGTTTTGACGGTACTGTTATTCCTGGAGTTAACGGAGGGAGATTGAAATGTCCCGTTCTTATTGATTAAAAACGTTCCATATTAATTGATTTCGTTGCGAGGTTTTGACCTCTATATGAGACATTTTTCAAAGACTGCATTCATTTTTAAAACAAACCATAACCTTTATTTCATAGATAAAGGTTTTAAAAAAAAGCTTTACGTAGATTATCAAATAATGATAATCTAAAATATCCTGTTTACACACGACCATTACATAATGGTTTACAATACAAATATGTTACAACAAAATAAGTTTCTTGAATGTAGTTTTTACACAATATCATACAAGCATGGACTCCAAATCTCGTCCTTATTTAAGTATGCGACAGCGGAAGCTCTTAATAATCACCTGAGAATAAACATGCTTAAAACGTCAACAAAAATGTTGGTGAGTTATAGGTTTAACCTATATATATCAAATCATAATAATAGACCACAAGATTTCATATTTCAATACACATCCCATACATAGAGATAAAAATCATTCATATGGTGAACACCTGGTAACCGACATTAACAAGATGCATATATAAAAATATCCCCATCATTCCGGGACACCCTTCGGATATGATATAAATTTCGAAGTACTAAAGCATCCGGTACTTTGGATGGGGTTTGTTAAGCCCAATAGATCTATCTTTAGGATTCGCGTCAATTAGGGTGTCTGTTCCCTAATTCTTAGATTACCAGACTTAATAAAAAGGGGCATATTCGATTTCGATGATTCAACCATAGAATGTAGTTTCACGTACTTGTGTCTATTTTGTAAATCATTTATAAAACCTGCATGTATTCTCATCCCAAAAATATTAGATTTTAAAAGTGGGACTATAACTCACTTTCACAGATTTTTACTTCGTCGGGAAGTAAGACTTGGCCACTGGTTGATTCAAGAACCTATAACAATATATACATATATATCAAAGTATGTTCAAAATATATTTACAACACTTTTAATATATTTTGATGTTTTAAGTTTATTAAGTCAGCTGTCCTCGTTAGTAACCTACAACTAGTTGTCCACAGTTAGATGTACAGAAATAAATCGATAAATATTATCTTGAATCAATCCACGACCCAGTGTATATGTATCTCAGTATTGATCACAACTCAAACTATATATATTTTGGAATCAACCTCAACCCTGTATAGCTAACTCCAACATTCACATATAGAGTGTCTATGGTTGTTCCGAAATATATATAGATGTGTCGACATGATAGGTCGAAACATTGTATACGTGTCTATGGTATCTCAAGATTACATAATATACAATACAAGTTGATTAAGTTATGGTTGGAATAGATTTGTTACCAATTTTCACGTAGCTAAAATGAGAAAAATTATCCAATCTTGTTTTACCCATAACTTCTTCATTTTAAATCCGTTTTGAGTGAATCAAATTGCTATGGTTTCATATTGAACTATATTTTATGAATCTAAACAGAAAAAGTATAGGTTTATAGTCGAAAAAATAAGTTACAAGTCGTTTTTGTAAAGGTAGTCATTTCAGTCGAAAGAACGACGTCTAGATGACCATTTTAGAAAACATACTTCCACTTTGAGTTTAACCATAATTTTTGGATATAGTTTCATGTTCATAATAAAAATCATTTTCTCAGAATAACAACTTTTAAATCAAAGTTTATCATAGTTTTTAATTAACTAACCCAAAACAGCCCGCGGTGTTACTACGACGGCGTAAATCCGGTTTTACGGTGTTTTTCGTGTTTCCAGGTTTTAAATCATTAAGTTAGCATATCATATAGATATAGAACATGTGTGTAGTTAATTTTAAAAGTCAAGTTAGAAGGATTAACTTTTGTTTGCGAACAAGTTTAGAATTAACTAAACTATGTTCTAGTGATTACGAGTTTAAACCTTCGAATAAGATAGCTTTATATATATGAATCGAATGATGTTATGAACATCATTACTACCTTAAGTTCCTTGGATAAACCTACTGGAAAAGGGAAAAATGGATCTAGCTTCAACGGATCCTTGGATGGCTCGAAGTTCTTGAAGCAGAATCATGACACGAAAACAAGTTCAAGTAAGATCATCACTTGAAATAAGATTGTTATAGTTATAGAAATTGAAACAAAGTTTGAATATGATTATTACCTTGTATTAGAATGATAACCTACTGTAAGAAACAAAGATTTATTGAGGTTGGATGATCACCTTACTAGATTGGAAGTGAGCTAGCAAACTTGAAAGTATTCTTGATTTTATGTAACTAGAACTTGTAGAATATATGAAGAACACTTAGAACTTGAAGATAGAACTTGAGAGAGATCAATTAGATAAAGAAAATTGAAGAATGAAAGTGTTTGTAGGTGTTTTTGGTCGTTGGTGTATGGATTAGATATAAAGGATATGTAATTTTGTTTTCATGTAAATAAGTCATAAATGATTACTCATATTTTTGTAATTTTATGAGATATTTCATGCTAGTTGCCAAATGATGGTTCCCACATGTGTTAGGTGACTCACATGGGCTGCTAAGAGCTGATCATTGGAGTGTATATACCAATAGTACATACATCTAAAAGCTGTGTATTGTACGAGTACGAATACGGGTGCATACGAGTAGAATTGTTGATGAAACTGAACGAGGATGTAATTGTAAGAATTTTTGTTAAGTAGAAGTATTTTGATAAGTGTATTGAAGTCTTTAAAAAGTGTATAAATACATATTAAAACACTACATGTATATACATTTTAACTGAGTCGTTAAGTCATCGTTAGTCGTTACATGTAAGTGTTGTTTTGAAACCTTTAGGTTAACGATCTTGTTAAATGTTGTTAACCCAATGTTTATAATATCAAAAGAGATTTTAAATTATTATATTATCATGATATTATGATGTACAAATATCTCTTAATATGATATATATACATTAAATGTCGTTACAACGATAATCGTTACATATATGTCTCGCTTCAAAATCATTAAGTTAGTAGTCTTGTTTTTACATATGTAGTTCATTGTTAATATACTTAATGATATGTTTACTTATCATAATATAATGTTAACTATATATATAACCATATATATGTCATCATATAGTTTTTACAAGTTTTAACGTTCGTGAATCACCGGTCAACTTGGGTGGTCAATTGTCTATATGAAACCTATTTCAATTAATCAAGTCTTACCAAGTTTGATTGCTTAACATGTTGGAAACATTTAATCATGTAAATATCAATCTCAATTAATATATATAAACATGGAAAAGTTCGGGTCACTACAGTACCTACCCGTTAAATAAATTTCGTCCCGAAATTTTAAGCTGTTGAAGGTGTTGACGAATCTTCTGGAAATAGATGAGGGTATTTCTTCTTCATCTGATCTTCACGCTCCCAGGTGAACTCAGGTCCTCTACGAGCATTCCATCGAACCTTAACAATTGGTATCTTGTTTTGCTTAAGTCTTTTAACCTCACGATCCATTATTTCGACGGGTTCTTCGATGAATTGAAGTTTTTCGTTGATTTGGATTTCATCTAACGGAATAGTGAGATCTTCTTTAGCAAAACATTTCTTCAAATTCGAGACGTGGAAAGTGTTATGTACAGTCGCGAGTTGTTGAGGTAACTCAAGTCGGTAAGCTACTGGTCCGACACGATCAATAATCTTGAATGGTCCAATATACCTTGGATTTAATTTCCCTCGTTTACCAAATCGAACAACGCCTTTCCAAGGTGCAACTTTAAGCATGACCATCTCTCCAATTTCAAATTCTATATCTTTTCTTTTAATGTCAGCGTAGCTCTTTTGTCGACTTTGGGCGGTTTTCAACCGTTGTTGAATTTGGATGATCTTCTCGGTAGTTTCTTGTATAATCTCCGGACCCGTAATCTGTCTATCCCCCACTTCACTCCAACAAATCGGAGACCTGCACTTTCTACCATAAAGTGCTTCAAACGGCGCCATCTCAATGCTTGAATGGTAGCTGTTGTTGTAGGAAAATTCTGCTAACGGTAGATGTCGATCCCAACTGTTTCCGAAATCAATAACACATGCTCGTAGCATGTCTTCAAGCGTTTGCATCGTCCTTTCGCTCTGCCCATCAGTTTGTGGATGATAGGCAGTACTCATGTCTAGACGAGTTCCTAATGCTTGCTGTAATGTCTGCCAGAATCTTGAAATAAATCTGCCATCCCTATCAGAGATAATAGAGATTGGTATTCCATGTCTGGAGATGACTTCCTTCAAATACAGTCGTGCTAACTTCTCCATCTTGTCATCTTCTCTTATTGGCAGGAAGTGTGCTGATTTGGTGAGACGATCAACTATTACCCAAATAGTATCAAAACTACTTGCAGTCCTTGGCAATTTAGTGATGAAATCCATGGTAATGTTTTCCCATTTCCATTCCGGGATTTCGGGTTGTTGAAGTAGACCTGATGGTTTCTGATGCTCAGCTTTGACCTTAGAACACGTCAAACATTCTCCTACGTATTTAGCAACATCGGCTTTCATACCCGGCCACCAAAAATGTTTCTTGAGATCCTTGTACATCTTCCCCATTCCAGGATGTATTGAGTATCTGGTTTTATGAGCTTCTCTAAGTACTATTTCTCTCATATCTCCAAATTTTGGTACCCAAATCCTTTCAACCCTATACCGGGTTCCGTCTTCCCGAATATTAAGATGCTTCTCCGATCCTTTGGGTACTTCATCCTTTAAATTTCCCTCTTTTAAAACTCCTTGTTGTGCCTCCTTTATTTGAGTAGTAATGTTATTATGAATCATTATATTCATAGATTTTACTCGAATGGGTTCTCTGTCCTTCCTGCTCAAGGCATCGGCTACCACATTTGCCTTCCCCGGGTGGTAACGAATCTCAAAGTCGTAATCATTCAATAATTCAATCCACCTACGCTGCCTCATATTCAGTTGTTTCTGATTAAATATGTGTTGAAGACTTTTGTGGTCGGTATATATAATACTTTTGACCCCATATAAGTAGTGCCTCCAAGTCTTTAATGCAAAAACAACCGCGCCTAATTCCAAATCATGCGTCGTATAATTTTGTTCGTGAATCTTCAATTGTCTAGACGCATAAGCAATCACCTTCGTTCGTTGCATTAATACACAACCGAGACCTTGCTTTGATGCATCACAATAAATCACAAAATCATCATTCCCTTCAGGCAATGACAATATAGGTGCCGTAGTTAGCTTTTTCTTCAATAACTGAAACGCTTTCTCTTGTTCATCATTCCATTCAAATTTCTTCCCTTTATGCGTTAATGCAGTCAAGGGTTTTGCTATTCTGGAAAAGTCTTGGATGAACCTTCTGTAGTAACCAGCTAGTCCTAAAAACTGGCGTATGTGTTTCGGAGTTTTCGGGATTTCCCACTTTTCAACAGTTTCTATCTTTGCCGGATCCACCTTAATACCTTCTTTGTTCACTATGTGACCGAGGAATTGAACTTCTTCCAACCAAAATGCACACTTTGAAAACTTAGCGTACAATTCTTCCTTCCTCAATACTTCTAACACCTTTCTCAAATGTTCACCGTGTTTTTGGTCATTCTTTGAGTAAATAAGTATGTCATCAAGGAAAACAATGACAAACTTGTCAAGGTATGGTCCACATTCTCGGTTCATAAGGTCCATGAACACAGCTGGTGCATTAGTTAAACCAAACGGCATGACCATAAACTCGTAATGACCGTAACGTGTTCTGAAAGCAGTCTTTGGAATATCATCTTCTTTCACCCGCATTTGATGATACCCGGAACGTAAGTCAATCTTTGAATAAACAGACGAGCCTTGTAGTTGATCAAATAAGTCGTCGATTCTCGGTAGTGGGTAGCGGTTCTTGATAGTAAGTTTGTTCAACTCTCGGTAGTCGATACACAACCTGAATGTACCATCTTTCTTCTTGACAAACAAAACAGGAGCTCCCCACGGTGATGTGCTTGGTCGAATGAAACCACGCTCTAAAAGTTCTTGTAATTGGCTTTGCAGTTCTTTCATCTCGCTGGGTGCGAGTCTGTAAGGAGCACGAGCTATTGGTGCAGCTCCTGGTACAAGATCTATTTGAAATTCAACGGATCGATGTGGGGGTAATCCCGGTAATTCTTTCGGAAATACATCAGGAAATTCTTTTGCGACGGGAACATCATTGATGCTCTTTTCTTCAGTTTGTACCTTCTCGACGTGTGCTAGAACAGCATAGCAACCTTTTCTTATTAGTTTTTGTGCCTTCAAATTACTAATAAGATGTAGCTTCGTGTTGCCCTTTTCTCCGTACACCATTAAGGGTTTTCCTTTTTCTCGTATAATGCGAATTGCATTTTTGTAACAAACGATCTCTGCTTTCACTTCTTTCAACCAGTCCATACCGATTATCACATCAAAACTCCCTAACTCTACTGGTATCAAATCAATCTTAAATGTTTCGCTAACCAGTTTAATTTCTCGATTCCGACATATATTATCTGCTGAAATTAATTTACCATTTGCTAATTCGAGTAAAAATTTACTATCCAAAGGTGTCAATGGACAACTTAATTTAGCACAAAAATCTCTACTCATATAGCTTCTATCCGCACCCGAATCAAATAAAACGTAAGCAGATTTATTGTCAATAAGAAACGTACCTGTAACAAGCTCCGGGTCTTCCTGTGCCTCTGCCGCATTAATATTGAAAACTCTTCCACGGCCTTGTCCATTCGTGTTCTCCTGGTTCGGGCAATTTCTAATAATGTGGCCCGGTTTTCCACATTTATAACAAACTACATTGGCATAACTTGCTCCGACACTACTTGCTCCACCATTACTCGTTCCGACACCATTTGTTCCTTTCGTTCTATTAATCCCTGGTCCGTAGACCTCACACTTCGCCGCACTATGACCATTTCTTTTACACTTGTTGCAAAATTTGGTGCAGAACCCCGAGTGATTCTTTTCACACCTTTGGCATAGCTTCTTCTGATTGTTGTTGTTGTTGCGGTTATTATTGTTGTTGGGATGATTGTTTTAGTTGCTGTTGTTGTTGTTGTTGTTGTTGTTGTTGGGCCGTTTGTTGTAGTTGCGATTGATGTTGCGATTGTTGGGATAATTGTTGCGATTATTGTTGTAATTGCTGTTGTTGTTGTATTGGTGATTCTTATCACCGTTTTCCTCCCACTTTCTTTTGACTTGCTTCACATTGGCCTCTTCAGCAGTCTGTTCTTTAATTCTTTCTTCAATCTGGTTCACTAGTTTGTGAGCCATTCTACATGCCTGTTGTATGGAGGCGGGCTCGTGTGAACTTATATCTTCTTGGATTCTTTCCGGTAATCCTTTCACAAATGCGTCGATCTTCTCTTCCTCATCTTCGAATGCTCCCGGACACAATAGGCACAATTCTGTGAATCGTCTTTCGTACGTGGTAATATCAAATCCTTGGGTTCGTAACCCTCTAAGTTCTGTCTTGAGCTTATTGACCTCGGTTCTGGGACGGTACTTCTCGTTCATCAAGTGCTTGAATGCTGACCACGGTAGTGCGTACGCATCGTCTTGTCCCACTTGCTCTAGATAGGTATTCCACCATGTTAACGCAGAACCTGTGAAGGTATGCGTAGCGTACTTCACTTTATCCTCTTCAGTACACTTACTTATGGCAAATACCGATTCGACCTTCTCGGACCACCGTTTCAATCCGATCGGTCCTTCGGTTCCATCAAATTCCAAAGGTTTGCAGGCAGTGAATTCTTTGTAGGTGCATCCTACACGATTTCCTGTACTGCTAGATCCAAGGTTATTGTTGGTATGTAGCGCAGCCTGTACTGCGGCTATGTTTGAAGCTAGAAAAGTACGGAATTCCTCTTCATTCATATTCACGGTGTGTCGAGTAGTCGGTGCCATTTCCTTCAAAATAGTCAAATGGAACAAGTTAATCATACAGAATATTAAGAGTAGTTAATAGTATTTCGTAGCATAATATGAACTCATTTATAAAAGCTTTTTCTTCATATTAGCATTTTATAAGTTTAAATTCGGGCAGTACCTACCCGTTAAGTTCATACTTAGTAGCTAATATACAATTCAACTACTACAATTCTATATGAAAAACTGATTATAATAATATTCCGCGTTCAAACTTTTACACAATATTTTACAAACTTACAATACCGCTTATTTTACATATAGCATGAAATATAGCACACAATAAATTTGATACAAGATAGTTGTGAAGATAATTCTAGCTAGTACACAAGTCGTTCAGCAAAGGCAATAAAGACACGTAATTCATACGTCCAGAAACAAGTCATGCATTCTGGTTTTACTAGGATTACTTCCCATCCTTGGTCTTGTGGAACATAACCGTTATGGCCGTTGATAAGATAGCGTGTTGTAACGTCGTCAAAGGGACGAGGGTTACGTAATGTCCAACAGTCCCGTAACAATCTAAAAACCTCATTTCTTACCCCAATTACCGACTCCGTCACTTGTGGAAATGTTTTGTTTAATAGTTGTAGCCCGATGTTCTTGTTCTCAATTTGGTGAGAAGCGAACATTACTAATCCGTAAGCATAACATGCTTCTTTATGTTGCATGTTAGCCGCTTTTTCTAAATCACGAAGTCCAATATTCGGATATATTGAGTCAAAATAATTTCTTAACCCGTTGCGTAAAATAGCATTTGGGTTCCCCGCAATATATGCGTCAAAGTAAACACATCGTAACTTATGGGTTTCCCAATGTGATATCCCCCATCTTTCAAACGAAAGTCTCTTATAAACCAAGACATTCTTGGAACGTTCTTCGAATGTCTTACAAACTGATCTCGCCTTAAATAGTTGTGCCGAAGAATTCTGACCGACTCTAGACAAGATTTCATCAATCATGTCTCCGGGTAGGTCTCTTAAAATATTGGGTTGTCTATCCATTTTGTGTTTTTATACTGTAAAATAGACAAGAGTTAGATTCATAAAAAAAAATATACTTATTAATACAAGCAATTTTTACATATATCATAAAGCATAAGCACACTATATTACATATATTACACCACACGAATACAACTATCTTATTCCGACTCGCTTGTTTCTTCTTCTTCGGTTTTGGTTCGTTTTGCCAAGTTTCTAGGGATATATGATGTTCCCCTAATACGAGCCATCGTGATCCACATTGGTTTAGAAAAACCTGGTGGTTTAGAGGTTCCCGGGTCATTGTTACAACTTAAGGACTTCGGGGGTTGACGATACATATAAAGTTCATCGGGGTTGGAATTAGATTTCTCTATTTTTATGCCCTTTCCCTTATTATTTTCTTTTGCCTTTTTAAATTCAGTTGGGGTAATTTCTATAACATCATCGGAATTCTCGTCGGAATCCGATTCATCGGAGAATTGGTAATCCTCCCAATATTTTGCTTCCTTGGCGGAAACACCATTGACCATAATTAACCTTGGTCGGTCGGTTGAGGATTTTCTTTTACTTAACTGTTTTATTATTTCCCCCACCGGTTCTATTTCTTCATCCGGTTCCGATTCTTCTTCCGGTTCCGATTCTTCTTCCGGTTCCGACTCTTCTTCCGGTTCCTCTTCGGGAACTTGTGAATCAGTCCACGAATCATTCCAATTTACATTTGACTCTTCATTATTATTAGGTGAGTCAATGGAACTTGTTCTAGAGGTAGACATCTATCACATAATATCAAACGCGTTAAGAGATTAATATATCACATAATATTCACATGTTAAAAATATATAGTTTCCAACAAAATTTGTTAAGCAATCATTTTTCAAGTAAACACGGTCGAAGTCCAGACTCACTAATGCATCCTAACAAACTCGATAAGACACACTAATGCAAAATTCTGGTTCTCTAAGACCAACGCTCTGATACCAACTGAAATGTCCCGTTCTTATTGATTAAAAACGTTCCATATTAATTGATTTCGTTGCGAGGTTTTGACCTCTATATGAGACGTTTTTCAAAGACTGCATTCATTTTTAAAACAAACCATAACCTTTATTTCATAGATAAAGGTTTTAAAAAAAAGCTTTACGTAGATTATCAAATAATGATAATCTAAAATATCCTGTTTACACACGACCATTACATAATGGTTTACAATACAAATATGTTACAACAAAATAAGTTTCTTGAATGCAGTTTTTACACAATATCATACAAGCATGGACTCCAAATCTCGTCCTTATTTAAGTATGCGACAGCGGAAGCTCTTAATAATCACCTGAGAATAAACATGCTTAAAACGTCAACAAAAATGTTGGTGAGTTATAGGTTTAACCTATATATATCAAATCATAATAATAGACCACAAGATTTCATATTTCAATACACATCCCATACATAGAGATAAAAATCATTCATATGGTGAACACCTGGTAACCGACATTAACAAGATGCATATATAAGAATATCCCCATCATTCCGGGACACCCTTCGGATATGATATAAATTTCGAAGTACTAAAGCATCCGGTACTTTGGATGGGGTTTGTTAAGCCCAATAGATCTATCTTTAGGATTCGCGTCAATTAGGGTGTCTGTTCCCTAATTCTTAGATTACCAGACTTAATAAAAAGGGGCATATTCGATTTCGATAATTCAACCATAGAATGTAGTTTCACGTACTTGTGTCTATTTTGTAAATCATTTATAAAACCTGCATGTATTCTCATCCCAAAAATATTAGATTTTAAAAGTGGGACTATAACTCACTTTCACAGATTTTTACTTCGTCGGGAAGTAAGACTTGGCCACTGGTTGATTCAAGAACCTATAACAATATATACATATATATCAAAGTATGTTCAAAATATATTTACAACACTTTTAATATATTTTGATGTTTTAAGTTTATTAAGTCAGCTGTCCTCGTTAGTAACCTACAACTAGTTGTCCACAGTTAGATGTACAGAAATAAATCGATAAATATTATCTTGAATCAATCCACGACCCAGTGTATATGTATCTCAGTATTGATCACAACTCAAACTATATATATTTTGGAATCAACCTCAACCCTGTATAGCTAACTCCAACATTCACATATAGAGTGTCTATGGTTGTTCCGAAATATATATAGATGTGTCGACATGATAGGTCGAAACATTGTATACGTGTCTATGGTATCTCAAGATTACATAATATACAATACAAGTTGATTAAGTTATGGTTGGAATAGATTTGTTACCAATTTTCTCGTAGCTAAAATGAGAAAAATTATCCAATCTTGTTTTACCCATAACTTCTTCATTTTAAATCCGTTTTGAGTGAATCAAATTGCTATGGTTTCATATTGAACTATATTTTATGAATCTAAACAGAAAAAGTATAGGTTTATAGTCGGAAAAATAAGTTACAAGTCGTTTTTGTAAAGGTAGTCATTTCAGTCGAAAGAACGACGTCTAGATGACCATTTTAGAAAACATACTTCCACTTTGAGTTTAACCATAATTTTTGGATATAGTTTCATGTTCATAATAAAAATCATTTTCTCAGAATAACAACTTTTAAATCAAAGTTTATCATAGTTTTTAATTAACTAACCCAAAACAGCCCGCGGTGTTACTACGACGGCGTAAATCCGGTTTTACGGTGTTTTTCGTGTTTCCAGGTTTTAAATCATTAAGTTAGCATATCATATAGATATAGAACATGTGTGTAGTTAATTTTAAAAGTCAAGTTAGAAGGATTAACTTTTGTTTGCGAACAAGTTTAGAATTAACTAAACTATGTTCTAGTGATTACGAGTTTAAACCTTCGAATAAGATAGCTTTATATATATGAATCGAATGATGTTATGAACATCATTACTACCTTAAGTTCCTTGGATAAACCTACTGGAAAAGGGAAAAATGGATCTAGCTTCAACGGATCCTTGGATGGCTCGAAGTTCTTGAAGCAGAATCATGACACGAAAACAAGTTCAAGTAAGATCATCACTTGAAATAAGATTGTTATAGTTATAGAAATTGAACCAAAGTTTGAATATGATTATTACCTTGTATTAGAATGATAACCTACTGTAAGAAACAAAGATTTCATGAGGTTGGATGATCACCTTACAAGATTGGAAGTGAGCTAGCAAACTTGAAAGTATTCTTGATTTTATGTAACTAGAACTTGTAGAATATATGAAGAACACTTAGAACTTGAAGATAGAACTTGAGAGAGATCAATTAGATGAAGAAAATTGAAGAATGAAAGTGTTTGTAGGTGTTTTTGGTCGTTGGTGTATGGATTAGATATAAAGGATATGTAATTTTGTTTTCATGTAAATAAGTCATGAATGATTACTCATATTTTTGTAATTTTATGAGATATTTCATGCTAGTTGCCAAATGATGGTTCCCACATGTGTTAGGTGACTCATATGGGCTGCTAAGAGCTGATCATTGGAGTGTATATACCAATAGTACATACATCTAAAAGCTGTGTATTGTACGAGTACGAATACGGGTGCATACGAGTAGAATTGTTGATGAAACTGAACGAGGTTGTAATTGTAAGAATTTTTGTTAAGTAGAAGTATTTTGATAAGTGTATTGAAGTCTTTCAAAAGTGTATAAATACATATTAAAACACTACATGTATATACATTTTAACTGAGTCGTTAAGTCATCGTTAGTCGTTACATGTAAGTGTTGTTTTGAAACCTTTAGGTTAACGATCTTGTTAAATGTTGTTAACCCAATGTTTATAATATCAAAAGAGATTTTAAATTATTATATTATCATGATATTATGATGTACAAATATCTCTTAATATGATATATATACATTAAATGTCGTTACAACGATAATCGTTACATATATGTCTCGCTTCAAAATCATTAAGTTAGTAGTCTTGTTTTTACATATGTAGTTCATTGTTAATATACTTAATGATATGTTTACTTATCATAATATAATGTTAACTATATATATAACCATATATATGTCATCATATAGTTTTTACAAGTTTTAACGTTCGTGAATCACCGGTCAACTTGGGTGGTCAATTGTCTATATGAAACCTATTTCAATTAATCAAGTCTTAACAAGTTTGATTGCTTAACATGTTGGAAACATTTAATCATGTAAATATCAATCTCAATTAATATATATAAACATGGAAAAGTTCGGGTCACTACAGAGATCATCCGTTAATGCACATGTATTGAGGACTAGAGTTACCGCCCGTAAGCGGCTTGTGCCGTATCCTGCTGATCCGTTCATACGTAAGGCTCCCCGATACGCAACATCTACTTCTGGTGCCGGACCGTTTGCACCACCCGTACCACCAGCACCACCTGCACCATCAGCACCGCCTGCTCCACCAACCTCTCCCTCTGTCGAGGAACTGACGAGAGAGGTGGATATCCTCCGTGCTCGGGTAACTGAGCTCAAGGACCAGGTGTCCCACATAATGGACATCCTTTACCCACCGTCACCTTAGGGTTATTGTAGTATATCTCATTATGTAATCTCACTTGTAGTTTTATGTTTTACTTATGTATTATACGAACCTATGCGGATGTATGCAACTTATGATTAATGAATGGAACTTTGTGTTGTTTAATTCTTGCACGGTGTTCTATTTACGTTACTATATGATGATTTCGTGGTATCTGTATCTAGTTGCATTACTTAATAAACGTGTGATGTGTTGATTTCCATGTTGGTTACCATATACTGTATTATTATTTATTGAATACTGGATTTTGACTTGAGACAAATTTTTTGTTTAGAACATCAATGGCCAACGGAAAATCAACACCCACAGCAGCCCAAATCGAAGAAATGATCACTGAACGAGTCGCCGCAGCTTTAGCAGAAATGAACCCACAAGCTCTACCAGTTAACCCGCCCATTCGTACTGGGTGCACATACAAAGAGTTTTTAAGCTGCAAGCCCCACAAATTTAGTGGAACTGAGGGGCCAGTTGGGCTCACTAGGTGGTTTGAGAAATTAGAATCTGTGTTCCGCGTTAGTAACTTCTCAGAGACGAACAAAATCAAGTATGCCTCATGTACGCTGTCAGACGGCTCACTAACCTGGTGGAACACACTGGCTCAAGTAAAGGGTATTGATGAGGCGTATGCTACCCCATGGGAGGAATTCAAAGGGGCCATGATCGAGGAATATTGCCCTAGGACAGAGATCTAGAAAATAGAGATTGAGTTTGGGCAGTTGAAGGTTGTGGGAAACGATCTCGATAGTTACAACCGTATGTATCTGGAATTAGCCCCCTGATGTGTCCTACCATGGTTTCCCCGGAGTTTAAGCGCATGGAAAGGTACTTGTGGGGACTTCCCAAGTCCATTAAGGGAAATGTCACTTCATCTAAGCCACCAAACGTCCCAGAAGCAATGCACATGGCGCACACCTTCATGAACTAAATTATCAGCGATGAACCGGAAAAGGCAAAATCCGAATCGGGGACTAGCAGTGAGAAATGTAAGTGGGACAACAACAAGGGGAGAGCCTATGATCAAACCCCCGAAAAGAGGCACAACGATGGGAGGAACCCCAACCCGAACACTGGCTCAAACCCCAACTACAAGGGTACTCTACCACAGTGCAAAAGGTGTTACAAGCACCATACAGGGTACTGTAATGTTGTCTGTGAAAAGTGTAAAAGGACGGAGGACCACCGCGTGGAAGAGCATTCAATGTAAACGCAAGTGATGCCCGTGAGAACCCCGACTTGGTCACGGGTATATTCACTATCAACAATCTATTAGCTTCTGTTCTATTTGATACTGGTACCGATAGAAGTTATGTATGTAGACTCTTTTGCTCTAAGATAAATTGATCGTTAGTTCCTTTAAAGGAGAGTATGCTTGTAGAGGTAGCCAATGGAAAACTTGAGAAAGTTGACCAAATTAGCCGAGGAGCTATTATCAACATAGCTGGTGTGGATTTCGAGATTGACATGATACCCATTAAGTTGGGAAGCTTTGATGTTATTGTCGGTATGGACTGGTTGACCAATATAAGGGCTGACATTATCTGTGGAGATAAAGCTCTTCGTATACCACACGGAGACGGTGAGCCACTGATTATCTACGGAGAGAGATGTAGCTCGAAATTGAATCTCATTAGTTGCATGAAAGCCCAAAAGATCATGAAGAAAGGACGTCTTGCTGTTTTAGCACATGTGAAAATGTTAGAAACTGAGGTGAAGAGCGTGGATGACGTACGAATTGTGAACGAATTTTTCGATGTCTTTCCGAAAGAATTGCCTGGATTGCCGCCACCGAGAGCAGTAGAGTTTCAGATCGATTTAGTACCAGGAGCTGCACCTGTAGCTCGCGCACCTTATCGACTCGCACCTTCTGAAATGCAAGAGTTGCAGAGGCAATTACAAGAACGGCTAGACCGTGGATTTATCTAACCAAGTTTCTCGCCTTGGGGCGCACCTATTTTATTTGTGAAGAAGAAGGACGAATCCTTCCGCATGTGTATCGACTACCGTGAACTCAACAAATTGACGATCAAGAATCGGTATCCTCTTCCCCGAATTGACGATCTTTTTGATCAACTACAAGGATCGAGCGTTTACTCTAAGATAGATTTGCGATCCGGTTATCAACAGTTGAGGGTGAAAGAGAGCGACGTGATGAAGACTGCATTCAGAACTCGTTATGGTCATTATGAGTTTCTAGTGATGCCATTCGGTTTAACCAATGCACCTTCCGTGTTTATGGATCTCATGAATCGTGTCTGCAAGCCATACCTGGATAAGTTCGTTATCTTCTTCATAGATGATATCCTCATCTACTCCAAAAGCGAAGAAGAACATGAGCAACATCTTCGTCTAGTGTTGGAACTCTTGAGACAAGAGCAACTTTATGCAAAATTCTCCAAATGTGAGTTTTGGTTGAAGGAAGTCCAATTTCTGGGTCATGTTGTGAGCGACCAGGGTATCAAAGTCGATCCCGCAAAGATTGAAGCTATCAGCAAGTGGGAGACCCCCACTACTCCGACTCATATCCACTTATTTTTAGGCCTCACCGGTTACTCCCAAAGATTTATTGAAGGTTTCTCTCTGATTGCGCGTCCTTTGACCGCGCTGACTCACAAAGGGAAGAAGTTCATTTGGGAACCCGAACAGGAATCAGCATTTCAAACCTTGAAAAAGAAGTTAACCACCGCGCCTATCTTATCACTTCCTGAAGGCAGTGACGATTTCATCATTTATTGCGATGCTTCGAAAAGTGGTTTTGGTTGTGTACTGATGCAACGAACAAAGGTTATCGCTTACACCTCCCGATAACTGAAGATTCACGAGCGAAATTACACAACGCACGAACTCGAGCTTGGAGCCGTTGTCTTTGCATTAAAGCTGTGGAGACACTATCTTTATGGAACTAAGAGCACTATTTTCACCGATCTTAAAAGCCTCCAACACATCTTTGATCAGAAGCAACTGAATATGAGACAGCGTCGATGGATCGAGACTCTGAACGACTATGATTGTGAACTTCGTTATCACCCTGGCAGGGCCAATGTTGTAGCTGACGCTTTGAGCTGAAAGGAGAGGATGACACCTCTTCGTGTTCGGGCACTGAACATCACCATTCATTCGAATCTCAATAGCCAGATCCGAGCAGCCCAAGATGAGGCTCTCAAGAAGGAGAATATATCTCATGAATACTTGAACATTCTCATTTCTCGATTCGAAGTTAAGGACACTGGACTACGATGCTATGCCGGAAGAATTTGGGTACCTCGTTATGGAGACCTACGGAGCCTTATATTAGATGATGCCCATAAGTCGAGATATTCGATTCACCCAGGAGCCGGTAAAATGTATCACGATCTTAAGGAACAGTACTGGTGGCCTAATCTTAAGAAGGACGTTGCAACTTATGTTGGGAAGTGTTTGACTTGCTCAAAAGTTAAGGCCGAGCATCAGAGGCCTTCTGGGTTACTTCAACAATCGGAAATCCCGCAATGGAAGTTGGAAAGGATAACAATGGATTTCATTACGAAGTTACCAAAGAAGGTGGGTGGATACGATACCATCTGGGTTATCGTTGACCGTCTTACCAAATCTGCACACTTCTTAGCCATGAAGGAAATGGATACGATGGAGAGACTCGCTCAACTATACATAAAAGAGGTTGTATCTCGTCATGGTGTGCCCTTATCGATCATCTCAGATCGCGATCCCCGTTTTGCTTCCAGATTTTGGCGTTCTTTGCAAGAAGCCTTGGGAACTCGTCTCGACATGAGTACTGCGTATCACCCACAGATCGACGAACAAAGTGAACGCACGATTCAGACTTTGGAGGACATGTTGCGTGCATGTGTCATTGATTTCGGAAAGGCTTGGGAAAGGCATTTGCCGCTAGCCGAATTCTCTTACAACAACAGTTATCATTCGAGTATTAATGCCGCACCTTTTGAAGTGTTGTATGGACGCAAGTGCCGATCTCATATTTGTGGGAGCGAAGTAGGCGAAACGCAAATCATCGGACCCGAGATAGTCCATGAAACAACTGAGAAGATTGTCCAAATTCAAGCGAGACTTAGGACGGCCCGTGATCGCCAAAAGAGTTATGCAGACCTTAAACGTAAAGACTTTGAATTCAACGTGGGTGACCGTGTAATGTTGAAGGTCGCGCCTTGGAAAGGTGTGATCCGTTTTGGAAAACGTGGGAAGTTAAACCCGCGATACATTGGTCCTTTTGAAATCTTGGAGCGTGTTGGACCCGTTGCTTACCGTTTGGATCTTCCGACTCAATTGAGCTCCGTTCATCCTACTTTTCATGTATCGAATTTGAAGAAGTGTCTTGCTGAACCGGAACATGTCATACCATTGGAGGAACTTACAATTGATGACAAACTCCACTTCGTGGAAGAACCTGTCGAAATTATGGGCCGGTAGGTCAAAACTTTGAAACGCAACAAGATTCTGACCGTCCGAGTACGATGGAATGTCAAACGAGGACCTGAGTTTACCTGGGAACGAGAGGATCAAATGATGCAGAAGTATCCTCACCTTTTCCCGACTCTTCCATCTACCTCAGCTTAAAATTTAGGGACGAAATTTTCTTTAACAGGTGGGTAATGTAACGACCCTGGATTTTCCAACGTTTAACTATTAATAATTTATTATTAATGCTTGCGTTTTAATAAACGTGTTCTTATACGTGTTACTCGTTACCGTATTTAACTTTTCATGGCCCGACTTGTTTTTGTGACACACGTACTTTACACGAATAATATTTCGAATATTATTTACATTCATGATTAATTATTATTAATCATTTTTAATTAACTAATGTTACTAGTTAATTACTTGGGCTTTGTTTATTTAATTTGTTACTTATTTAGACTTGGGCTTTTATTAATGTACATGGACTTGGAAGCCCACCCTACCTTCTTAATGGACTTGTAAGCCCATTATCATGCAAGTATTACATTAAGATATAACTAGATTAATTAGCTTGGTTAGAAAGACTTGTTACTAGTATATTTACACCATTTTCGCACACCATTTAACTTTAATACCACTTCAAGCTCTCCCCTTCTCCCCATGCATGAAAGTGCATTTGATTCCTTCCTTTTTTTTTGATGCAAACCGTCGGCCAACACTAGGGGTGAGGGAGTTGATTTTCAAATTTTTTTGTATACTTATTTACTAGAATTATTCATTTCTCACACACACTTCATTTCACACTTTCATTTCTCTCTCATTTTCTCTGAAACTTGTAAGTAACAAAGCTTGGTTTTCTTTCTTTTTCTTGTCCAAAAACCGCCACCATCAATCATCATTTACTTGTCTTTGTTTGTTGTTTAATTACTTGTAGTTGTTTGTTGTTGTTAAGAATCAAACTTTCTAGTTTTATTCTTCATATTATCTTGTTATTTCAAGAACAAACAAAAACCAAGTGAGGATCAAGTTTATAGTTTGATTCCTCCATAATACTTGTTAAAAAGAAAAGTTCATGAGCCTTAATCATACTTGTGTTCATGTTTGTAAACTTAAGGTTTACTTTCTTAAAAGATCAAAGCCTTGGCTTGAATCTTTCTAAGTATGAACAACCATGAACTTATTACTTGTAGATTTAGTTTATCTCTTCATTTTATGTACTTTAAAGTTGTGATGTTGTTAATTTGGTCAAGTATTACTAGTTAATCTTGATCTCATATTTCTTGAAACTAAAAGTTAACTTTGTAAGTTCAAGAACATGAAAGTATAACTTTCTATTTATAACTTCATATACTTATATTGGATCTAAGTTTATATAACTTATGGTCTTCTAATTTCATTGTAAATAAGAGCTTACAAGCTTACCTACATTTTTCAAGTTGAAAATCGAAGTTTCATAACTTATGGTTTCATTAAAGTGAAGATCCAAGTTCTATAACTTAGGATCTAACTTAAGAATACTAGATCTAGACTTTCTAGTCTAGGATCTTTAAGATCTAGCTAAGATCTAAGTTCTACAACTTAAGATCTTGATTATTTAGTTTACTTTCAAGTTTGTAGCTTAATATTACTTTTATAACTCATGTATGTGTCGGATCTAAGATCTTGATGTAACTTTGGTTCATCAAACTACTTACAACACTTAAATGAGTTGTGCTACTTATCTTAGACTTACACTAGTTTTATGATGGTCAAACCTTGGTTAAGATGATGCAAACCCATCAACGAGTTGTACACTTGAAGCTATACGCATCAAGGATGAGAACCGTGATGAGCATCAAGCACCAAGAACCCACCAGAACACCTTTACTTACTATTTATGGAACTGATCAGACTACTTGGGCTACTGGAAAGTTGATTTTCAGTTATTCCGGTTCGATTAGATGATTTTCCGTTTAGACCTCGTCTTAATCCGAGTGATGGTTTAGGATCTATGGCCTCCCGAAAGTCACTACACCCTATTAACGTTGTGCTGAAATTTCTGACCTACTCGCACTTAAATATTCACCACGGTCAAATGAAGACGAGTTTGGTTCTAGAAATTGGTCAGTACCTAGGGGACTTATATATGGAGCCAGGGCACTGTTCTCACCTCATTACAGTTTGTATAGAGGTCGTGGTGACTAAACGAAGTCAGCCCTTGTTTCAAACCCTAGTCTTGACTTAAAACTTACTTTACACTTTTTGTTTAATGATGAATGATGATGGTACTTAAGACCTAAATTACATACATTTAACCCTTTGGGAACGATTTACTGACTTAGTAACTTTTGACTTAGGTTGAGGACCTTTCGGACCAACCACTCGCTTACTATTCCCGCGTATCGACTAATACTACTTTCCACTGTGAGTTATAGCATCCCTTTTTACTTTAACTATTTTGGGAACTGAGAATACATGCACATTTTACGTTTTACATACTAGGCACGAGTACTTAAACTTTATATATGTGTGGGTTATACAACGGCATAAACTTTCCCCTTAGCTCGGTAACGTTTAGTCATTGGTCTTTGAACCGGTGAAAGCGAATCTTAGATATGGATCCATAGGGTTTGACATCCCCACTCGAGATAGTAGCGCTAGCATTTAACGGGTGTTTAATACTTCGTAAATTCACGCACTCGCCAAGTGTACTTTAAGGGGGTGTTATTTACGTTAAGTTAGTTACCATGTGCCCACAGTTATACATATACTTTTCATACTGTTTTGAAACGCTGTTGAAGCACTGAATTCTCGTGGCCTACCTTACATTACTGTTATACTTAAACTATATCTCACCAACCTTTGTGTTGACGTTTTTAAGCATGTTTTTCTCAGGTGCTTAAGGTTTGCTTGCTTCCGCTGTACTAGTCATGCTTTGTAGACACCCGCTGCACTTATTAGAGATGTCACCGCATGAAACGTTTAATTTTCATTCAAACAAATGTTACTTTTGACACAATGTATTTGTAACGACCTATGGGTCATGTACTATTATTTTTTCTTGCTATTCGTAGAAGCATACTTTCAGATGTTAAACATTTGACGTAGGTTAAAACGTCACCTTTATCATGAATGCAAACTTATTTTGAAACTGCATATAGTATTTGACCTTGTAATGATCCTGTTGTTGATGATTCGTACACGATGGTTTTGTACGGGGCATCACAGTGTGCATTAAACGGTTTCGCCCACGAAGCCAACCAAACCAAAGTGATTTGGTTAAAGTGGGTTGACTTATTTGGTTTTGGTTTGGTTTATTGATTTCACCCGAAAATATTTACGGTTTTCGGTTTGAATTTGGTTTGTAAAACTAACATTTGGTTTCAAACCGAAAAATCGGGATATACTTTTATATATTTATAGTACATATAATTATAAATAATAAATATTCATTATATTTTATCTTGAATTTTAAGTATGAGTTATCTTTTATTTGCTCTTATTTGAGTTTATTTTTTTGATTTCACTTTAACAATTGAATTTGTTTATCAATTATTCCGTATTATGAATTTTTTATACCTGGAAAGTTAGCTGCTGCTTTTTATTTTTTTGCTACTCAGTTCATTGATATAGTTTAGATTGTATTTGTGGGTTGTATACTAATGGTCTGCTTCTCATACTGCATGCTTGCCATGAAATATTTAATTAGTTGTATACTTATAGTTTAATCAATAAAATATGTTTACTTTAAAAAAAATACACACTTTTTGTCTAAAAGTATTAATTTGGTTTAACCAAAATCAATCCATGTAAACCGATTTCTTATTCGGTTTGATTGGTTTGGTTTTGTCAAATTTGGTTCGGTTATTAGTTCTCAAAAATATTCTTGAAAATCGAATAAATCACATAAACCATAAACCGACCGAGCGAACACCCCTAGTTACGTCAAAACATAGAAAGAGTTTAAACCCGAGACATTTTCATGTACAATCCCAACCATTGTGTTTAAGATATACATAAAAATTATTATATAATTTCAAAGATCGTAATTAAATATATATATATATATATATATATATATATATATATATATATATATATATATATATATATATATATATATATATTATTTCAAAGATCGTAATTATATATTTATATATATATATATATATATATATATATATATATATATATATATATATATATATATATATATATATATATATATATATATATATATATATATATATATATATATATAGTGTGAGGATCCATGGAGAACTAGAGGGTGTAGAGAACCAGGCAGCCTGACCTTCATCTGCGTGTAGATTGATATATATATATATATATATATATATATATATATATATATATATATATATATATATATATATATATAGGGTGAGGATCCATGGAGAACTAGAGGGTGTAGAGAACCGAGAGAAACAGGCTGCCTGACCTTCATCTGCATGTAGAATGACTCAATCTGCGTGCAGACTGACCTTCATCTGCGTGCAGATTAACTCAATCTGCGTGTAGATTCAGCTTATTTTGTGTGCAGATTGATCGAACGAGATAGAATCAACATATGACCTTCAATCTGTGTACAGACTGAACTCAATCTGTGTATAGATTCAACTCAATCTGTACACAGATTGAGTTTATCTACAAAATTCACCTAGTCAATAGAATATGCAGATTCTTAAATCAATCGAATTAATGTTTGAAATTGATGTTACCTTGTTCCAATAGCAGCGACTAGAAGGTTTTGTGAAGGAATCAAGGTCTGAAACAAGTGAATCGTAAAAATCAAAGTTCCAGTTCATCTTCATCATTCGTTCACTGTTTATCATGAAATTGAGATTGCTGATGATTTGGAGTATAATCCCTCAAGGAAGTTGACAATCGCTGCCTTAGGATCTTGAATCAATCGATTTTAACTTTCAATTTCATTGTTTGTGATGTCTGGTAAAATCAACAGGTGATGGTTCGCTGGCTTCTCTGCTATGGAGAGTTCTTCCAGGATGCTTTCAATATATATATATATATATATATATATATATATATATATATATATATATATATATATATATATATATATATATGTATATATATATATATATATATATATATATATATATATATATATATGTATATAAAAGAGGGATTAAATGAGAACTTTTTTTGTGTGAGAACCCTGAGACCTCCAAAATACCCCAAAATACACTGAAATTCGAGCAAAAAAAGTGGCGGGCGAGTAAAAAAGGGGAAAGTTGAACAAAAAAAACGCGGTCGAATAAAAAAACGAAAGTCGAACAAAAATTGTGATATTCAAAGAAAAATGTGTTACAACATTTTTGATAGTCGAACAAAAAAATGTAGAACATAGCGGTAGTCGAACAAAAATGTGTTCTACATTTTTATAAATTGAACAAAAAAAAGGGCGGCCGAACAAAAATGTGAAATTCAAACAAAAATGTGTTCTACATTTTTGAAATTCGAACAAAAAAATGTAGAACACATCATAGTCGAACAACAATGTGTTCTTCGAACAAAAAAAAAATTTCCGTTCGTCCGTTTTTTTTGTTCGACTATCGTGATTTTTGTTCGTCTGTGTCCCTTTTTTGTTCGTCCGTGTCCCTTTTTGTTCGAATTTCAGTGTATTTTTGAATTCTTAGAGTTTTCACACTAAAAAAGTTCTCACTAGATCCTCTATATATATATATATATATATATATATATATATAAAAGCTTATAAACACTATAAGTTAAACTGAATAGCCAACTATTTAACCATTAGTTCTCACCTTGAGTAAAATTATTGAACTAAGCAAATCTTATTCGTTAACCCGTTTAATTAATAATAATTAGTTATTTGGTAAATAAAAAAATTAAGAAAAACAAACATTCTTTTTCACAAAATTATCAAGATATATATGTATAATACTAGTGAAATAACCCGTGGAATCACGTGTTTATTTAAACATAACAGTTTAGTTATATATTTTAAGTATTAAGTGAATGTAAATGTTCTAAGAAACTTGTCGTTATTTTTACCAACATATCTGATATACTTAATTTTTTCAGAATAAAAACAACTACATTTATTCTCTCACCACCTTTTTCCAATTTTCATCACAATTACTATTTTTTTTGTCATAAAAGCCTACATTATAACTTTTTATTGAAACATGTATTTCACATATATATGTAACGTAATTAATCTCGTAAAAAACCTCATATATAAATAATAATAATAATAATATTAATTATAATTATTATTATTATTATTATAATAAATAATAACAATAAAGTTTGGTTCAAAATTGAGTATTTATATTTTTAATAATTATTATTAGTAATAACGAATTGAGATTGTCTTAAAAATTAAAATACTATATAAATGTCGTACAATATATTTTTAAGTTTGTACATGTATTCATGTGGTGTTTTGTAAAAGTTTGTTCAATTTGTTTAAAAATTTGTACATATGGTCATTGAGGTGTTTTATCATAATATTGTACATAATGTTTAAAATATTGCACATATGTTCATTCCGGTGTTTTACGATAAAGTTTTACATAATATTTCAAATATTGTACATATGATCTTGAGGTATCTTATCATAAGTTTATAAATAATGCTCCATATATTATACAATTAACATGTTAATATTTTTATTAAATACAATTAATTATTTTAATGAAATTATCATGGAGAACTTTAAATTTTTCTCTTTATTTTGAATTTTTTTTTAATCTTAGACAATCTTTATTTATGATATTATCATTGTATAGATTTATTTTGATTTTTAAATACTAAAGATAACAAGTTAATGTACGACCTGATTTGAACAGAATCTATACTATAGGCTTCTACCTTTACATTCTTGATTTCTAAGAAGTTAATGTCGATAAAAGTCAAAGCATTTGGCTTGTTGACAAACCGTGTGATTAGATTTCCTTAGGAAACTCCCCTATTCACCCTAATTGACCATGCAACGTATTCTAATATCTACTATACTTCCAACTTACTATATATACATGAAGAGTGATTCTTGAAATCTTCACATCAAAAAAACCTTCAACTCGCTAAACCATGGCTTCTTCTGTTATTTTCGTATGTTGCTTGTTATTATTCACTGCGTCATTGGCTTCGGCTCAATTGACTGCAAACTTTTATAACCGAACTTGCCCAACTGCCATGTCCATCATCCAAGGTGGTGTTAGCACCGCAATTGGTAATGAACGTCGCATGGGTGCCTCCTTACTTCGTCTCCATTTTCACGATTGCTTTGTTAATGTAAGTACGTAATTCATTGTTTTAGGTTGTTGATAAACACATAATTTTCTCTTTGAATGGTATAATAATTATTAAGAGTGTATTAAAAGGCTAGCAAGAAATGAATTAAAAATATTATTTACTCCGTCTCAATTTAATAGTACACACAGAAAAGTTTGGTATAAAAGAACTGTACCTAATTATTTACATTATTAATGGAAGTGGAGTATTTATGTGAGATTGTCCAAAAAGTAAAATACAGACTATTAAATTGGGATAGAGAGAATATACTATATAGTTATAGCCAGTATTGTAAAAGTCGGCCGACTTGGCCGATGCGTCGTTTTTTTGGGTTCTCCGTCCCGTTTTTTCTAAAAACGACTCAAAAGACGGTCAAAGTTAAAAGTTCGGTCAAAGTCTGTCAAAGACGGTCAAAATTGGTCAAAGTCAATCAAATTTTCGTCAAGATTCGATATATTTTAAAATTAGGGTTTGTTTTCATTTTTTGAGCCGCTCTTTTCTCTGTGTCCTTACTGATTATGTACTCGGTATCATTAACTGAGTTTTAAGTTTGATTGTTTTTATATTCAAGTTCCTATTTAAGAAATTTATGGTACATAATCAACTATTTTATATATTTATAAATATAAATTTAAGAAATTATTAATAAATTCAACGTTGGTCAACGACCGATGCGTCCACGACACGTCCCCCGACTCGGCTGACGCGTCCTTTTTAGGTCTCGACCGATGCGTCCCCGACTCGCGACTTTTACAACCTTGGTTATAGCTATTGGTCATTTAATGTCATAAAGCCGGGGAGTTTTAAAAGAAATTAATAATCACTGGGTTCTAAATTAATACTCCATAGTTTGTTTTAACTTTATTTGTTATTTATGACTTTAAATAAGTTTTTTTATGCTATATAATGCTTGATAATATGAGATATTTAAATTTTATATTCGCTTTCATTTACTATATAACTTTAATTAATCAAGTATTATACAACACAAAAAAGTTATTTTAAAGTCAAGATTAAGAAATAGCGTTAAAGCAAGACTATTAATTATTTTGGGACGGACGGAGTATTTATTAGCGATGTCAATAACGTTATTCAATAAATGCAGGGATGTGATGCATCAGTTTTGCTTGATGGTGGAGAGAAAAATGCTGGACCAAATGCAAACTCTATAAGAGGATTTGAAGTGATCGATACGATTAAAGCTCAACTGGAAGCATCTTGTCCTGGTGTTGTCTCGTGTGCTGATCTTCTAACTGTTGCTGCAAGAGATGCGACTGTTCGAGTAAGCTAAACATCAAGCTTATTAGTTGTTTATTGACTATACATTTTGCAACAATAAACTTTAAAACAGTAGACCTTATATGAAACTATAAATTTTCAGCTAGGTGGTCAGACATGGAATGTTGTTTTAGGAAGAAGGGACTCACTAACTGCGAGCTTATCGACTGCTAATACCGATCTCCCTTCACCATTTTTGGATCTTCCCCAACTAATCACGCAGTTTGCAAACAAAGGTTTTTCGGCTCAAGAAATGGTTGCGCTCACTGGTAATTACTTGTTTGCTTCTTATATATCTTAGAATTTAAGCTTAATGAATAGGGAGGTGATACTCACACACTTCTTTTTGATCCATACACACTTTTTAACATAATACTTACAATTATATCCCTGAATTTACCTAGGAAATTAAACATGCATTATCATAAGTAATGGTATGGTATATTAGTAAGTTAGGGTGTACAGATAAAAAAGGAGTATGTGAGTATCACCTCCACTCCAGAATGAATATATTTATTTATATTATAATATATGTGTATATGTGTATTTATTGAATCCGGTTGAAGAAAATTAAATACTTAAGCGTTTAGAAAACTTAATAAAATAGACAATATATCATGTGATTGAACAATTAATAAAAGTTTTGTTTGTACTTTGAAATTCAGAAACTCTGATAATTGCTTGCTTGTAAACTCTAGTTTGTTTAAGATGCAACACTTGTTAATAGTTATAGTTAAATAATTTGTATCATCATATCTTGTATTCTTGTAGTTTTATATGTTGAAAGATGGTGTTTTTTTTCTTTTTCAAAACCTGGATTAAATTCAAATTCAGTTTTAATTTCGGTTATATGTGTAAATATAAAAAAAAAAAAATCGTAAACCGGCGATAATGCAAATTGTTCTTTAAATATTTCAGGAGCTCATGAAATAGGTCAGGCAAGATGTGGAGTATTTAAAGATCGCATTTACAATGAAACCAACATCGATCCATCATTCGCTTTATCTATGCAAAAAAATTGTCCTAGAACTGGAGGTGATGCTAATCTTGCTCCACTCGACAACACAACTCCAAATGTTTTTGATAATGCCTTCTTCCGTAACTTGGTAAACCAAAGGGGACTACTTCATTCCGATCAACAAATCTATAGTGGAGGTTCAACAAATGCTCAAGTTGACAAATACAGACTCAACTCGGCAGCTTTTTTTACAGATTTCGCGAATGCAATGGTAAAGATGGGAAACCTTAGCCCACTTACTGGTAGTAATGGTCAGATTAGGACCAACTGCAGGAGGCCAAACTAACATATTAAGTCTGTGCATTATTAATGAGAATTAAGAATAATAATAATGTACGTATATGATATGAATATTATATGTTGTATGTGTGTATTAATCCAGTACGTTTAAATTCATTACAATTGTGTAAACCTCATATGTTCTGTGACAATAAAATTATAATATGTACTTGCATGTATTTTGAATTCTAGGTAGATGAAATTTTGTTTGATTTTATTTTGCTAGTTCATAACCTGTGAATTCGCGAAAATATACGATTAAAATTTTGTAATGTGTAAGCAACATGAAAAGAATTATGCCAGCCGTTTTAATATCAAAATGAAACACATGTTACTAGTTATTTATTCTACACGATTTAAAGTAATGTTACATTACATAGTTATGCATTTTATAAAAAGGTAGATGGAAATCTTCAGTGTGCAACTTGAATAACCAATATTCGACTTTTTAGTCTTAGTGTTCTTCTAACACAATATCATCCGTATATGAAACGTTAAGTGAATATTGTTTTTACGAACAATGATTTTATTACCAACTGAACGACGGCTCTCTAGCAATGGTCTAGGAGAGTATTACGAGGGGCATGATAGTCAAGAATCCCTTAACATGTCGAAACGGGTCATAGGTCAAATGGACCCAAACGGATCATATACCTTTACATTTGATTTTTACATTTCTGATTACCTTTTACATATATTTATGTTTTACATTTATACTTTTATACATTTTAGTTTTATAAGTATGATTACGTTGGATGCCTAAAACTTGTTATGATCTTTAAGCTCGGCTATTTAACACATTCAAAAGACCCATTAGACTAATCCATATTTATTGAGCTTTAGGAATTGATACTTACTTAACATTGTCCTTTATATGTTGTATAAGACCCTATGGATTTGAGGAAAACTCATTGGGCCTTTTTTTAAATTCTGTTTACATTGTTATGCCTACTTTTTCTGATGACCCAGTTAACCCGTAAGTGATATTTCTAAAATCAGACATTTATTCTCTCGCAATGTCAAATGTATTTCCCTCGGTTTTATGTTAGTTTGAATAGATTTGATGGGTTTTATGAAGAGTTACATATTTGTATCAAGAGGTGCTTCAGTATGAGATTTAGTGGATTTCGAGGTATTTTCTACGCCTTTTATCATCATCGTTGTTCTCGTTAAGTCTTGGGGGTCTAATCTATGCTTTCTGAGCATATTTTGGTGTCCTTTGTTAGTGCACGGCGCCCCAATACATAAACATGGCACACTACGTACTATAGCATAAATCAGGAGCTAAGCAAGAGCAAGAAAAATCGACCAGCTCCGTTTGAAGACAATCTGTGCACCGCGCAATTAAATGACGCATCGCGCCATTGTGCGTGGAAACAGGTCAGAGGGTAGAAAATACGAGCAACTGGCTTCTCTTTACAATGTCTCACCGGGTAGCAAAAATAGCGCGTCGCACGAGCTTCCTGACGAATTTTTGGGGTATTAAAGCCACTTTTAGGTCATTTATCATCCCATCGTCTATTTGGCCTTTTTAGAGCTCTTGGGGACAAATTTTAGTGGTTTTTGAAGGACTCCAGAACCATTTAATCATTCCAATCATTCATGAATAAAGCTCTAATATTTGCT
The DNA here is from genome assembly GCF_046630445.1 of Rutidosis leptorrhynchoides. Lineage (NCBI taxonomy): Eukaryota > Viridiplantae > Streptophyta > Magnoliopsida > Asterales > Asteraceae > Rutidosis > Rutidosis leptorrhynchoides. The sequence goes on from NC_092336.1 coordinate 279,645,426, forward strand.
TCAATTTAATTAGGTTTTATCTTTGGTTCATCAACAATGGTTATCACTTTTGATTTTATTTTGTTTTCAAGTATGATTTTGGCTAAACTATTAATGTTCATCTTGACTAAATACTATGTTGAATGTATTTTTATGATTGATTATTATATGCATGTATGATGCTTTATTGCTTGAATACATGAATATTATTGTTGATACTATTGTGGAAATTAATTGTTATTTGTGATTGTCCCATTGAGTGAACACTTGTTGGACTCAATTCAATTATTTACAACTTTTTAATCTTGTGCTACTAGATTGATTGTGGTTGTCTAATTTATTGACACATATTAGAGTCTATCATAATTATTTCAGGTGGTTATTTTGGTTGGGTAATTGAGCATTATCTAGACGAAGGGGATGAATTAATTTGTCTATTAGTTGATATAGGGGTTGATCGTGTGCAACGGACATTGGCACGATTGTTGATTACAGTGAACACTAGCTCATAGTTCGAGTCTTCAAGTCAGTCAAGTTGACTAGCCACGGTTCAGAAGTTTTCAGTGACAAGGAACCCCGCATTGTGTAATCTTGACTATTGTGTTTACTCAAGAGAACTCTTGGTGAAGCGGTGAGTTGATTTGCATATGTTTAATAGTTGATCCGGACTTAATTTTCAACATCCAACATAATAAAGAAAGCCTAGGTGGACATATTTCCCATCATATGAGTTTAAATCTATATAATCGTTTTATTAACATAAAACACCAAAGATAATGTCTTTATTTTATCATTACTTTGATTCGGCTAATAGTTAAGTAGTCAACCCCAATATTGTTGTTTGATTTATTTTCTTTTTCTTCTAGTTAATTGCATATTAGTTACAATCTTTAGATTGCATTGAAATTGTCCTTGGAATGATACATGGATTTATCACATTCTACACTATTGCACGATCGGGTACACTTCCGGTAGTTGGGATATATTCCTTTCCCCAGTAAGTTTCCAAACATAATTTATAAACGTGATTTTATACATCAAGTTTTTGGCGCCGCTGCCGGGGATACTTGTATGTCAATTTGAGATTTTTTGCTAGTTGTGATTTGTTTGAGTCTTGTGTGTTTGTGTTTAGTTTTTATTATTTTTAGTGTCGGTGCTTGAAATTGGGTTATAATTTTTATTTTGACAGGTTACAAGTAGTGTATGCCACACACCCGTTCTTCTGATTCTCTGTTGTTTACACCATTTTAAGATCCAAAGAGAGAATTTTGGAGTGTGAAAATCGAACAGTCGGTTATACTAGTTGAACTAAGATTACGTTGGGAATTTTTACTGAAACTGTTGTGCCACAAACCCCTGAAATGGCGGATCAACAACAATCAATGGCAAATAATACGAAGGCCATACGTACAGGCCAAGGGCATGCGATTTCTCAGTCTGCAATTGCTAATGAGTTTAAGTTAAGGGCTAAGTCCTTGACTTGATTTCTAATCGATATCAGTTCAGCGGAACTCCAAATGAGGATGCTAACGATCATCGTCGTACTTTTGTGGCGATTTGTACTGTGTTTAATTTGAAAGAGGTGCAGGATTAAGTTGTGTATCTCAAGTTATTTCCTTGGTCTTTGAAAGGTGATGCAAGATATTGGATGAAGTCTTTACCGGAAGGGACTATTACCACTTGGGATGTTCTAATTGATAAGTTCTTGAAAAGGTTCTTTCCGGCATCCAAGGCTGCGAGACTTCAAGCGGAGATTAATCCGTTTCACCAAAAGCAGAATGAGACTGTATATGATGCCGAGTAGGTTTTGTAAGATGCTAAGACGGTGTCCACAACACGGGTTAGACACCTTCAAAAACATCTACATTTTCTATAAGGGGTGTGATGTGAACACCTAGATTCATATCGATCAAGCTGGATGTGGTTCTAGCAAGGATAATGCTGAGTGAGAAGCTTATGAGATAATTGAGAAAAAGTAGAATATACCCATGAGTGGCATTAAGAAAATGTGGTGGCCCATTCTTCTATAGTCACGTGCGCCGGTGCTTTTGAGGATTATGGGTCTTTGAGTGTGAAGTTAGATGGTATTGCAAGACAGATGGAGAAGATGAATAAGGAAATACATAGTATGAAAGTCGGATGTGAATATTGCGGTGCTTTCCCTTTAGGTAAGGATTGTGATTCGGGGTTGACCATGGGTTAAAAGGAAGAAATAGTCTACATAACCCAACAATATAATAATCATTTTCAAGGTAGGGCTGAATTCAACCGCAACCTTAACAATCCTTATGACCTGCATGGTCAGAATCAGAATGCTAATTCTAGGGGATCTAGTTAAAATTATCAACAAATAGCCCCGGGATATATTCAAAAGCCGCAGGTGAAAGAAAAGAGGTCGGATCTTGAAGGTGTGATGGAGAAGTTGGTTGCACATTAAATCCAACCGAATGAAAATTATGAGCATTCTTTTAGGAATCAATAGGCTTCTAATCGAAATTTGGTGAAGCAAGTGGGAACCCTGGCTAAGTTGTTGAGTGAGAGGAAGCATGGTGAGTTTCTAAGTAGCACAAAGGTTAATCCTAGGGGTGATACTGTGAATACGATTGTTTCAACTTTGGGAGAAAAGTCGGATGATGAGACGGTTTCAATAAGGGTTAAAGAGGTTGGTGATGCACCACTACCAAAGTATGAGAAACCGGTGCTCCCGCCATATAGGCTACCCATTCCATACCCGAGGAGAGGAGTCAAATAAGAGCAGTTCAAGAACGTCTAATGGTAATAATGTTTGTTTTAGTGATGCTTGTTGATCTGATCTTTTAAGGAAGAAAGAGATGACACTACAAGAAAAATGGGCTTATAGGACCAATTTTTATTTGGTCAAAAAAGCGAAGGTCCTAAAAAACTACATATTAGGACCATTATTTCAGGGTCCTAACAGTGTCATGGAAAGGGTCCTAACAGACTACTATTTAGGACCTTTTAGTAATTGTGTCCTATATGTTGATTGACGAAATTTATTTAGGGTCCTAAAACGTATAACTAATAGGACACTTTTTCAAAGGTCCTATCATAACTTGTGACCTTTTTAAAAAGGGTCATATAATGGGATTAAATAGGACCTTTATTAATGGTATCATATATGTTGATTGACGGAATTTATTTAGGGTCTTAAAAGGTATAACTAATAGGACACTTTTTCAAAGGTCCTATCATAACTTGTGACCTTTTTAAAAAGGGTTCTATAATGGGATTAAATAGGACCTTTTATTAATGGTGTCCTATATGTTGATTGACGGAATTTATTTAGGGTCCTAAAAGGTATAACTAATAGGATACTTTTTAAATGTCCTATAATAACTTGTGACCTTTTTAAAAAGGGTCCTATAATAGGATTAAATAGGACCTTTTAGAAATGGTGTGATATATGTTGATTGACGGAATTTATTTAGGGTCCTAAAAGGTATAACTAATATGACACTTTTTAAAAGTCCTATAATAACTTGTGACCTTTTTAAAAAGGGTCTTATAATGGAATTAAATAGGACCTTTTAGTAATGGTGTCCTATATGTTGATTGACGGAATTTATTTATAGTTCTAAAAGGTGTAACTAATAGGACACTTTTTAAAAGTCCTATCATAACTTGCGACCTTTTTAAAAAGGGTCTTATAATGAGATTAAATAGGACTTTATAGTAATAGTGTCTCATATGTTGATTGACGGAATTTATTTAGGGTCCTAAAAGATGTAACTAATAGGACACATTTTAAAAGTCCTATCATAACTTGTGACCTTTTTAAAAAGGGTCTTATAATGGAATTAAACAGGACCTTTTAGTAATGGTGTCATATATGTTGATTGACGAAATTTATTTAGGGTCTTAAAATGTAAAACTAACAGGACACTTTTTAAAAGGTCCTATTAACTCCAACATCATGAACTAGTAATAAACAATCAAGTGTTTTATAAAAAGTAAAACAATCAAAGTGGAGCAGGGACTCGAACCCACGACATCCCCTTTACATACCAATATGATAACCATTTGACCCATTGTGTTAACCTGAAAGATTTTTTATTTTTTTTTTACATAAATCCGTTTAGGTATAACTAATAGGACACTTTTTAAAAAGTCCTATAATAACTTGTGACCTTTTTAAAAAGGGTCCTATAATGAGAAGATCCAATGACTTAATAGAACATTTTAGTAATCTCTAGTTCAAATCTCAAGTTCAAACAACCAAAAGCAAACAACATAAATTTATTCAAAGTTAATATTACAACGTAGTAACTAGTAATAGATTAATGGAACATGTTTGGTACCAATCAAAAACCATAACCAAAAGGACGATTACATTGTTTCAAGTTGCAAAGATGCACTTACAACTTATAAACATAACATGACATAAATTGTTTCAACCTGACAGAATTACTTAGTTTTCACCAGCCATAAATACAAAGATGCAATTAAAAACTAGCCAACCATAAATTGTTTCAAGCAGCCCAAACATAACAGTTTTATAAAACAAGTTTCTTCCATATGAAAGTGCAATTAAAGTGCTTCAATCTTGATCATTAGCTGCTTGAGGAGTACCATCACTTCTGTCACCATCTGAAACCGTATGCAGGGGTGAAGGAAATGAATATCCTAGTTTCTTAATCAAAAAGCTGAGTGCATCGTTTGACCATTTAACCTGTGAAGCTAGTGTGGCAGGTGTTGTAGATTCACTTTGTGAATTGGTTGCCGTTTTCTTAGTAGGATCGACAAAACGCAAAGGATCGTCCTTTTCTACTATTTCTAGCTTTCTTAATTGTTGTTCATCAAAAAATTTAGTATTTCCCACAACTTCCATGCCATTCAAAGCCTCCTGAGTGACAACCCCTAACCCAATTTCTAACTGGGTGACCTATGCTCATCCACACACGGCACTATTGACACACTTCCCCGGGCCCTTATACAAAAACATTGCAAGACACCTTGCCACATTACAAGACTTGTTCTCAACAATACAATAAATGTAAAATAGGTCATCCTGAGTGACAAGGTTAGTGCAAGTGCCTCGTTGATTAATAGATTCAGCTATAGCTCGATGGAGGATCTTGTAGGAAGGGCTAGTGATGTGTGTAGCTGAAGTGTTTTTTCCGTATTCCCCGGTACCAATGGATTTCCAAAATTCTCCAGCCAACACATCAGATGGCCAACCGGTTAAACCATACTTAAAGCCATTACCCGCCACTTCCTCATCAGTATACAGTTTCATATAAAGAGCAAAATTAGAAAATGACAGATTGTAGTTCTTACCACCTAAAGTGAAGGACATGGCTGACTTTGACTTCACATCATCCGTGTGTTGGTTGAATCGGTCGGTGCTGTAGAACTATGGATGAGTGGTTTATACACATTTTGGCTTGTCTCAAATAACCTTTTCAAGGCCGGAGTACACCATTGTTTGGAAACATCAGCAACATTAAGTTTTCAAGAGTTGGCCACCACAAAGTTCGAGGTCCCATAAACCTGACCTTATTTTGTAGTTGTTCCAATGTCGTTGCAGGTTTAACTAAAAGTGGTATTGCAGACGCTTCAGTTGTTGATGTAGTCTTCTTTGGTCTCCCTCTTTTCTGTAACTATAAATGAAAATAAATCAACATAAATAAGTAAACACGTGTATAGATTTAGTACATATATACCAAATATTAGGAAGTATATAAGGTAGTTGTAAACATTACCCTTTTAGGAACTTCAAGGTTTTGATCATCTTTTCGACTGGATGGTTCCTTATAAGCATTCAACATAACTTCATTTTTAGAATCAGATGGCGGCATATACTCTCCATCTGGATCAGACCTATCAACCTCCTTCTCTTTACCTTTCCTCGATTTACATCCATTTCCCATATCCCTTAAACATTTGGCAATATGTTTCAGTCTTAAAGATTCCACTTTGTCTTTATTTTCTTTAATCCTTTGTTGTCTCAAAGCTTCATAATCAGTTGAACCACGGGTTTTCCGTTTGTTTGTTGCTGGCATTTGCTGCTTTTCTTTGGGTTTTTCCTGCATTAAAAATATAAATAAGTAAAATAAATTAGTGTCAATGTTTTGCAATACTAGTCTGCACATTATCAACCTAACTGATTGTAATTAATGAACTGTGAAAATATACATCACCGATCATGCTATGCCTATACATAATAATACATTTTTTTTTTATTTTTTTTTTTATTTTTTTTTGTACTCTACTAATATTATTACCATAGTTAGATACAGTACTATTTTACCTGGGGCTCAAGTGGAGCGTCACTGGGTGGTTGTGTCACAGATTGAGTTGTATCCTTTTGTGCATTGGTTTGTGGCTTTTCATTGTTACCAACAAACTGCAAAGGAGCATCCTTCTCCACTATTTCCAGCTTTCTTAAGTAATCTTCCTCAATCAACTTAGTATAGGCTATCATTTTCAACCGCTTTAAATCTTCCTCATTCACCACCCGTAAACCAATAGCTAACCGGGTTATAAATGCACCTCCACACATTTTACTACTTTCACTCCTCCACATGCAGTTATACAAGAACTTTCTAAGACACTTAGCCAAATTACAAGGCTTGTTATGAACAATACAGTACCTGTAAAACAGGTCCTCATAACTGACAAGGTTAGTGCAACTGCCTCGCTGATTAATTGTTTTAGCCACAGCATGATGCTGGATCCTATAGACGGGGCTAAGGATATGATTGTCTGAAATGTTGTTTGTGAACTTCCCAGAACCAAAACATGACCAAAATTCTTCAGATGACTCATCAGCGGGCCAACCAGTTATACCAGACTTAAATGATTCACTTTCCACTTCCTCGGCCGTATATATTTTCATAGCAACACCGAACTCAGAAAACGAAAGATTGAACTTCTTACCACATAAAATGAAAGACATGGCTGACTTTGACGTCACGTCCTCCGTCTTTAAGTTTAACCGGTAAGTGCTAAAGAACTCATATACGAGTTCTTCATACACATTTTGCGATATATAAAAAAACTGATCCCAAGCAGGAGAACATCATTTGCTGAATATAGAACCCACATTAACACCGCCCACAGTAAGATGACACAGAGTTGGCCAATACAATCTACGATGGCCCACAAACTTTTTGATCTTCTTAAGCTATTCCAAAGTCGCTGCAGGTGGAATTGAAATTGGTACAGCAGACGTATGGGTTGGTTCTGTAGTCTTCTTTGATTTTCCCCTTTGATGGAATTATAAAAAAAGTTAATAAACATAAATAAGTTAGCATGTGTATAGATTTTGCTCATATCGAACATTATGGAATACATATAATAATTAGTAAAGGTCAATTATGTAACCTTAAAAGGTATTATATGATGTATGTAGTAATTAGTTACTCAATTGTATGATACAACAACCATCATGCTATTTCTATTTAAAATATTACGAGACATATAAGCGTTACCTTTTTAGGGTCGTTAGCATCTGCACTATCATCAGAATCGCTCAGAAATAGAACTTGTGGCTCTTCTTGGCTGATCTTTTTTCCATTATAATCTTTTGTGGGTTTGTCGTTGTTCCAAATTCTCACTGATCTGCGTTTTTTGACTTCGGGTTCTTGTACAGCAGCTGCTTGGTTTGTGTATGTTTGTTTTCTTTTTTGTCCATGTGTTCTTTTTGCCATTGTCTTTTGCCTACCAATTTTCTGCAAACAGAAAATTAATTTATTTAATTATTCATGAAAAAGTAAGTAAAAGGTTAATCAAATGTTGACAGAAAGTGAAAAGGTATTATGTATTAGTATGTCACAACAAACCCAACTTATAAACAACATACGCATACACATACATGAAAATTGACATACCATTGTAACTAATGACAATCTTAATGTACATAAATTATTAGTAACTATAAAAAGGGTAAAGTTGATGTTAAAATAATGCATGTAATGTTTTGTGAATCAAACCAACCGATTCTACATTACATTAACATCACAACTGACCACTAATTACTGGTAGATGTTTTATTTTATACATAATCGACTCACAAATCAGCCCTAATTAAGTCAGAATTATCCATTTAACGAGTAATTAGTGCATATTAGTTGTAATATATTGACTGATTATACATAATCAAGTTAACCCTCATAATTAAAACATGAATGTGATCATAGCCCGGTTGTTAAATCTTCAAAACTGAGAAAAGGAAGTAGAGAATATGGTTTGGAAAGTTAACATACCGGTCGATTTCTTGAACGGTTTGAGATGTCAATGAATGAGGATGGTAGGTCGAATTTGATGGAGATAGTGTTGACGGAAATTTAGGATAAAAAACAACCCCAATTCTATAATGCCCGTTCAATAAACTTGGAACACATGGAAGTTTAACTTTTTAAAATTTTAGATTACTAGATTTTTATACATATATTTTAACATATATTTTTTTTATTCTATTTATGTTCTATTTTATAATAATTGTATGTGATGACGCTGGGCACCCAAACTACAAACAAAAACAATTTTAGTGTGGTAAAATTACCATCAATGTGATTATGATGGTTATTGACTACACATCTAATGCTAATTATATGCAAGTACGATAGTTATTTAACGGAGATCGTATTAAAATGAAAAAACAATGTATTTTGTAAAAGTTACAGATTGTCGACTATTAATTTTATAACGAACACATTTTCCAATAGAAAATGTATTCAACCAAAAGTACAATAAAGAAACCCGAAGTGGCTCGAACCCTATACACTTAACATGTAGAAAAGTTCACATACAGAAATTACAATACTTCAAGGCCATGAATCAATAATGATAACAAACTGTCGAAGGCAACACCACAGCCTGCAATACATAAGTAATAACAGATAAATTGAAAAAAAGAGAACATAGTTCATAATATCTTATATTATTCATAAGCAACACCATAAAACATAGTTCATAATATCTTAAACAATCCATAAGCAATGCCATAAAACATAGTAAAACCTAGCATAATAATAGTCACAACGACGCAAACACTAATAAAAAACTGCTTATTTAAACAAAAAAGTTAGTACCATTGGAATAATAAACATGTTTGTTTGATAACAAAAGTGCAAACAGCCTTAGAAGTTCCCTGAACGGCGCCCTCAGCATGTTATTTATGAGCGGATTGAGTAGGGGTACCATAAATTCTCTAATCAGCAGCAAGCATATGCGGTGGTGGATCAAATGAATATCCTTTTTTAATCAAAAAGTAAACAGCTTTACTAAGCCATTGTAACTCGCCCGTAATGGAAGTGTCATGGGTATCTCCAGAAGCTACAATGGGAGGTGCATGTGGTTCAGTTTGTTTCTCACTGCTGATTGGTGCTAACTTCTTTTTAGGGCCAACCCTTTTCTGTCATGAAAGAAAGTTAATGACTACAAATAAATAAGTAGAACACGTAAATATAAAAAGAATAAGTTTAGGTCAATTAGGTAACCATATTAGCATATTTGTGAACAATACCTTTGTCCAAACTTCAAATATTGTAGGTTCATCATGAGTAGCCGACTCCTTATCACTATATAACACAGCTTCAGATTCAGACTGAGGAACATATTCGCCACCTGAATCAGACGTGTCAATCTCTTTCTCCTTTTCCTTCTTTTTTCCCACCATGTATCGTACGCGTGAACGACTTATCAATCTCTAGGAGTCTTAAAGCATTGTACTTCTTCTTATTCTCTCGAATCCTCTCTAATCATGAAACTTCAGCACCAACAACCACATCATCAGAATCAGAGTTACAATAAGTATCTGGTACATTTTCTTTGCTGATGTATTCCCTATTCAATCCTTTAGATGGTGTGGTACGATCCGTGGGTTTGGATAAAGTTGATGTGATATCAGGTGATAGAGGGGTATTTGTTGCTCATTCGTGCTTATTAGTCGAAGCATCGTTTTTTGGTGATGACAAATGCTTTGTTGTATTCTGTGTCTCCAATGTTTTCTTATTTTTTGTTTGTTTGATTTGTGTGGCATCATCAGAATCAGATTCATTATTGAATATTTCAGTAGAATTTTGTTGGCTAATCTTTGTACCATCCTACTTATTAGTACGTTTTGCAGCATTAGCAATTCTACAAGTGTAACATCCCAGGTAACACGTTCCCCGTAGCATGATATTGTCCGCTTTGCCCGTAGGCGCACGGATTTTCTTGGCAACCAAAGACGACGAACACTTTCCCAGGAGGTTACCCATCCTGGTAGTGCACTCGTACGAGCACGCTTAACTGCAGAGTTCTCATGAGATCTGCTGCGCTTGTGGTCCCAAAATGCGTCATGCTAAGAAAGGCCTCCACACCCTTATAAGGCATGCTTCGTTCCCCTCTCCAACCGATGTGGGACGGATGTAACACGGATGTTACAACAAGATCTTCGATTTTTTACTTCGGGTGCTTCTGCAGAACTTGGTGGTTTAGGAAGGGTGGGTGGGGCTCCTTCTGGTGTGTTATGTCGTAATGGGATTGTTGGTTTAAAGAAGTCAACGATATGTGATCTGTTTTATTTTTTGGAATTTGCGGATTTTTTTTTTGATTTTGTGTTTGAGCAATTGATTGGTTACTTTTTCTTTTTGCCATTATCTTTAATCATTGCAAATTCTGCTAACACAACAATAGTGCATTGATAATAAAAAAATAAGTACAAAGTTAATCAAAACTTAGCAAATTAAAATGTATTATTATTAGTAAAACCTGGGTAAAAAAACTGAACATATTAACAAAATACACAAACAACAGATAATTGACAAACCATGGGTAGTGTTATTTATTCATGTCAATCTTAATAATATACATAAAGTACTGGAGTTAAAGGAAAAGAATGAATATACATAAAGTAGCAGCAACTATACATAGGTTAATTTTTAAGGCTACATCAATGATAATACACTAATTTTAGAGATGTATCCAAAACAGATAATGAATATACCCATTCTTAGTATGACCTCATAAACAGAACTAAATTAAGTGCATCCAATGGTTTATGGATTCTACACCAATTGTAAAATCCTAAGTCATCAGATCTCATCAACACACTGAAACAGAAAATTGGCTAAGGATAGTTCGAAAAACCCATAAGAAATTGTATTCAACCAGCAAAATGCTTCATGCAATGTTTAATAAATGAAACCTAATGTACCTAATCAGATGACTGATTATACCTAATCAAGTTAGCCTTCATATTTAAGAACCAAATGTAATTACAAACTCATTGTTAAATAATCATACCTGAAAAAAGATGTACAAAAGATGGATTCGAAAGCTTACATACCTGTCGATTTCTTGAAGAAGTCGTACTTGGAGGAGGTTTAGGTTTGATTTGATGGAGATAAGTTGGAAGGATATTGAGGAAATTGTAACCGTGATTCTTGGAGTTGAATTGGTGGGATTGTAGGAGTCATTTTTTAATTTTGGATATTATACTCCGTGTAAATACATCTTTTATTGTCAACTATTAAAAGATTGTTTTAATTATTTTATGTAAAATTATCACGTAACAAAAATAAATGTTTGTTAGCTAATATAAGTAGTATACAAAAATAAAAAAGGTGTAAACCATATTCACATGTAATATAATACTAATCTGTATCTTTTTTCCTTTTAACTATTTTAATTATTTTAATGTTTAATGATCGATGGTGTTTCCAAGAGATTATAGAGCCAAACAAAACTAAAAAATGGCGGCTTAAAAATGATTACGCTATATACTTACTTGATAAATATAAAAATATAAACACATAATCTCCTCAACTCTTCATCTACTCTCCATTTGCAAAAAATTAGTCACTTTCCAGTACACATTTGCTTTCTAATTCTTCTTCACTACATCATCATCCATGGCGAATTCAGGTTAGTGTGTTTTCAAGAATAAACTTCAATTTAGTTTACATTTAACGAAAATCAACATATTCTAAACAAGGATTTTTGTTGTTTATCTTCATTTGTAATTATGTAGTGTATATGTAAGGTTGATTATGTAGTGTATATGTAAGGTTGATCGAGCCAGGGTTAGTCTAGTTTCGGCTAATGTTTGTTGTTATTGATAGTATAAGCTTGTGATGCTTTGTAATCGTTGAGGTTTAATTTAATAATAATTTTGATCTTTAAAAAAATAATAATGGGAAAACCTGATAAATTTTATTTAAGGTTTATCATCACATATTATAATAAAAAAAATTAAAATCAAACTATGGATCTTCAATTTATATTGAGTTAGGTGCTTTATTTACACATAAATCGGTTTAATCTCAAAAAAGTTTATGTATAATTAATAGCCGTGTTTTGCTTCACATATACATACATGAATTTTTTGTTATTTGTTTGAATATTAAGAAAAATTGTATTGTCACAGATACACACAATGCTAAAGTATTTTAGATTGTCGATTGTATGAATTGTGTGTAATTTTACAATTGTTTGGTTTGTTTCTGTTGTTATCAATTGAGTATTCAAGTCTGCTTAACTTTACATATTGTGTAATGCTTTAAAGATTGTTATGTAGTTTACTTTAAATAAAACATAATAATAAATAGTATTACTGTATGCAAGTGCAGGCAATTATCTTACTGACAGGTAGAAACGTGAAATTGCCAACCACCAGCTCAATGTGTTGGAAAGCCACAACCATTTGAGCACTGATGATATAGCATATGTCGTCGTGACTATACCACGAGGAACTTTTTGGGTGACTTATTTAAATTTTAAGTTAAAATATTGATTACCATTTAATTATATTTATTATTAAGAAATCATTAACAAATTTTTGACTGATATATTTCAATTGTTATTTGGAGCTGCCTGAGGAGTTGAATCAAATAGAAGAGCTGAGACCCGATTGTAAGTATGATTGCTTCGATCTGGATGGGAGAACCCATAAATTTGGTTTGAAACAAGCAAGAGGTGTAACAAATAGGAAGCTGGTAGTGTATTCAGGCTGGGTGACTTTTAAAGGGGCGAATCGGTATCTTACAGGTGAAAAATGTTTGATTGGGTTCTCTCGTACGTTAGAAAAGTTTTTTGTTGTCCTTGATGTACATCACCCTTTAGGGTATTAATGTAAAACTTGTTTTATGTTTGAATTGTATAAATTAATTGTTTGTTGTTGTTTAAATCATATAGTTGCAATACTTCTCATTTGACTGTCAATTAAGTACAAATCACTTAAGTTGCACATGTAGTATTTATTCTGTACAATCATGGCCATTACTATATGATGATAACGAATATCTTGCATGTACAAAATTACAACACAAATTCTGTTTTAACAAAGTCTGTCAAAATAACAACTAATAGAGAAGTATTTATTCTGGACAATCATGCCCAATACGAATCAGTTAAAATAGCATGTATGAGTAAATACATGTAATATTCTACCATATAGAAAATTACAACACAAAATCTGTTTTAACCAACTGACACCATGTGAAAAAAATATAGACGACAATCCATATCATGACGCCTCTTCAGCAACATTTTCATCAAGTGTTTCACTTTGTAAGGTAGTATTTTCAAAAACAGTCCCCTCTAAATCCCTTCTAACCATTTCCATATCCACATCCACATCTTTATCAGGACCCGTAGACGTCACACTTTGTAAAAGCATTTTGACGTCAACATTTGTTTGCTCATCCATGTCATATGAATCCCTAGGCGTTATCTTGATAACGACCTTCCATCCCTTGTGAACACGATCTTTGACATAAAACACCTGTTGTGCTTGACTTGCTAATATGTAGGGCTCTTTATCAGGCTTCACACCTATAAAATTGAGTAGAGTAAATCCATTCTCATCAACTTTTTTCCTTGAACCATTAGAAATCCAATCACAGCGGAACAAAACTATTTTATGCTCAACTGGATACTGCAGCTCAATTATCTCTTTTATAACTCCGTAGTATGTTACATCTCCAGTGACAGGATTGTTATCTCTAGTGCTCGAGAAGCTTTTTGTCAGGGCCTCAAGAATAACACTACTATTCTGGGTTTTTCTTTTCTTTTCAACATCTTTTATGTGAAAACGGTAACCATTTACGATAAATCCTTTATATGTTTTGAAAAATTCACATGGGCCATTTGCCAAGTGCCTTAGGTCATCTGTAATGATATTATCCCCTATCTTATCCAGATGTGTAACCTGAAATTGTGTAACATATTTTTAAAAAATCTGCTACTTACCAATTGTTAGAAGGTTTGAAAAGATTAGTCCTTACACATTGGGCAAACCACGAGCGAAAAGTCTGACTGTGCAAGCGCTCCAGCTGATGCTTACGGAATTTTCTATTCTGATCACGTAAAATTTGCAGATGTTTTCTGCATTGTATAAATATGATGATGACAGCGTGTAAGGTCAATTGAAAAAATAATATAAACTGCGAATTAAACAATATTTAATAACGTTACTCATGTTCTAAAAGAATCTAGTTCGCTACAATTGAACAACACATAGGATTGTGCTTTATCCAAGGTCTCAAGGTCTAGCCGTGTTGCCATTGTAGCACCAATGGGTCTACCAGGCATTGAAAATATAGGTAAGACATCCTCCTTACCACCGTCATCGTAGTTTCTACTTTTATTATTATGTATCATCTCGACATCACTGGATAAGTACAGTGAACAAAATGCCAAACACTCCTCAGCTAAATATCCTTTGGCAATTGATCCTTCGGGTTTAGCCTTGTTTTGCACGTATGATTTTAAGGTACCTAAATACCTGGGTGATCAGCAAGTATGTATGATCATGTTAGCAATAAAATATTCAAAAAAATGACATTAATATAGTAATGACCAATTTATAAATACACACCTTTCTATTGGATACATCCAACGGTAATGAACTGGTCTCCCTTGTTTGGCTTCAGTAGGAAGATGAACTGAAAGATGAATCATGATGTCAAAGAATGATGGAGGAAAATTTTTTTCTAGCTCGCAAAGTATTTTTCCAATGTCAATTTCCATTTGAACTAAATCATAAGGATTTAGAACCTTTGAGCATAGTTGTCTGTAGTATCGACATAAGTCCCGACAGTTTAGGGGGTTTTTGTTGAACGCACCTTGAGATATTAGCTGAATATCCATCTGGTACTTTCACCCCCATAAGAACCGCACAAAATAGTTCTTTCTCTTTTTTATCCATTGTGAAACATGCATGTGGCAGATATACTTTTCCATTTGGAAGGGGTGTAGGGTAAAGCTCAACTCTGATTTTCATTTCTTCTAAATCACGACGTAATTTTAAATGATCTTTGGTTTTTCCATCAAGATTCAATAGCGTTCCAAGGACACTGTCAGAAACGTTTTTTTCTGTATGCATGACATCTAAATTGTGACGTATTAAGTTATCTTTCCAATATGGTAAATCAAAAAAATACTTCTTTTCTTCCAGTTATATGGTAGGGTTGGGTTAGTCTTCACACGTTTTCCAAACTTAAATTCTCGAATACCCTGGAGCTAACCTAGAACTTGTTCCCCTATTAAGCCACGGGGTTGAATTTTAAATTCTTCCGTGTCATCAAAAGATTTTCTTTTTTTACAAAAAAGATGCAAAATTTCCAACCATCGATGATGTGCCATGTATATATGTTTCGAGCAGTGCTTTAATCATGTTAATTTGGTATGCTTATGACATACGGGACAGACATATTTACCTTTGGTGCTCCAACCCGATAAATTCGCATATGCAAGAAAGTCGCTTATTGTCCATAACAAACTAGCCCGCATATTAAAGGTGTTCTTTGTTGATGCGTCATAAGTCTCTACTCCAGTTTCCCACAACTCCTTTAACTCCTCAATTAAAGGTTGTAGATGGACATCTATATTATTACCTGGAGCCGATGGGCCAGGTATAAGTAAAGTTAAAAATAAATAAGGTTTTTTCATGCACATCCTTGGAGGCAGATTATATGGCATCAAAACAACAGGCCATGTACTATGTGAAACATTCATGTTTCCAAAAGGGTTAAACCCATCACTCGCTAACCCAAGCCTGACATTCTGAAGTTCCCTAGCAAAATCAGGATAGGTATGATCGATTGTTTTCCAAGCTGGTGAATCTTCCAGATGTCTCATAAAACCATCTTTAGTGCGACTATCTTCATGCCATCTCATGGCCGCAGCAGATTCAGGTGACATATACAACCTTTGCAATCGTGGTATGAGCGGAAAATAATGCAAAATCTTTGCTCCTTTCTTCTTTTCTTTATCATTCGTGGTTGACTCATCATCTGAATCACTTTCATTTTTTTTATACCTTGACATTTTACATACATCACATTCTGTTTTGTCCTTTTTATCTTTCCAGTACAACACACAATCGTTAGGATACACATCAATTTCTTGATAACCAAGTCCAAAGTCACTTATTATCTTCTTTAGTTCATATGTTGACTTTGGTATGGATGCTTCCGAGAAGGCGACTCTTAAAAGATCAAGCATCATGTCAAAAGCCTTGTCATTACATTTACCAATACACTTGATATGATATAGCCTAACGATAAAGGAAAGAGCAGAGAACTTTTTACACCCAGGGTATAGTTCTTTCACAACATCTTTCAATCTATTATAAAAACTTTTCTCATGTATGTGTGGTATAATATCAGTTTTCTTTTCGTGGCTGTTATCATCAAATTCAGTTTTTTGGCTATTATCATCAAATTCATGGAAGTAGTCATTCAGCATTCCTTGCATGTTATCTTCAAATTCAGTTTCTTCGGTATCTCACATAGGATCATAAATTCTTTTAGACACATAAGGATCAAATTTATAACCTTTATAAAAACCATCAATAATCAAATGATTTTTAGTAGCTGCACGACCCACCCACATCTGATTACCACATTTTACAAACGGACATAGTATCTCACCATTTTTACCTTTAGTAGAAAACATGCGATCAAGATAATTAACAAGACCTTCTTGGTATGTTTTCGATGCTCTTGAGCAAATCATCCAACTCGTTATCATGCTACACTAGGATTAAAAAAAGTTACAAATTTTTAACAAAATATTCATTGAACACTAGACTAGTTGATCAGATATTCATTAAACAACATTCACAAATATTAATTGATGTATATATGTAATATCAGATAGTATTGATTAAACATTCATTCATATATTCATACATACAAAAAACCACATGAACATATTCATTAATCATTATTCTATACATAATACATAATATAAATACATATACATATACATGTGTAATCTATTTGACATTAAACGAAATAAGTTAAACAGAGACACAAAGTTACCTTGTAAATTAGATTTCTGGATGGAATAATTCTGTAAGTGATAACTTCTCTTGATTTCTTTCCAACTCACGAAGAAGCAGAATATAGATCTATAACACCCAGTAAAACACAATGAATATCGATAAAAAAATTATATATCGGTTCCAACTCACGTACCAATAAGTCACGTAACTTCTTAAAATAAGTTGGTTTATTTCCTTTTTAGTAGCAGATAATATTGGTGACAATCTAATTTGATTATATTATCCTATACTTTCCATTTGTATGTTTGAAAAATATAATTAGTAAAAAATACATACTATTAACTTATCATTCATATTAATCATATATTAATATTTAATATACATATCATATCATCGTATTATAATTATACATATAATGATCAATTTAATTATAACTTTGCTTAGTTATGATTAAGAACATTTATATATTCATCAATTATAAATGAGCTATACAATTGGTAATTATGAGGTGATCAAATTGAAATCTAAGAGTAAAATAGGTATTATGAGGCAAAATTATCATAAAAGGGTAAAATTGTCATTAAAAGGTGAAATTATCATCAAATGGTAAATGGGTAACTCCATTATCGAAATTGCATGAGATATCTCATGTATATATTAGCTAAATTGAGGCCGGTTTTTCAGATTTTCCTATAAGCCACCAGAGGTTACCTTCTATGGGCTCCATGATCCGATGAGAACGGCAATGCACAATCATTTTATAATCCAATAATAACCGACATTTACCCTTCCATATACTATTGCATGATCGGGTACACTGCCCGTAAGTGTAATGTATAGTTTTATGGTTTAAGGTGAAATCATCATTATATGGTGAAATCATAATCAAAGGGTAATTTGGTCATTACTTACTAAATTTATAATCAAGTATTATATAGTATAATCAAGTATTATGCTATGTATATTTGGTTATATATGTAGTTAATTCCTTTTAGATATGTATATGAACTTCATATTTATCCCGCTAGCTAAACACGAAAACTTTATAACATGATCTTTTTCTCGATAAGATAAATAAGAAGAAACAAAATACAATAGGCAATCTCGGACATCGCTTGAAACCAGTAAACTAAACCTAACAACTTTATACGTTAAATTATCATCTAAGAGTATATTGTTAATTATGAGGTTATTAGATTATCAAGAAATGGAAATTAATTAGTTACTATGAAGTTTTTAAAATTTTCGGCATATAAGGGTAAATTAGGCATTATGAGTTTAAATTATCATCAAACTGCTAAAATTATCATTTAATGGTAAAATTATCCTCAAAGGTTAAATTGGTCATTATAGTACTTTAACAATTTTGGTTGAGTGGTGCCTGAAATATGATATGTTTTACATTGTTCAATTTGCAATAAAGGATAGCCAGTTGTATCAATAGACGGTAGTTTGCAATAAAGTCCGATATTTAATTACATACATGTTAAGCAATGCTTAATTACATATACGGTAGTTTAATCAAGTAATCTTAACAACGTTGCCAATTGTATCAAAACACAAATACACAATATAGCTAGCACAACATTTTGCATCTAGCGTAGATTGAACTGGTTACATCCAAGTATGTTTTCTAACACCAACCAGTCGGAACTCACCGATGTCACCTTTCCATACAACTTCACACACATCACGCGAGTTAAAATTATTATCTCCTACAAATTTGAACCAACCACCGTACACGTAGCGATTTGGTAGATTCTTGGTTTTATCTTCTTTAACATACCAATGAAATAGGTCACCTTGAGCATTTCTGCAAATGACAGTACAACCATCGTTTACTCCACGAAGACCAACAAATGCAGACGGGAATTCCTACGAAAAATGAAAGTACAATTGGAAAGTAAAATGCATTAAATTGAAAGTTGTGTTATATATTATGATCATATAATATTGAAATTTAATACCATAAGAGAGTGTAAGAAGCGTACCAAGTAACGTCCATATGGCACCGAAAAAACTGTTATGTCGTCAGACTCGACATCAGGTTCTTGTTTCATTTCTTCATCAGTTTCAGTAATATCATAAACACTTGAGGTTGATTTGTTTGCAGCTGTATGTATCTCCACCACACATTTTATGTCTGGAGTTATCCACTTAAACCCATCATAACCGTACATAACCATATGAAAGTTGATATCATCAATTTTATACAGAATTAAACAATCATCATGTAAAGCAATATCCTTTTATTTTAAACTAATATTATTTTAATAGCAATTAGAATTAAATATGAGGTATGTAGATCAAAGAATACCAGTTATGTAAGCTCGGAATCAGTTATGGGTTTGATGAAAGAAGGGTATCGCCGGTATGGGGAATGGGTGAACAGCTTAAGATGAAATCCAGTAGGGTTGTTGAGTAGTGCTTGATCGAAATAGTTGGTTTGGCACATATCACGTCCATAAACCACCAAATCCCATTTAGTAACCTCAATGGCAGTGAAGCATATTGTATGACCATAGCTTAAATTGAGTTGTTGCATAATCTTAGACCACCCGGTTGTTATGAATCCCCTTTCACCCGTGTTGACAATTTTCAAATTGATTAAATCCTTGTTACTGTAAACAGATATGTTCCTTGAAGACCAAGATTTAGGAAATAGCATATTGATAAAATCTGTTGGCAACATCTGTACAAAATATTTAACGATTATACATTTACCAAAAAGGAGAAATCTGCAATGCATATAATACATAATTACCTATATATATGTTATTAGTGAATTAAAAGTAATTACCAGTTGTTCAGTGTCTTGGGGATTGATGACGTGAACAAACGAAGGTGGCCCACCATAGTTTCTCATGTTTTTCGCTGATGTGTAATATCACCATATGACAAACAAATTAATATGTCAGTATTGGGAAGAAAAAAGAGTTACTTGTACTATGTTCAACCATTAGATCAATATAATAACTAAACGTATTTACATAAAAGAAAATGTAGAAATCTAATAAACATTTCACAATTATACATCTACCTAATACAAGTATTCCAGTATTGCTGAAAATACAAACTGACATACAAAAATTACAGTTGTTGAACAATAGAAAACATAATGCTAAACAACTGATCGATAGTTATCTTTGTGAAACCCTTATGATCTAGATGTGATACAATGTTACTTTAATACTAAAGTTTATGTTTAACCTAAACACATGAACCTTTGGTACTAAAAACACAAAAAACCCTAATTTTAGAAAATACCATGAAGATAAATTTCATTGTTAAATAGAAAATGTATTATAAAAGTATATAAGACAGTATTTTCATTAAACACTCAAGTGTATCGCAATTTTAAGCAAACAGAACCAAAATAACCGTTTTTTGCACTTCGATTGCAAAGTATCGATTGCAGTTACTAAGGATGTAGATAACGATTACATAAACCATATAATGCAAGTAAATAATGAAGTTTCAATGTTCTTTTACAGAGGAATGAATAGTTCCAATCGATAAGTGTCTTTATTACATGATTTTTGTTCAAATTTACAGCATAGATATATGATATATGACAAAAATATAAATCCAAGAACAGCATCAAGAATACTCACCAGCAATTAAGAATTAATGAGGTCTGGAATTTCGAAGTATTAGGATCGTCGATATCTAGTAGATTAGGGTATAATTTTTGGAAGCCAGTGTTTTAATTAGAAAGATATTGATAATGTTGTAATTTATAATAATCTAATCTTTTATATATATATATATATATATATATATATATATATATATATATATATATATATATATATATATATATATATATATATATATATATAATATAATATAATGTATGCTTTTAAAGATATATATACATATACATATACATTTACATGCATATACATATACATATACATATATACATATATAACAACAATTTGTTTGATAAGTACACTAGAAGTTACTAAACTACCCTTAATGATGTGTTACACAATTCCTAATGTTGCAATATATTTGAGGGTAAAACTAGAAAGTAATAAAACTTTTGGTTCATATATCAATATTTTTTTTGAACGCGATTTTTTTTCACATTGGTAGATCATTTATTTCAACGACACTCATCATTTGCACGTAACACACACGTTCGGGCGGAAACCTGATCCTGATCGACGGTACCCGGGAACACATCCATTCCGGCAGCGGTCCGGGTAGAGGTCCGTGAACGAATCCGGTAAAACCTCCTTATAGGGTCAATATATATCACCATTATTGGTGTTCAATTGGTTTAAAGAAAATCATGTCATCCTTAAGGATCGAACCATGACCTCTCCCTATCCCATGACACAAAGTACATAGGGTGAATCGTTGGACTATGCCCACAAGTTCGGTTCATGTATCAATTTGATGACTTCTTTTCGGTTTGCAATATTTGGATTAACAAGATCAGTGATCCATCAGAGTTTGAGTTGATCGAGTTCCCCATCGATTTTATTACTATTACAAAAGCATTATACTTGCGGACTGGACACCCTGTTCAAGGTCATCAATCGATAGTGCCTAATGTTTTGTTAGTTAAATACACTAAAAGTACAAAAAGCATATATTATACTTGTAACGTGGTCCAGCAGTTGGTGGCCGGCCTGCCTCCTTTGGGGGAGGTCAGGAGTTCGACCCCTGTTGGCTACATAGTAACCTACTATTTCATCCTTACCATGAAGTTCCACCCATGTCCCCTTTCCCACATCGCGTTTGGGGAAAAAGGGGATCGGGGGGGGGGGGGGGGGGTTACCGTCCATGGCCCCTATGGGATTGGTACGTGTTTCCTCCTGGGCACGCAGTTAGGGGGCACGGGTATAATTGTGTAGGAGATGAACGCGTGGGGTGGTTAAGTCCCCCAACTGGGTGATCCGATCCTAATAGATGTCCAAAAAAAGTTAATGGGGTTATTACATGGGCTCAAGCAATTGAAGATAATTGTGCTTGAGTGAAGGTGATCATGGTGACATAGTTGACGAATCAGATGTTTCAAAGGATGATGCAACGAGTGGTGATATGCTTATATTCAGCTCTCTGAATTGGTATCTTGGTTGATACAGGTGTAGGTGATTAAGCGACTTCAGCACGGGTGTATAGAACGGCCGAGAGTTTTTAAAGTAGAATTTGTCTACATCATCGGATGAAGATATAATCTTCTCGTTGATGATCATACTAGTAATCATCCAAGCTTGTGCTAATATTCCCGGTTCAGTTTTACCATCTCCTTATAATAATGTTCCTGTTGGTGCCAACGTACCATTGACTTCAAAGACAGTGTGAAGGTACCCAAGCATGCATGTTTCTTCGAAACAATACGACCAAGCAATCCACGGTTTCTTCAGGTTATATATCTTTAAAAAGTATTTCTTTAGCTGATCAAGGAGTGTTCCCCAACCTACAAGTAGTGACAAATCATCAAGTGTTTTGATATATTCTTTTCCTAATCGGAATGGTAAAGGGGTTCACATATTTAGATAAGATTGATGGGATCACGAATCGCCTGGTCAAATTAAAGAAATCAAAAACGCGGATCCAAAACCGATTGAGTAAGAATTTTCGGTGATTTTCGTTATTTTGTATGTGGCTGGTTAGATTGCTTTATGTTGCTATTTTCCTGTTTTATTGCTCTTGTTCGTTTAGATTTGGTCTTCTGTGGATCAACTGATGTTCATAGTGGCTCGGTTAGAGTTTGCTAGGTTTATTCTTCAATCCGTTGAGGTATAACAAGTTTACTTTTTACGAGTTGTTCTTATAATGTTTTATTCTATTTGTTCATAGGTTCCATCATTTATCTATGAATGTTCAAAATTTTAATATTAATCGTTAATTTTGCCAACAAACAAAAAAAATTAAATACAACAAATTGAAGACTTATAATTAATAATAATTTAATATATATGGCAAGAAAAAATAATGTTTATTAAATAATTAAACAATACTATATACTATAAGCTTTTTTTAAAGTCATACTACTATACGTTTACTACTCCTATAAATGTGGAATTAACAAACATTCCTATATAATTAACTTATAAAACTAATCCATTCAACGAATCAACCGCTCTTAATTACCCGACGACCAAATAGAAAATTTTGAAACCAAAATTCTTTCCCACCAAACCCAAAATTGACGAATTTTTTGATTATGAAATTCATTCCCACCAAACCTACAATTGATATTATGTTGTGTTTCACCCTCATTTTACTCGGTTTTCAGATTGAGATCAGAAAGAAGACTCTAATTTCACTCTACAAGGTACTGTTATATTTTCAACATGTATAATCAATAATCGATAAACATCATTATTTTAACCATAATTGTAGTTGATACTTTGATGTTCACATAATCGATTCCTAATCCTCTATTTAATCATTCAATTTAAAACATATTCTGTGCTTTGATTGATTATTTGTCTTAAAATTTTTACCATATTTGTAGTTGAAACTGTCATGTTTACAAACTCGAGTCGTAATCCTCTGTTGTTTAATTATTCAAAGTAAATCATAGTTTATGCTTGGATTGATTAATTGGCTAAATTTAATTTTTAGTTTTACCATATTTGTAGTTGATACTGTCATGTTCACATACTCGAGTCATAATCCTCTGTTGTTTAATCATTCAACTTAAAACATAGTTTGTGCTTAGATTGATTTTTTAGCTTAAACCAATTTTTTATTTTACCCATATTTGTAGTTGATACTGTCATGTTCACATAACCGAGTCATAATCCACTGTTCCTTAATCATGAAAATTAAAACATAGTTTGAGCTTAGATTGATTATTTGGCTTAAACTAATTTTTAATTTTACCATATTTGTAGTTGATACTGTCATGTTCACATATACTCGAGTCATAATCCTCTGTTCCTTAATCATTAATATTAAAACATATTTTATTTGTACTTAATCTATTTTTAGGGCTTGATTACAAAGAAGTCCGGTAATGGAACAACTAAAAAAGTCATCTAAAGTGCCTGAGCAAAACTTTAGTTTACATGAGTATGAACAAGTAAGAAAAAGGACTATGGAGGAAAACAAAAGAAAGTTTTAAGCTTTTGCTTTGAAGCGTGCCGCTGATGCTTTGACGGTGAAGCTTGGTAAAAAAAAAGTAATAACAAATCAATCCTTCCATCTGATGAAGATGCAGAGTATAATCATGCTGATGACTTTGACGGTGAAGGTGAGGAAACTGAAGAACAATCACAAGCTACCAAAGTTAAAAAGCCTAAAAAGGTAAACTTAATGAACTATGATTATATAATTTCATTCTAAGTATTTTAACTATATTTAACTTTTTCTACAGAAAACAGCTGCAACCAAATCTGCACCTGCAACCAAATCTGCAACCACAACAGCAACCAAACCTCCAACTACACCTGTAGCCACAGCCGCAACAAAACCTTCAACCAAACCTGCAACCACATCTGCAACCACATCTGCAACCAACCGTGCAACGTTCATTAAACCATTGACCTTTAACCGAACGACTAATTTATCACAGAAACGCCAAACCGCTCATTCACCACCATCCCCTATTAGGAATACAAGATCTAAGTTGAACAGCTTGCCATTGACTGACAAAGATATTACAGTCACGAGTAAGGAAAAAGACTCTATTCAAATGGCTGATCAAAATGAAACACAACAGACCAAATCAATAACAAAAGTCATGACTGGTGGGTTAATTTTTAATTTGTTTTTTAGACAAAAAGAAAGCCTTAGGTATATTATTTTTGATATTTAATGACTATTATGACTATGACTATTTACTTAACATTTTCATAACCGATTTTAATTGCAATTACAGAAACAAACAGGAATTAAGAACAAACTAAAACTGGCAACGACTTATTCAATGGAAATGAACGTGAAGTGCATGAAGAAAATGCAGAAACTGATTATGAAGACGGTTTATTTGCTATATTCACATGAATCTTTCATTTGTTTTCTGATACTTATATTCTTACTTTCATTATGATGTTCTAATACTTAAATCATTTTTGATATTTAATGACTAGTATGATTATGAATATATACTTATACAATTTCATATTATTTTTATTGCAATTACAGAAACAAATAGGAATGAAGAACAAAATGAGACTGGCAACGTCGTCTTCAATGGAGATGAGAATGAACTGCATGAAGAAAATCAAGAAACTGAATATGCAGACGGTTTATTTGCTATAGTCACATGAATCTTTCATTTGTTTACTAATACTTAAGTATATTCTAACTTTCATTAAGACTGTTGTGATACACTAATAGATATGTATGACGATAATGAAGATTACCACAGACAATATGACAGGGAAATTGAATACGGTAAATTTTCTCAACTAAGATGAATCTTTCTTTGAATGTATAATTCTTACATTATAACTTATATTATGACATTTGTATGAAACAATAGAAGATGATGATGAGCTTCAACTTATGGACGAAGATGACACAGTTGACATCACAGAAATTACAGGAGGTTATCTTTGTCTATCTGGTTTCTTATATGCACTGTTTGATTCAATTAATTGATTGGGATTGTTGACTGTTTATTTATTTTATTACGCAGAAAAGAGTGAAAAGATCAGACCAAAAAGAGGCCCAACAAAAATGCTAACAACTTGGGGAAAAGAAGATGGAATTGTAACCACTGTTTTGTTTAATAATTTTGGGCAACCAATTAGTAAAACTACTAGTGAACTCACCCATTTCTTGGGAACCATGGCCAGGAGTAGCGTATATTGCCCAGTCTACAGGGGATGGAGTAAACTAAGTTCTGATAAAAAGAAACATGTTGCTAAAAGGAAATCGTTGCTTAACGTAGTAAAGGTACATATTCAGAATTCTATATTTGTACTACTAGTGCACTTAATTGATCAAGTTACATGTTATTATTGTAGTCGAAATTCAATATTCCTGATATTGCTGAAGGGTGGCTCTTGAGATCATTAGGGAGGAAGGTAAAGAATTGGAGGGCAAGATTAAAAAAGCAATACTATGATCCAACATTATCACCCCAAGAACAATATAATTCTAGGTGTTCACAAGTCCAAGAAGATCATTGGTAAAAATTTGTAAGGTACTGGAATAGAAGACGCAACAAGGTATGCAATTGTTATCATGCCGCATCTTATATATTACTTATATCAATGTATTGTCGTTTATGATACATCACTTTCCTACCTCAGCAAGTTTGTGAAAAAAACAAATCGAACCGGGAGAAGAAGAAGCTGATGCAACTCACTGGAAAAAAGAGTTATGCACGTGTTCGAGAAGAGATGAAGGTAATTAATTAAAGGGGAAAAAGTTATTTTATGATAATATGTGGATATCATTTACTGTTAAACCATTTTAATTTAATTGAAACAGGCAAATAATAATGGTCAAGAACCAAGCCGTTTTGAAATGTTTGAAAAGTGTTTCTCTAATAACCGCAATACAAATTGCTTGGAAGCTAAAGATGCCATTGTAAGTAATATTGTTACTAGTGTCAATTTTTTGCTGAATGATTTTGCTCATGTGTAATATTTCTGTTACTCTGATCAAACTATTTTAACATGTGGATTCTGACTTACGATGTTTATTATGCTTGATACAGTGTGAAATGAATGAACTTAAACAGAACATTCCACCTGGTACAAGCGATGAGCCTGGGCCAAATGACATTTTCTCGAAGGTGAAGGAAACGATAAATATAGAAATGCTGACCTATATGGCTTAGGTATCCGGGTTACTGATCTATGGTGTGTAACACCATCTCGTATTGCTTACACACGAGAGAATCGAATGTTGAAATCAAGGATCGTGAAATTAGAGGCAAAAAAAGCACAACTGAATCGGGAAAAGAATCGTTCCAATAGTGATTCAATTATTTCCACAGTTACCTCACCAGTCGTTTAACCTCTACCTTTACGAGTATGTTTATGTTATAAAAAACTTTGTCTTCTCAATGTTAACAAATACTCCGTATAGTTTAACTCTTATTTGCTGTAAAATGATATTCAGGTTAAGTCTGAAGTATATCTGAGGAGCATTCACAAGCCGTTTGACATAGTAGCAAGAGGATGGGTGATCCAAAAGAGGTGGTGGGAGGGAAAGAGATTGGTACAAGATACTGTTCGATTAATCCTCAGGTGGCAATTCAAAAAGACGAAGAGCTGGTTAGGCCGTATGGACATATGGACACAATTATTGAAACTATAGGCACGCCTATTGCATGGCCAAGAAATTTTGTCGAGGTATGACCATCTTAAAGTGTACTTTTGTAATTATAAGTTATATTAACGCGAAGGTTTAAAACTAACATATGAAATATTTTTTTTGTAGGTACTACCTCTTGATTAAGAAGATTGCTTCATGATCGATGTACTCGTTCTTAGTATTCATGTGTTTACTTCTTTATTATTATCGCCAAATGTTACTAGACTTTTATATTTGATTTTTGTAACTATGTTTACTTCCAGATGAAACATATCTGAGATTTTGAGTTTGCTATTAAATAAAAATCAGTTGTTGGATGTCAATTTCATTTATAGAATTTGTTTGTTTTATTTATAATTTTAATATCATGCCCATGACTATTTTATATTTATCATGACCATTATAGCTGATTTCCGTGATCCCAAAAATCAATTTCATAATTTTACTTTGAGATTTAAGGAACCTTTTAAAAGGTCCTAATATATGTTTTTAGGACCAATTTGTATTGTAAATATTTATATTATAAGACCCTTAAAAGGGTTTCATAATCTTAGTTGAGATATCAGGACCTTTTTAATGGATCCTAATATATGTTTTAGGACCCATTTATATTGTAAATAATTATATTATAGGACCCTAAAAAGGGTATCATCATCTTAGTTAGGATATTAGGACCTTCATTAACAGTCCTAACATGTGCTTTTTAGGACTTTTTTTGTGTGCTTTAGGACTTTATCGAAAGGTCTCAATATAGTATTTAGGACTCTATTCGTGTGGTCCTTAATTATTTTATATGACCCTGTTTATAGGTTTCAAAAAACTTAGTTTAGGACCCTATTTGTGTGATTCTTAATGATATTATAGGACCCTTATTAATGGGTTTCATAAACTTATTAGAACCTTTTTTAAGAATCCTAATATGTTTTTTAGGACCCTTAAATAAAGTCCTTATATGTTTTAAAATATTAGAAGTCCCATTATATGACCCTATAATAAGGTCCTAATATGTTCATGGGACACTTCTTAAGCGTCCTTAATGATATTATAGAACTCTTATTCATGGGTTTCATAAACTTTTTTCAGCTATTAGGACCCTTTTTAAAGATCCTGATATGTTTTTTAGGACCCTTAAATAAAGTCCTTATATGTTTTAAAATATTAGAAGTCACATTATATGACTCTATAATAAGGTCCTAACATGTTCATGGGACTCTTCCTAACGGTCCTTCATGATATTATAGAACTCTTATTCATGGGTTTCATAAACTTTTTTCAGCTATTATGATCCTTTTTAAAGATCCTCATTTATTTTTTAGGACCTTTAAATAAAGTACTTATATGTTTTAACATATTAGATGTCACTTTATATGACCCTAGAATAAGGTCCTAATATATTCATGGGACCTTTCGTAAGGGTTCTTATACATTTTTTAAAACTCTTTTCTAATAAGGTCCTAATATGTTGTTAGGACCCTTATTAGTCTATTGGGACGCCACTGTGGGAGAACCATTTTGTTAGTGGTCCTATCAGCTTAAAGGTCCTATTAGAGTACATAATAGGACCTTTGTGGGGGTCCTATAAGGCCGTTTTTCTTGTAGTGTGAAGAAGGAATCAAGGAAAGAAAGGAAGAAGGAAGAGAAAGAAGCAAAAGTTGCATGAGTGCCGCCAGTGAAGGTTGAACAACCGAACTTTCCACCCAAGTTGGGTGATCTGGGTGAATTTTTTTATCTCTTGTTTACTTTCTGATTGTGCTATGTATATTGGACTTACAAATTTTGGGGCAAGTCTAAATGTTATGCCCTTGTCTTTGTATAAAAGATAAGGTATTCCGTATTTTTAACCCAAGAATATATGCATCCGTCTGTATGACCAAGACAATATATATCTGGTGGGTATAGCGGGTATTTTGCAGGTCCGGGTTGGCAATTTAAATTTTGTTTCAGACTTTGTGGTCATGGATATAGAGGAGGACAATGATGTCTCCCTCATTTTAGGAAGACATTTTCCTAACACCGCACGGGTGTTAGTTGATGTTGAAGAGGGAAAGTTGACTTTGAGGGATGGTGACAAATCAGTCTTGTTTGTGAATAAGAAGGTTAGGAACCTACATACCAAAGTTAAGGAGTCAATTCAAACTATTTTTGTTGCATGTGATCCTTTATTGACTCATTCGTTAGTTCTGTGAAAGTAGAGGGTGAAAATCCTAAGTGTGGGGGGTTAAATTATAACCCATTGTTGACTCCAGCCTTATGGACCCTAGTGTTAAAAAGATAGTTGATGACCTTGTTGTTGACCATTCCATGATGAAGCTTCATAAGCGGGTTCATATTGCTAGGTAGAGAGTTGACCATAAGTTGTGTGAGTAGTTAGTGTCTACGTTGTCACCCGAGGAAAAGGAAAAACTTACTGACTTGATGCAGGTTACTAGAGAGACTGACACATGGGTTAGTTCAAAGTTTAATGAGGATTGAAGAGTTGTATGCTCACGAGGATTGCATGATGATGGAGCCTACGCTCTCGGTGTTATTTGAGATTGGGAGTGAGTCGAGTGCACAACTTGTAAATAAACATGCACATATGTTTGTAAAGTTTGTATAACTTTTTTTTTAGAAAAATGAGAAAATTCCCAAAACATTTGAAAAACTTTTGAAAATCGAATAATATTTTCCTTTTTGTGTTTTTGTGTTTCTTCTATAATCATGACATGTACAACTGATGATGAACATTTTGTGATAGCAATCGAGAATGGCATCCATTGTAGGCCATTTGTCACTCCATTTTGCGATTCTCGGCTCTATATCCGATTATCCTTATTTCCTATACACTATATTGTAAAATACCCTGTTTTGGCCAACTTATGTCATTTTATAGTTTGTGCACTTAATAATATATATTGCATGATTTTGCATATATAAACCTCTTTTAATTATTATTAAGGCTAAAATATGAATGATATCACTAGTAAAAATATGACCATTTTGAGTAATATCAAGTATCCCATACTTGGGGTTTTGCTTGTCCTCAAGCAAATGTTAGAACTAAAAATTCTTCCAAGCAATATTTTAGAGCAAAAAATCCACGTTCAAAATTTATTAAATGATTGCTTTATTTTAAGATCAAATATTTTCTATAAATTTGTTTTAATTACTTTATCACTTATACGAAGCACGAGAATAATTCTATAAGTATTATTCTAAAACTGCTAGATGTGGAATATACATGAATATGCTTTCTTTCTTTCGTGGTCACTCAATTCACATAAGTGTATACGGTTACCTATTCTATTGTATATCACTCAGAAGCCATTCATATTGCATCTCTCATCATAAGCTTGGTCAGATTGAACACGTTTTCTTTTTGTGCCCGGTTTCAAATGATTATTGGAGTCTAGCTTGACGGAGGATGGATTGTGACCTTCCTCAGTTTACCTCATGGCCGAATGTGTAGCATTGGTTTGATACATGGAGATCTTGTCATGACAGCAAGACTAAAGTACCGGTGATCATTTCTTCATTGCTTTGGTTTAGATGGCGATATCGTAATGATGTTGTTTTCAAAAACACATCGTTAACTAGCAGTACCTTATTTGATCTTTGTCAATTGTATTCTTTTAACTGGCTTAAAAGTAGAAGTAACATGGTTTCAAATTGGAACTCATGGCTTCAAAAGTCTTTGTAATTTGTAATATTTTTCTATCTTCTTGCTAGTACCTAATAAAACTATGGCATTAAAAAAAAAACTTAAAGATATGGATAACACTAACTTTCGACAGACATCTTTATTTGGGTTGTAACGTTAGGCGAAAGGGTAAGGAATGCTCGGATTTATTTAAGGCTTTTTGTTTAGTGGGTTTTCAGAAGTTCTACGAGTTTCTTCAAGATTTCTTATGTTTCCCTTTCTTTTTGAACAATTCATAACAAATCCTTTACGATCTTTAGCGAGAGTGATATTTCACTTAAATAAATCCGACATCTGATTTAACAAAAACACTTTCGAAAAGCGCGGAATGTAATTTCCTTGAACCATTTAATGAGTTTTTTTAGCAGATTTTTAAGAGTCGGGGGGTTTTTAGGCTTGATGTGTTTTCTAAGTGGGTCATCAACACTTAACACTTGGGTAAGTGATGGAAAAAGGGTTAGTATGAGAATTTTCTTAATGTTGAATCCTAGTAGATGTGAAGGTCACTTATTCGCACCTATACCACTTATGGTACTTATTTTTCAATACCAAATATGCATACACTGAACAAGTTCTAATTCGAGATGCAGTACTGGCACACACCTTTTAAGGTTAAGCATTTTAGTAATATGCTTCTAGTCTTGGAATACCTCACCTTTATTTAGTAGGAGTCGTGTGACTAGCCGCGTGAATACCTCTCTTAAGATCTTATTACGTTCTTCGTAAAGTTCTTAGGTGGCAGTCATATAGACACACCCTTATTATTTTTATGTTTTTGTATATATTTGATAAAAAATAAAGTGTCTTACTATTTTTGTTTCGAAAAGTGGCAAAACAATAAATTATTTTTGAAAAAAATTTACGCAAAAACATAAGATTCAATACCCCCTTTCTACTTTTAATTTCATATATTTTAGGTTTATCAATCCCAAATTGCCATGTGATTGATAGCATTGTAGAGACAACCTTTAACTCGATCTTTACAAGATTTCTTAAGAAAAATTGTAACTAGAACCAATTGATACAATCTCTTTTACTTTCCATGTAACCATTTGTATTTTTTTTGTATTTGTAATTGTTCGACAGGTTAGCTAGCTTATTAATAAAATTTAAAGTCGTTCAAAAAAAGTAGTTCATAGATAATTGTTGATAGCTAGTAATTTTTCTTTTTTAGAAGTATTATATGTTTGGAATAGTAATTATGTGTTTGGCATAGTAACTGAAACTGTTAGAAACAGTATACAGATAAAATGGCAAGAAATTTTTTTTTCTTTCTCAAATGCTAGTTCTGAGTTCTACTTTCTTAATTCTTCCACCTGTCTAAAAAATTTATGCTCTTTTAATCATACGAAGTTTTTTATTAGATAAAAGTTTTTTCATGAAAACTAGCTGGTAGCTAGTAACAACTATCTTATAGCTTTTAGTTGGTAAATGATAATTGTTAGCTGTTATCTTTTTAGATGTATATAGGCTTTGGTAGAGTAGCTTGAAATGAAATAAGAAAAATTAATTGACAAAAAAAGTTTGGATCATTTTCACAAACGTAAGTTCTAGGAGCTTCTAGCTTCTAACTTTTTCTCTTCGTCTAAAAGTTTTAACTTCTTTAATTAAACGAAATTTTTATTGGATACGATGTTTTTAAATAAAAGGTAGAAGATTCTAAAAGCTTCAAAAATCTCCTTACCAAATATACCACAAACAAAGCTTTTTATCAGATAACAATTTTTTCATAGAAGTTAAAAAGTAAAACCTTCGAAAACCTCCTTACCAAACTGTTGAGTCCCCAAAATAATTAAGGATTTAATTTTGACAAAACAGCAAATATGTACACTAAAATGTTATGTGCAGCCAGCATAGGTTTATTTATGTATGGACAGCAAATATTGCTATGTCAAGTGTTTAGTATGCTGCCTAGTCTACCAGCACAAGATATACAGTATTCTTCATTAAACACAGGATTTGTGTCCAGCAAATCATGAAGATCAAGTGACTCAGCATAGAAGAACCAGCATAGCTGGTAAGCAGCATACTACACGAAGATAGCTATGCTCCATTACAAGCATAGTATTTTCCTAAGTAGTCTACATCAATTGTACAATTCAACAGAAGTCTAAGACAAAGTTGAACAGAAAAGGACACGCGTCGGTGGCTGACAAGTGACCTTACAAGACCACGTGGGAATGCAGAAGTTTAACCCATATGCAGACATGTGTAATTCTTTGTTAACGCCTAGGGAACACAACATTCTATTTGTTTATTCAAATAGTGGTGCCAAACCGAATTGGGGTGTTCCTACAAAGAGCTACCAAAGAAGAAAGAAGAGAGCACACTCTCTGATGCGGTTGTCCCCATAAGTACATACATTCTATGTACCAATGGACAATAGAACAATTACATGGATAATAGGACTACTATAAATAGAAGTATCAACTATTTAATAACTTGTGGTGTGGGTTCATTTACTTAGAGTCCAAACGTGTAATAGCTTAAGATATCCTCAATAGCTGTAACTTAGGTATAATCTATATCAACCAACTGTTATTCCGCCAAGAACAGTTGTAATTCTTTGTGATTTATATCAATAAAGAATAATCGTTGAAAATTACTATTGACTCTTATTTAAATTACTTGCTTGAATAGTAATCTGTAATAACACTTAAGTTAATTAAGAGAATTGTATTCACTCCCCCCCCCCCCCACCCTCTACAATACTCCCGTTGTTAACCAAGGGACCAAAAACTAGTATCAGAGCTTCAGTCTTGATAATCTCATATCTTAGATGTGACGACCCGGAAATTTCCGATCAAATTTAATCTTTATATGAGTTCGACACGATAAGCAAAGTCTGTAATGATGAAGTCTCAAAAACTTTGAACTGTATACATCTGACCTTTGACTATGCCCGATGATTCATGAACAATTGTGTGTAAATAAATATGTAAATATAAATATAAATATAAATATAAATATAAATATAAATATAAATATAAATATAAATATAAATATAAATATAAATATAAATATAATATTTGACTAATCAAATACACATTAATCAATTGAAATTAAAAAATGTAAAATAATAAATAAAATAGTTAAGTTACCATTAAAATAAATATATATAAATATATATATGAATTATATTAATAATTATTTGTATATATATATATATATATATAAATATTTAATAAATGTTATTAATATATTACAAGTTTAATTATAGTTGTTATATTATTATTACTATTAGTATTAGTAGCATTAAAAGTTATAATACGAAATTTGTTATATTTAATTGTTATATTATTATTATTATTATTATTATTATTATTATTATTATATTATTATTATTATTATTATTATTATTATTATTATTATTATGATTATTATTACTTTTAGTATTAGTATTAATATTAATATTAATAATAATATCATTATATGGTTATTTTAATATTATATATATAAAAATTGATTTATACTTAATTTGTTATATCATTATTATTATAAATAGTAGAAAATTATAATTTTAGTATTATTATGATTATTCTTAATATTGTTACTAAAATTATTAGTTGAAGTTATTATTATCATAATTTTTTTTATTTTACTTTTATCATTATCCTTATTGATATTATCATATTATTATTATTATCTTTAGTATTATTATTATTATTAATATTAGTATTATTTATAATTATAATCATTATTATTATTAATTATTATTATTAATATTAATGGAATTATTATTATTAATATTTATATTATCAAATAGATTACTATAAATAAATCAAATAAAGAATCAAAAATAGTTTAACAATCACGTTTGTCTTTTGTCTTTAGACTCATTATAGGATCGAATTCAATCTCAGATACAGCCATATTCAGTTGTAAATCAACATCAATTTAATTATTTATTTTCTTTTTAATGTCCTTCTTGTCTGTTGATGGAATATGTCGATCTCATAGGCTATACCCAACAAAAATCGATTGTATCATATTGTTACATCAACTATTCAATTACTTTCCATATATAATGCCATCAAACAAACTGCAATTATGAAATTAAAATTTAAAACTCAAGAACATAAAACGTATCTCTGTTCTTGAAAACTTTTTATTGAATTCTCGAATTCAAATGAAATTTAAAAATCTAATAATGCAGATTTATTAGAAATCCATCATTTAAACAATCTGGAAAGTTTCAACTTCCAATTATTAGTATCGAGTTTTAATTCTTGAGTCAAACTTAATTTTTTAAAAAGTCAACCGTTTCGTTCTTGGGGAAATTCGTAATTTCTTTGATATTTTTGGATCAATTAATGATTCAGATAGTTTCTAGGAGCCATTTACAATATAATTCATGTTGAAATCGAGAGTTAAAATAGTCTAGATTGTTGAATCAAGTTTGGAGTTCATTGTGTTCCTTACGAGAATATTTCTGTCATTTTTTTTCCCGTTAAATCAATTTTTGAACAAGGAATCGTTTCTGTTGCATTTACACATCCTACTTCAAGTCCTAAATCGATCATTTATTTGGCTATTTGAGTGGGTTACAATTTTTGTTCGATTGGAAAATGAAGAAGAGGGTGAGAAAAGAAGTCTGGTTAAATAAAATTAGATATGAACTATATCGGATAAGTCGAGAGAGTGAGATGGTTAAGAGGGTGTTCGAGTATGCGAGAGGTCTTGGGTTCGAGCCCGGGCATGCGCTGTTATTTTTTTTGGAACTCTATGAGGTAGTCTAACTTCATTTATTGTTATTATTATTATTATTATTATTATTATTATTATTATTATTATTATTATTATTATTATTATTATTATTATTATTATTATTATTATTATTATTATTATTATGATTATTATTATGATTATGATTATTATTATTATTATTATTATTATTATTATTATTATTATTATTGTTATTATTATTATTATGATTATTATTATTTTTATTATAATTATTATTATTAGTATTGTAACTATTATTATTATTATTATTATTATTATTATTATTATTATTATTATTATTATTATTATTATTATTATTATTATTATTATTATTATTATTATTATTATTATGGTTAAGATTAATGTTATTATCAATATATTGTCATTAATATTTTTATTAGTATTATTTTTATCCTTAGCAATATCATTAAAAGCATTATTATTAAAATTTTAGAATTATCATTATTATTAGAATAAGTATCACTATTATTACTATGATTATGATTATTAATATTATTATTATTTTTATGAAAATGATACAAATTATCATTATTTTCATTAATATTAGTATTAGTATCATTCTTATAATTATTAGTAGTATTATTATTATTATTATTAACATAAGTATCATTATTAGTAAAAATATTACTTTTTCTAAAACTATCTTTTTAAACGAAATTACTATTAATACTATTATTATTACAATTATTAGTAAAATCATGATTTTTAGTAATATTATGATTTTTATCATTATTATTATTAATAACATTATTAGTATCATTATTATTAAAAATTATTATGTTCATTTTTGTTAATAGTATTATCATTATTTTGATATTATCATCAATTTAACAAGTAAATGATAACTGTATAAAAAGATATTTAATACACATAACTTAACTATATTAATGGTTTTATTTATTAAATAAATAATGAATATAAATAATGAAACATATAAGTTATTAATATAAAAATGAAATGACTAAATAAATTTATATATATATATATATATATATATATATATATATATATATACATACATATAAATTTGTTCGATATCAACTATGTGTCTTAATATAAGTATAAATGATATAGGTTCGTGAATCCGAGGCCAACCCTGCATTGTTCAGTATCGTCCTACGAATATTTTTACTACAAAATATTGTATTGTGAGTTTCATTACTCCCTTTTTAAATGCTTTTGCAATATATATTTTTGGGACTGAGAATACAAGCGCTACTTTTATAAATGTTTGACGAAATAGATCACAAGTACTTAAAAACATTCTACGATTGAGTTACGAGTACACCGGATATCACCCCTTTTAGTCTGGTAATCTAAGAATTAGGGAACAGACCCCCTAATTGACGCGAATCCTAAAGATAGATCCATGGGCCTTGACAAGTCCCAGTAAGATAATTTGAACTGCTTTAGTACTTCGATTTTGTTATACAACCGCCAGCTTTAAAGGTATGACCTGTTTGTGAGGTGTACACAACCGTCATATTTAAAAGAGTGGCCTGTTTGTATGCTTTTTGCATGCCGTGCGAAATACCTGTATGCGAGGGATATTTTAGATGCATTTTGATAATGTCAATTACTAGGTGTTAATTTCGTATGAATGATTTTTATAGCAGTGAGCAGACCTGCACAGATTGTTTTCGAAATATGAGTATCTTGTGGTCTATTATATTATTGAAAATGATTGATTATGAAAAACTAATGAACTCACCAACCTTTTGGTTGACACTTGAAAGCATATTTATTCTCAGGTATTAAAGAAATCTTCCGCTGTGCATTTGCTCATTTTCAAGATATTATTTTGAGTCATTCATGGCATATTTCAAAAGATGTTGCATTCAAGTCGTTAAGTTCAATAAGATTATTATTAAGTAAATGACATATTAAGTCATCTATAGTTTGGATATATTATGAAATGGTATGCATACCTGTCAACTTTCGATGTAATGAAAGTTTGTCTTATAAAAATGAATGCAATGTTTGTAAAATGTATCATATAGAGGTCAGAACCTCGCAATGTAATTAACTGATATGAATCATTTATAATCGATATGAACGGGTCGTTAAAGTTGGTATCAGAGCGGTGGTCTTAGTGAACCAGGTCTTGCGTTAGTGTGTCTAACTGATAGTTGATAAGATGCATTAGTAAGTCTGGAATTCGACCTTAACTGCATGTCAAAAGTTTTGCTTTTCATTTCGTGTCGAAAATTACTTGCTTATCATCCTTAAAGTCTAGACACGTCTTACTGCCTCTATGGCATAGATAGTGTATAGATAAATTCGTATCTTAGCATATCTGTTACTGTAAACTTTGCCTGACAGCTTCTGAAGATTCCTCCGTAACTTATGGGATCTTGGTATTCTATATACATATGAAAATTATGTGTTTCTAAGTCCTATAATCTATCTCATATCGAAAATCAATTCCCTGATCGTACGAAATGGATCCTTCAACTAGTTCCAGTTCCTCGGATTCCGACAGCTATTCCGATATGGATTTCCACATGAGCTCCGGCCGCAGTATAACCGGAATGGATTAACTAATTAGTCATATTTAGTTCTGGATAAATTGGGGATGAGTTCGTAGTCGACTTAATCAATGGAAACGAGAAGAAGGCAATTCCTTTCCACCAACCAAATTTCTGTCTTGGCGAAGAATCTGAAACACTTACCAGCGAATCAGGCCGAAACACCATTTTCACCCTCATTTCCAGGATATCTCGTAACTATTATATATTATCCACAATTCTAAACCTTATTCATCCGCTCGTTCCAATTGCCAATCATCCCGGAGTAATCGAAGAAGTCAACGAGCTTCGCGCCCAAAATAATGATTTTGGAGAATATAGTGCAAAACCTACCAGCTTCAGCAACATAACCAACATCAACAGTACCATCAACATCAACACCAACAGTACCATTACCACCAATAACAACATCCGCATTCCACACCTCGACATCACAATCTGTACCTCGGGCATCAACGTCGTACACACCATAGATGCCAAGGAGTACTAATAAAAATCGACGATGAAGTATTGATTCATAACCTCATTGGAGAACTATTAGGCGACAATTATGTAATCTCTAAAGTATTAGAGATTCTTTATTCTAGCTCAAACTGAAAAGCAAATGAGATTAATATCATATTAACTCATTAAATCCACGATTACATCTGAAGAAAATATATATGTATATATATTTTCATAAAGATTGTAATTAAAAGTTCTTTTATACAAACTGTTAATGGTGAAAATATTTTAACGGGTAGGTAATACCCGAGGAATATTTAGTTTCATATTAATAAGTTACACTGTACTTTCTTCGAATCTGATTCGACGGTCATTTACTATCCTACTTACATCCACGGATATACAAATCCGTTCACCACAGAATAACCATTTTCATTCAATTTCATATTTAGATTTTGACTTATCAGAATCCAACAAGTGGCATAATGAAGAAAACATTGGACAAAATAAAATTTGTTAGAAACAAACAAATTAACTATGAGAAATTCTGTTAAGAATCCACGCTAACAAAATCCTAGCTAACTGTTAATTCCTTATTGCATTTATTTATCGCAATTTATTTATCGCAATTTTAATTCTCGCAATTTTATTTATCATCATTTAATTTCTGTTATTTATTTTACGCACTTTAAATATCGTTGGATAAAATCGGGACACATATACAATATTTTGACATATCATATCGACGTCATCTATATATATTATTTGGAATAACCGTAAGTCACTCTATATAGCGGTAATGCTCGAGTTAGCATATAAAGGGTCGAGGTTGATTCTAAAGTAATATATATATATATATATATATATATATATATATATATATATATATATATATATATATATATATATATATATATATATATATATATATATATATATATATATATATATATATATATATATACACCTTGAGTTGTGATCGAGTCTGAGACGTGTATACAATGGTTCACGATACGTATTAATTAATTCGAATATTATATAATAAACTATATATGAATTATTGAATTACTAACTGTGGACTACTAACTGTGGACTTTTAAAATGAATTAAAATATTGATTATAACATATGAAACTGAACATTTCTTCAAGTTTTCCACTTGATTTCATCTTAAACCTCGTTTGTATCTTGACGATTACAATCTGCGTTCAAACCTTTCATGATTCTTGAAAACATCTCAATTGAGAGGATGAATCAACCGCACTTCATCTACGGAAGAAAGGATTGATGCATATAGCTATGCACTTGAAAACACTAGGAACCTGAGTAAACATTTAACACGTATCTGTACCAGCTCCTTTGGCGTTGTTATTACCGAAAATAACTTTGCAATCCCTTTCCAAAGTAGCCAACTTTGTCACAGCTCCAGCAAATCAAATTTGACTTTTATTCGGATTAGCCTTATTATAGCTTTGACATATAAGTTTGTCTTTCGTCATCGTTACTGGGGAACCTTTCATATTCCACTACATTATCAGCAGATGTACCAGCAACTTCGACTTTAGTCTCTCTGAAAAATATCAATATTATTCATGAAACCCTATCAGGTACTCACCTACATCCTGTAACATTAATTGCCATACCAACTACCGAGAATCATCAATCATCAATCTCGAATCTCGCAGCGTTCACACTTCAACAATCATATGTATACATATAACGTGTAACTCCTAGAAATTTTAATCTTCCATTCTAAAACTCTGAAAAGCACCCAGTCTACGAATTAATATCTGAATGTTGAAAATGCTAATGAAGCAGCAAAAAAACTGTAAATGACCTTAACAGTCGAAAGTTTGATAATAAAGAATAGTGTGTTAGCAAAGCTCAGAAAAAGAAGGTTTGAAACTTGAAAACGGATTGAGCAAACCATGAAGGAGGTTGTGGATAAATCACAAAGAATAAACCTGTCTTCAAAGAATTCAAATGATTCAGTAACTGTTGAAGTCATTAACGAATATCTTGCTCTTGACTCTTCACCTTTACGGACAAAACTTCCTCATCATTCTTGAAATCAGAAATTCTAAGATATCATCGTATCTTTCATTATAAATATTCTCGAAATTTCTGAAAATATTTTCATGACTATTCTTATCTGAAATCAGTTACCTCTTCGCAATATCAGTGTTACATCAGAAAGGAAACTATTTTAGTTTCTAAATTCTGAAAAATTCGAATTTAAAATATGAATGTTTTTGAAGTAGTGTTTGGGAAC
Organism: Rutidosis leptorrhynchoides; assembly: GCF_046630445.1. Classification (NCBI taxonomy): domain Eukaryota; kingdom Viridiplantae; phylum Streptophyta; class Magnoliopsida; order Asterales; family Asteraceae; genus Rutidosis; species Rutidosis leptorrhynchoides. Next base: position 279,686,551 of record NC_092336.1, read on the forward strand.
TGAAGCATGAGTTAGTATAATATAATGACACCTGATCAACGTGATTATATTACAGTAAGTATTGCTGAGTTTCTAATGAAACGTGATGATTCACAGACCATAACGTCATCATGTGCCATGTTACACGACTCTTGCATTCTACCTAATCTCCAAACATACCAAAAACATATCTTCCTGATAGTTCTATCTTTTCTCTTGAATTCTGGTAATTTAACCAATCAAGATCGTGCTATTACAATCTCTCTCTTAGAACATTAGTCATGTTCATTCGAAACTTCATACCTACGAATTCTGGATCATTATTCGCTTGACTTAAAGTCGGGAAGAGAAAAATAAAAGGATGGAACTCTAAAATATAAAGGAAATGAAGAGGGTGGATTTATAGTGAAATACCTAATAGAGCAATCGAAACAGATTATCGCATTTAAGCAAAGAAGATCCTAATTTCCTTGATTATCGAAGAATCAAAACTTATTACAAAGATTTCCTCTAAATCCCTTGAATTCCGGAAATCAACCGTGACTTCGTCACTGGCTAAGATAAACTTGCATTTACTCATTTTAATCTTTTGTGATAGCTTCACTCATACGCTTCGAGTAATCGAATCGATTTATCCATATTACTCTATAGTAATAAAACTCTATTTATCAACTCATATTCGCCATAAAAACATTTTTATTGTTAGCCATGACGACCTTAAACAAATTTCAGGACTAAATTTCTTTAACGGGTAGGTACTGTGATGACCCGAAAATTTCCGATCAAATTTAAACTTAATCTTTATATGAGTTCGACACGATAAGCAAAGTTTGTAATGATGAAGTCTCAAAAACTTTGAACTGTGTTCATGTATACATCTGACCTTTGACTATGCCCGATGATTCACGAACAATTATGTGTAAATAAATATGTAAATATAAATATAAATATAAATATAAGAGTATATATAATATTTGAGTAATCAAATACACATTAATCAATTGGAATTAAAAAAGGTAAAATAATAAATAAAATAATTAAGTTACCATTAAAATAAATATGTATAAATATATATATGAATTATATTAATAATTATTTGTATATATATATATATATATATATAATATAAATATTAAATAAATGTTATTAATATATTACAAGTTTAATTATAGTTGTTTTATTATTATTACTATTAGTATTAGTAGCATTAAAAGTTATAATATGAAATTTGTTATATGTAATTGTTATATTATTATTATTACTTTTATTATTAGTATTAATATTAATATTAATAATAATATCATTATATGGTTATTTTAATATTATATATATAAAAATTGATATATACTTAATTTGTTATATCATTATTATTATAAATAGTAGAAAATTATAATTTTAGTATTATTATGATTATTCTTAATATTGTTACTAAAATTATTAGTTGAAGTCATTATTATCATATTTTTTTTATAATACTTTTATCATTATCCTTATTGATATTATCATATTATTATTATTATCTTTACTATTATTATTATTATTATTATTATTATTATTATTATTATTATTATTATTATTATTATTATTATTATTATTATTATTATTATTATTATTATTATTATTATTATTATTATTTATAATTATTATCATTATTATTATCAATTATTATTATTAATATTAATGGAATTATTATTATTAATATATTTATATTATCAAATAGATTACTGTAAATAAATCAGATAAAGAATCAAAAATAGTTTAACAATCACGATCAAATTTTCCACGTTTGTCTTTTGTCTTTAGACTCATTATAGGATCGAATTTAATCTCAGATACAGCCATATTCAGTTGTAAATCAACATCAATTTAATTATTTATTTTCTTTTTAATGTCCTTTTTGTCTGTTGATGGAATATGTCGATCTCATAGGCTGTACCCAACAAAAATCGATTGTATCATATTGTTACATCAACTATTCAATTACATTCCATATATAATGCCATCAAACAAACTGCAATTGTGAAATTAAAATTTAAAACTCAAGAACATAAAACGTATCTCTGTTCTTCAAAACTTTTTATTCAGTTCTCGAATTCAAATGAAATTTAAAAATCTAATAATGCAGATTTGTTAAAAATCCATCATTTAAACAATCTGGAAATTTTCAACTTCTAATTTTTATTATCGAGTTTTAATTCTTGAGTTAAACTTAAATTTTTAAAAAGTCAACCGTTTCGTTCTTGGGGATATTCGTAATTTCTTTGATGTTTTTTGATCAATTAATGATTTAGATAGTTTCTAGGAGCCATTTACAATATAATTCATGTTGAAATCGAGAGCTAAAATATTCTAGATTGTTGAATCAAGTTCATTGTGTTCCTTGCGAGAATATTTCTGTCATTTTTTTTTGTTAAATCAACTTTTGAACAAGGAATCGTTTCTGTTGCATTTACACATCCTATTTCTAGTCCTAAATCGATCGTTTATTTGGTTGTTTGAGTGGGTTACAATCTCTGTTCGATTGGAATATGAAGAAGAGGGTGAGAACATAAGACTGGTTAAATAAAATTAGATATGAACTATATTGGATAAGTCGAGACAGTGAGATGGTTAAGAGGGTGTTCGGGTATGCGAGAGGTCTCGGGTTCGAGCCCGGGCATGGGCTGTTATTATTTTTTTGGAACTCTATGAGGCAATCTAACTTCATTTATTATTATTATTATTATTATTATTATTATTATTATTATTATTATTATTATTATTATTATTATTATTATTATTATTATTGCTATTATTATTATTATGATTATTATGATTATTATGATTATTATGATTATTATGATTATTATTATTATTATTATTATTATTATTATTATTATCATTATTATTATTATTATTATTATTATTATTATTATTATTATTATTATTATTATTATTATTATTATTATTATTATTATAATTATTATTAGTATTGTAACTATTATTATTATTATCGTAATAATAATAATAATAATAATAATAATAATAATAATAATAATAATAATAATAATAATAATAATAATAATAATAATAATTATTATTATTATTATTATTATTATTATTATTATTATTATTATTATTATTATTATTATGGTTAAGATTAATGTTATTATCAATATATTATCATTAATATTGTTATTAGTATTATTTTTATCCTTAGCAATATCATTAAAAGCATTATTATTAAAATTTTAGAATTATCATTATTATTAGAATAAGTATCACTATTATTACTATGATTATGATTATTGATATTATTATTATTTTTATGAAAATGATACAAATTATCATTATTTTCATTAATATTAGTATTAGTATCATTCTTATAATTATTCTTATTATTATTAACAATATCATTATTAGTAAAAATATTAATTTTGCCAAAACTATCTTTTTAAATGAAATTACTATTAATACTATTATTATTACATATATTAGTAAAATCATGATTTTTAGTAATATTATAATTTTTATCATTATTATTATTAATAACATTATTAGTATCATTATTATTAAAAATTATTATGTTCATTTTTGTTAATAGTATTATCATTATTTTGATATTATCATCAATTTAAAAAGTAAATGATAACTATATAAAAAGATATTTAATACACATAACTTAACTATATTATTAGTTTTATTTATTAAATATATAATGAATATAAATAACGAAACTTATAAGTTATTATTATAAAAATGAAATGACTAAATAAATTTATATATATACATATAAATTTGTTCGATATCAACTATGTGTGTTAATATAAGTATAAATGATATAGGTTCGTGAATCCGAGGCCAACCCTGCATTGTTCTGTATCGTTGTACGAATATTTGTACTACAAAATATTGTATTGTGAGTTTCATTACTCCCTTTTTAAATGATTTTGCAATATATATTTTTGGGACTGAGAATATATGCGCTACTTTTATAAATGTTTGACGAAATTGACACAAGTACTAAAAAACATTCTACGATTGAGTTACGAGTACATCGGATATCACCCCTTTTAGTCTGGTAATCTAAGAATTAGGGAACAGATGTGACAACCCGGAAATTTTCAACCAAATTTAAACTTTAATCTTTATATGTTTCCGACACGATAAGCAATATTTGTTAAGTTAAATTTCAAGAATTTTAAACTATGTTCATACATTCATTCAACCTCGACCAAGTTCCAACGATTCACGAACCATTAAACGAATATGATTATATATGTATATGTGTATATATATTATAACTTGAAACGAAAACAAAATACTAGATTAAATACTTTATATGATTGTATCTGTTTCAAAATGTTTATCAATGGAATTAGAAGATAAGATCAAATGATTGATTATCAGATATATTGAATTATGATTACAAGTCTCTGTTGAAAGGCCCACGTTGATTTGAGAAATCTTTACATTTTAACAATATTCGAAAAATGGTAAAGTGATTTATAAATAAGAACAAATTGTCAATCATTAAGAACTAGACAAAGGATAGTGGAAGATTGAATCTCATAAAGACTCGATTGATCTATTTAGTTTCAAACGTACAAAAACGTTTTCAGTTTAAAAAGAACTTTATTATTAAAACGTATATAACTTTTATAAATATCTAGAACCACTTTTGACAACTCACTACTTAATTAGTATGATAAAGATAAAGATAACGATATTTATATTTTATTTTATTAAATATATATAACGATTTAAATTAATATTATATATATTTATACGCGTATTATACGTACATAGTTTTATACTTTTACTATACTTAAACTTTACCTTTACTTTATTTTTACTTTACTTTAACTTTAATAATTCACTTTAATAATTCATACTTTAATAATTCACTTTAATAATTCATACTTTAATAATTCATACTTTAATAATTCACTTTAATAATTCATACTTTAATAATTTACTTTAATAATTCAAAAATCTATTATAAATAGAATTCAATAGGTTTCATTATTTCATAGAAACTTAAAAATATTTTTCTCTAAACTCTCTCAATCGATTTACATATATGTATTACTCCGTATTATTTCAAGATATTATTAGTATACATAAAATATTACGACGGAGTGCTGTCCGAGTGGTTTCGAAATTGTTTTTCGAGTAGGATAGGATTAAGGAAATTATGGGTTATAACTATGGAGGTGATTGAGTATGGTTCATGGGTATGCTCGTGAGGTCAATATAGTGTTTATCATTTCCGTTGCGTCTACGTACCTTTCCTGCAATATTGAATCTCAATATTGATACGTGAGTACTCATAATTTAACTTTTACATACTAATAGTGTATCCCTGACTAGTGCTCGAGTATTTAGGATTATGCATGCTTGTACTTTTGATATTGCCCTTAGACAGGTTAGGTTGAATCTTGAATTAGTTACACTTGCGGTTGAGAGAAGGTATAAGATATGCATGTCCTTGGAAAGCTAGCGAAAAATTAAGAACTTTTCCTTTAGATATCGAATGGTTTCGATGAACGGATTAGAAGTTATAATCAATTGAATTTTCGATATTTTTATTAAAAATGATTATTATTATCGTCGTTTTTATCGTCGTTCTAGTTTTATCTTATTATTATGATTATTATTATCTTTATCAATAATAGGGATTTATCATTAAAAATTGTATTTTTTATTATTATTACTATCGTTATTATCGTTAAAGTTATAATTAGTATTATTATTATTATCCAATTATTATTATTATTATTATTATTATTATTATTATTATTATTATTATTATTATTATTATTATTATTATTATTATTATTATTATTATTATTATTATTATTATTAGTATTATTATTATTATTATTATCATTATTAATATATATATATATCATTATTTAAAAATGGTTATTGTTATTATTATTATTATTACTATATTATCATTAAGATAATTATTAGTATTATCGTTAATAATGTTATAGTAACTATCATTATTAATATTAGTGTAATAAAAACAAATATTTGTAACACCTAATTATTTTGATTACTATTATTATCATTATTATGAACACGATATAAAAGACGATTAAAAGCTATTAAACGAAACGATTAGGAAATAATGAGTAAGAGTATCATGATGAAATTAAAATATTATAAAATATTGATTTAGATAAAATTATCGTTCTTATTATTTTTATCATTACTATTATTATTAAAAGTATCGTTAGTATTAAAACTATCATTTTAACAAAAATTATCATTTTAATAGAAATGTCATTGTTACTATAAAATATCATTATTATTATTATTTTAAATAGAATTATTATTTTAAAGATAATATTAAAAATTATCGTAAATATTAAAGTTATCATAATTAGAATTATCGTTTTATCATAATGTCATCTTAGTGATTATAAATATTGATATTTTTATAATAATAATTATTATTACAAAATAATACAACTTTTACTTACTATCATTATAGATATTATTTTATCAAATAAATATGTGATACAAACATATTTTACTACGTGTAATAACTTACTTTAATAATACATATCATATTATCTTTATGATATTAAATGAACCCTATAAATTTTATTACTTAATATATATAAAAGTATATTTTATTATATAAATTTAATATAAAATTTTATTTATTAATAAATAAATTATATTATTTACTCTAATAAATCTTTTAAAAAAATATTTAAAAATATAAAACGACGATATTTAAACTATATATTAATCATGTATAGATTTTTGGAAATTATTTTGAGTCAAATTTACTTTTGCTGACTTTTGCATATTAGTCTCGGGCATTAGGATTGTGGTACACTATGACTTGACCTAATTTGTTAGACAAATATTGACCAACACATAAATATATATAATTAATTTAGGTTCGTGAATCCGAGGCCAACCATGCACTTGTTCAATGATGTTATATGTATTTTTACTACGAAATACAGTATGGTGAGTTTCATTTGCCTTTTTACCCTTTATATTTTTGGGACTGAGAATACATGCACTTTTATAAATGTTTGACGAAATAGACACAAGTAATTGAAACTACATTCTATGGTTGAATTATCGAAAACGAATATGCCCCTTTTTATTAAAGTCTGGTAATCTAAGAATTAGGGAACAGACACCCTAATTGACGCGAATCCTAAAGATAGATCTATTGGGCCTAACAAACCCCATCCAAAGTACCGGATGCTTTAGTACTTCGAAATTTATATCATGTCCGAAGGAGGATCCCGGAATGATAGGGGATATTCTTATATGTATCTAGTTAATGTCGGTTACCAGGTGTTCACCATATGAATGATTATTTTTGTCTCTATGCATGGGACGTATATTTATGAGAACTGGAAATGAAATTCTTGTGGTCTATTAAAATGATGGAAATAAATGATTATAATAAACTAATGAACTCACCAACCTTTTGGTTGACACTTTAAAGCATGTTTATTCTCAGGTGTTAAAGAAATTTTCCGCTGTGCATTTGCTCATTTTAAAGATATTACTTGGAGTCTTTCATAGCATATTTCGAAGAACGTTGCATTCGAGTCATTGAGTTCATCAAAGATTATTATTAAATCAATTTATAGTTGGATAGTGGATATTATGAAATGGTATGCATGCCTGTCAATTTTCGATGTAAAGAAAGTTTGTCTTTTAAAAACGAATGCAATGTTTGTAAAATGTATCATATAGAGGTCAAATACCTCGCAATGTAATCAACTATTGTGAATCGTTTATAATGTATATGAACGGGTCCTTTCAGTTGGTATCAGAGCGGTGGTCTTAGCGAACCAGGTCTGCATTAATGGGTCTAACTTATAAGTCATTAGGATGCATTAGTGAGTCTGGACTTCGACCGTGTCTGCATGTCAAAAGTTTTGCTTATCATTCTAGTCGGAAATCATCTGCTTATCATCCTTATGAAATTACCTACTTATCATTATTAGTCTAGAAACGTCTTGCTACATTAATTGCATGAGTAGTGTATAGACAAAATTCATATCTTAGCGTATCTGCTAAATCATATCTTATCGTATCTATTACTTTAAACTTTGCCAGACATATCCCGTAAATTCCTCCGTAATCTACGAAATCTTTTGATCTATATATATAGATATCCTATGTAAATAGAATATCACTCGATAGCCGGAAAAATCATTTTATATCGAAAAATCCTTTATCAAATCGTACGAAATGGAATTCGTCGTTAGTTCAAGTCACTCGGATTCTGAAATGGAATCTCACTCAAGCTCCGAAAGCAGTGTGACCGGAATGGATCAACCAATCAGTCATCACCTATTCTGGATGAATTGGGGATGGGTTCGTAGCCTCCTCAATCATTGGAGACAAGAAGAAGGTGATCCCTTCCATCCACCACATTGCCCTCTTGACGAAGAACCTGAAGCACTTACCGGCGAACCTGTCCGAAACACCATTTTCTCGCTCATTTCCAGAGTATCTCGTCACGATTATATATTACATCAAATTTTAGATTTTATTTATCCACTCGTCCGAACCGACAATCACCCCGGTGTAATAGAAGAAGTCAACGAGCTTCGCGCTCGGGTAGTGGCTTTGGAGAATATGGTGCAGAGATTACAAACACCAGCAGCATCAGCAGCATAACCAGTACCACCATCATCAACGCTAATAGTACCATTACCACCTCCAACCACAACCGCGTCATAAACCTCAACTTCACAATCTGTCCCACGAGCATCAACGTCATACGCACCATAGATACCAAGGAGTACCAACAACAATAACTGATGAAGTATTAATTCATAACTTCATTGGAGAAACATTCCGCGGCGATTATGTAATCTCTAAAGTCTTAGAGATTATCATATCTAGCCCTAACCATAAATCAGTTAAGCGAACCAAAATGATAGAAGGAAGAGTAGAAACCCTGACAAAAATGGTGTGTGATTAACAAGCTAAACTTGCTTTACCAACAGCATCAACAGTACCGTCAGCGTTACCAGCATCGTCAGTACAGTCAACATCCGAATCAACAACACAGATAACATCAAAAACTCCGTCAGTTCAAGAATCACTGTAGACATCATTACGAATCAATAACGTGTATATTGTATCAACGAGTTATGAAGAATTAACTCATTCCCTTTGAAGAAATTATATGTATATTATTTATATATATATATATATATATATATATATATATATATATATATATATATATATATATATTGAAATAAATCTTTCCATGCTAAGCTATTGTGTGTGAATCTTAACTACTCGGTTAATTCATATTACAAATATGCAATAATGTACGTCCTTCGGCCGCAACTTAACCAGCGTTAACTACAATCTCTGTCGCAATTCAACAAATTCCAATTCATAATAAATCAAGTATATATTTGATTTTACACTTTCATCATCGATGTACCCGAAACTTTTCAGATAACATCATTCGTACTTTGCGAAATTCACAAGAATTCCACGAAACGAACATCATACATCAACAAATAACGAAGTATTGATTCATAATTTAAATGTCATTAAAGAAATACTGCGTAAAAGTTATGTACTTTTTAAAGCCTTTAGGGATTATTCAATTCTAGTTTCAACCGTAAATCAAATGAGTTTAATTTAACATTAACTCATTAAATCTATGTTACATCTGAAGAAAATATACATATATATATATTTTTATAAAGACTGTAATAAAATTCTTTTGTACAAAATATTAATTGTGAAATTTTTTTAACGGGTAGGTAATACCCGAGAGATATATAAATTCACAATTAATATGTTACATTCTTCGAATCTGATTCAGCAAATCATCCATTATACTCTCTACTTTCACAACAATATACATTCTTTTATAGAAATCAAAACAACCATACTCATTCAAAATTTAATTACATATTCTGATTTTGAAATCTCAAAATTCAACTTGAGATATGACCAAAATCATCACTCTTAGATCCTTACATCTTTCACAAGCTATATTTTGACTTCAAAACTGTGTTAGAACATCAAATGTATGTTAACGATTACAATCTGTGTTCAAACCCTTCGAAAATTTCTGAAGACACTTCGAATGATGAGCAATCGAGATGATGATCCAACCACATGTTACCCACAGTTATGTACCCGAAAAACTCTTGAAACCAAAGTAAAAGTTTAAACAACGTATCCGCGTCAGATTCTTTGGCATTTATTAGCAAAAATAACTTTGCGACTCCAATTCAAAGTAGCCAGTTTTGTCACAGCTCCAGCAAGTCAACTTCGAATTTTCAGTCAGACTAACCTTATTATAACCTTGAGATATACACCATCGTTACCAGAGAACCTTTTACATTCCACCACATTATTAGCAGATGTACCAACAACTTCATTATCCTTTGACTTTAGCCTCTCCAAAAAAAAAAGTCATTATAATTATTCATTGAAACCCCATCATTTACTCATTCGGATCTTGTAATGAGAATTGCCATACGAATCATTGAGAATTAGCAATCAGTATTTTGAAATCTCGCAGCATGTCTACGCCAACAGTTATATGTGTATATATAACGTCTATCTTCTGGACTTAATTTGAATGTGAAGTTTATGAAAAACACTCCGAACTACGAATTGGTTCTCCGGAAAAAAAATGCTGATGAAGCAGCAAAAAAAACTATAAACGACTTTAAACGGTAAAAGCTGGATGATAATGATGAAGTGTGCTGGCAAAGCGCAGAAAAAGAGAAGTTTTGGAACTGGAAAACGAATTGAGCAAAGTAGGAAGGAGGCTGTGGACAAATTACAAAGACTGAACCTGACTTCAAAGGATCCAAATGATTCAGTACCTACTGAAGTCATTAACGAATACCTTGCTCCTGACTCTAAACCCCTGCGGACAATATTCTTCATCATCCTCTGATATTAGAAATTCTAAAATATCATCATACCTTTCATTATAAATATCCTCCATATTTCTGAAGATATTTTCCTAATTTTTCTTATTTGAAATCATTTACCTCTTCGCGCTATCTGTATTACATCATAAAAGAAACTATTTTAGTTTCTAAATTCTGAAACATTCAAGTTTAAAATAGGAATATTTTGAAGTAGTGTTGGGAACTGAAGCATGAATTAGTATAATATAATGACACTTGATCAATGTGATTATATTACAGTAAGTCATGCTGAGTTTCTAAATGGAACGTGATGATTCACAGATCATAACATCATCATGTGCCATGTTATACGACTCTTGTATTCTATTTAACCTCTAAAATATCAAGAAAATATTTCTTGATGATTCGGCCTTTTCCAAGGTATTCTAGTAATTTGACAAGTCAAGATCGTGCCATCACAATTTCCTTCCTAAAACATTAACAATGTTCATTTCGAAATTCATATCTGTGAATTCTGGACCATTACAAGCGGTACTTAATCGCAAGAAGAAGAAACAAAAGGACAAAACTCCGAAATAGAAATTGGGGTATAAATTGTAGCAAATAAAATAGAGCATTAACTGTGAATGATAATGATTATAGAAGACATAAGCAGAGACTTTGAAATATAAGGGAACATATAAAGCCCAACGACAAACCAGAAATTATAAACCATATATATCGATGCATATAGCAATATAAAGACACGGGAGAACTAGAAACACTATAAACCCAAGAGTATAGTAGAAGTAAATAGATTCTTCCGGCGGTAGATGAAAAAGAAGAATGACCGATATGAAAGTTAGAAGTATATCGAGAATCAGAACTGGATGGAGCATATTGATGAATACTTTAAAATATGAGTTGAGAGGGAAAGAATAGAAGGTGATAAAACATGATTAGGAACTTAGAAATCAACAGATTTAACTCACACAATGGCGGAATAAGTGAATCAAACCCTCTAGTGAATAGGTTAAGTTTTTTTTTTTTTTTTTTTTTTTTTAATTTAGTCAAACCACAACTAAATCAAGTGTGATTAGATCAACACCTAGAGCTATTATTCACCACCTGGGTGATTTGGACTGAAAGAGAATCGGAGGAGCTCACCAGATCTGAGTGTGTGTAATAAATGAGAGGCTTAACCTAAAAATGAAGAATATAAGACTTTATATACCCCTACTGTTGACCCACCTGTACGATTCATCCATCACACGTACGAGTTGGCTTCATTAGCCGTACGGGTGATCACTCACTCGTGTCTTCTCATTTAGGATGTAATTGTGACTTAGCTCAGCATCAATCGTGCGTATGAGCCTGTCATCCGTACTAGTGAGGCTTCACTCGTACGTCTGACTAAGTCTAACATAGTCAAACATCCAAATCTCGTTCCTGCAGTTCCTGTAATCACATACAAACACGGATAGGATAATAACGAGCAATCATGGTGGCCTGTAAACTGTTATACCTGCAATGGACGTGGGTAGATGTCTAGGGACTTGCATAAAATGCATCAACAGAAGGTGTGAGTTGTAAGGAAACGAAGGAGGTGAATTTATAAGAAAATCTCCGATAGAACAATTAAAATGGATGATCGCATTTAAAGCGGATCCTAATTCTCTTGATTACCGGAGAGTCAAATCTTATTAAGAAGATTTTCTTCAAATCCCTTGAAAACTGGGAATCAATCATATCTACATCAAATGATAAGATGAATCTACACTTACTCATTTCACTCTTCTATGTTAGCTTCATTCGTACTCTTCATATAAATGGATTGTTTATTCAAATTATTCGCTGATGATAAAACTCTAATTTTCAGCCCGTATGCATCATGAAAACATACTTATAATCATTCACGACCTTTCCACTCAAATTTCGGGACGAAATTTCTTTAACGGGTAGGTACTGTGACAACCCGGAAATTTTCAACCAAATTTAAACTTTAATCTTTATATGTTTCCGACACGATAAGCAATATTTGTTAAGTTAAATTTCAAGAATTTTAAACTATGTTCATACATTCATTCAACCTCGACCAAGTTCCAACGATTCACGAACCATTAAACGAATATGATTATATATGTATATGTGTATATATATTATAACTTGAAATGAAAACAAAATACTAGATTAAATACTTTATATGATTGTATCTGTTTCAAAATGTTTATCAATGGAATTAGAAGATAAGATCAAATGATTGATTATCAGATATATTGAATTATGATTACAAGTCTCTGTTGAAAGGCCCACGTTGATTTGAGAAATCTTTACATTTTAACAATATTCGAAAAATGGTAAAGTGATTTATAAATAAGAACAAATTGTCAATCATTGAGAACTAGACAAAGGATAGTGGAAGATTGAATCTCATAAAGACTCGATTGATCTATTTAGTTTCAAACGTACAAAAACGTTTTCAGTTTAAAAAGAACTTTATTATTAAAACGTATATAACTTTTATAAATATCTAGAACCACTTTTGACAACTCACTACTTAATTAGTATGATAAAGATAAAGATGACGATATTTATATTTTATTTTATTAAATATATATAACGATTTAAATTAATATTATATATATTTATACGCGTATTATACGTACATAGTTTTATACTTTTACTATACTTAAACTTTACCTTTACTTTATTTTTACTTTACTTTAACTTTAATAATTCACTTTAATAATTCATACTTTAATAATTCACTTTAATAATTCATACTTTAATAATTCATACTTTAAAAATTCACTTTAATAATTCATACTTTAATAATTTACTTTAATAATTCAAAAATCTATTATAAATAGAATTCAATAGGTTTCATTATTTCATAGAAACTTGAAAATATTTTTCTCTAAACTCTCTCAATCGATTTACATATATGTATTACTCCGTATTATTTCAAGATATTATTAGTATACATAAAATATTACGACGGAGTGCTGTCCGAGTGGTTTCGAAATTGTTTTTCGAGTAGGATAGGATTAAGGAAATTATGGGTTATAACTATGGAGGTGATTGAGTATGGTTCATGGGTATGCTCGTGAGGTCAATATAGTGTTTATCATTTCCGTTGCGTCTACGTACCTTTCCTGCAATATTGAATCTCAATATTGATACGTGAGTACTCATAATTTAACTTTTACATACTAATAGTGTATCCCTGACTAGTGCTCGAGTATTTAGGATTATGCATGCTTGTACTTTTGATATTGCCCTTAGACAGGTTAGGTTGAATCTTGAATTAGTTACACTTGCGGTTGAGAGAAGGTATAAGATATGCATGTCCTTGGAAAGCTAGCGAAAAATTAAGAACTTTTCCTTTAGATATCGAATGGTTTCGATGAACGGATTAGAAGTTATAATCAATTGAATTTTCGATATTTTTATTAAAAATGATTATTATTATCGTCGTTTTTATCGTCGTTCTAGTTTTATCTTATTATTATGATTATTATTATCTTTATCAATAAAAGGGATTTATCATTAAAAATTGTATTTTTTATTATTATTACTATCGTTATTATCGTTAAAGTTATAATTAGTATTATTATTATTATCCAATTATTATTATTATTATTATTATTATTATTATTATTATTATTATTATTATTATTATTATTATTATTATTATTATTATTATTAGTATTATTATTATTATTATTATCATTATTAATATATATATATATCATTATTTAAAAATGGTTATTGTTATTGTTATTATTATTACTATATTATCATTAAGATAATTATTAGTATTATCATTAATAATGTTATAGTAACTATCATTATTAATATTAGTGTAATAAAAACAAATATTTTTACACCTAATTATTTTGATTACTATTATTATCATTATTATGAACACGATATAAAAGACGATTAAAAGCTATTAAACGAAACGATTAGGAAATAATGAGTAAGAGTATCATGATGAAATTAAAATATTATAAAAGATTGATTTAGATAAAATTATCGTTCTTATTATTTTTATCATTACTATTATTATTAAAAGTATCGTTAGTATTAAAACTATCATTTTAACAAAAATTATCATTTTAATAGAAATTTCATTGTTACTATAAAATATCATTATTATTATTATTATTTTAAATAGAATTATTATTTTAAAGATAATATTAAAAATTATCGTAAATATTAAAGTTATCATAATTAGAATTATCGTTTTATCATAATGTCATCTTAGTGATTATAAATATTGATATTTTTATAATAATAATTATTATTACAAAATAATACAACTTTTACTTACTATCATTATAGATATTATTTTATCAAATAAATATGTGATACAAACATATTTTACTACGTGTAATAACTTACTTTAATAATACATATCATATTATCTTTATGATATTAAATGAACCCTATAAATTTTATTACTTAATATATATAAAAGTATATTTTATTATATAAATTTAATATAAAATTTTATTTATTAATAAATAAATTATATTATTTACTCTAATAAATCTTTTAAAAAAATATTTAAAAATATAAAACGACGATATTTAAACTATATATTAATCATGTATAGATTTTTGGAAATTATTTTGAGTCAAATTTACTTTTGTTGACTTTTGCATATTAGTCTCGAGCATTAGGATTGTGGTACACTATGACTTGACCTAATTTGTTAGACAAATATTGACCAACACATAAATATATATAATTAATTTAGGTTCGTGAATCCGAGGCCAACCATGCACTTGTTCAATGATGTTATATGTATTTTTACTACGAAATACAGTATGGTGAGTTTCATTTGCCTTTTTACCCTTTATATTTTTGGGACTGAGAATACATGCGCTTTTATAAATGTTTGACGAAATAGACACAAGTAATTGAAACTACATTCTATGGTTGAATTATCGAAATCGAATATGCCCCTTTTTATTAAAGTCTGGTAATCTAAGAATTAGGGAACAGACACCCTAATTGACGCGAATCCTAAAGATAGATCTATTGGGCCTAACAAACCCCATCCAAAGTACCGGATGCTTTAGTACTTCGAAATTTATATCATGTCCGAAGGAGGATCCCGGAATGATAGGGGATATTCTTATATGTATCTAGTTAATGTCGGTTACCAGGTGTTCACCATATGAATGATTATTTTTGTCTCTATGCATGGGACGTATATTTATGAGAATTGGAAATGAAATTCTTGTGGTCTATTAAAATGATGGAAATAAATGATTATGATAAACTAATGAACTCACCAACCTTTTGGTTGACACTTTAAAGCATGTTTATTCTCAGGTGTTAAAGAAATTTTCCGCTGTGCATTTGCTCATTTTAAAGATATTACTTGGAGTCTTTCATAGCATATTTCGAAGAACGTTGCATTCGAGTCATTGAGTTCATCAAAGATTATTATTAAATCAATTTATAGTTGGATAGTGGATATTATGAAATGGTATGCATGCCTGTCAATTTTCGATGTAAATAAAGTTTGTCTTTTAAAAACGAATGCAATGTTTGTAAAATGTATCATATAGAGGTCAAATACCTCGCAATGTAATCAACTATTGTGAATCGTTTATAATGTATATGAACGGGTCCTTTCAACAGACCCCCTAATTGACGTGAATCCTAAAGATAGATCTATGGGCCTTGACAAGCCCCAGTCAGAAAATTTGATCTGCTTTAGTACTTCGATTTTGGTATACAACCGCCAGCTTTAAAAGGTATGACCTGTTTGTGAGGTGTACACAACTGTCATATTTAAAAGAGTGGCCTATTTGTATGCTTTTTGCATGCCGTTCGAAATGCCTGTACGTGGGGGAAATTCTAGATGCATTTTGTTAATGTCGATTACCAGGTGTTAATTTCGTATAAATGATTTTTACAGCAGTGAGCAGACCTGCACAGATTGTTTTCGAAATATAAGTATCTTGTGGTCTATTATATTATTGAAAATGATTGATTGTGATAAACTAATGAACTCATCAACCTTTTGGTTAACACTTGAAAGCATGTTTATTCTCAGGTATTAAAGAATTCTTCCGCTGTACATTTGCTCATTTTCAAGATATCATTTGGAGTCATTCATGGCATATTTCAAAAGACGTTGCATTCGAGTCATTGAGTTCAACAAGATTATTATTAAGTAAATGACAGATTAAGTCATCTATAGTTTGGATATATTATGAAATGGTATGCATACCTGTCAACTTTCGATGTAATGAAAGTTTATCTTTTAAAAATGAATGCAATATTTGTAAAATGTATCATATAGTAATGAAAGTTTACCTTGAAAATCACATATACTGATTTTGAACAAGTCAACAAATTCATTGACTCACTGCCTGCTAAATGGAAACCTATTACTGACCCATTAAGAACCACTCAGACCTTAAATAATTTTAACATGTCATCTCTGTATGGTACATTTTAGAACCATGAGAAGGCAGAGGCCAAACTTGAGCTTAATTTAACAGAAAACTTTAAGTCTGCCCCCACCACTTCAAAATCTGTAAAATCAGATGATACTGCTCTTGTAGCTTCTGCCAAAAAGAAAGCTCAAAATGTTTTACTAGTTCAAAAGTTGATGGTAGAAGAAGAAGAGGCGGCGGAAGATGATGAGGGTAGTGGTACTGGGTCTGATGAAAGGAGTGATGATGATGATATTGAAGGGTTTGCTGAAGGTATGGCTTTACTGGCTAGGCAGTTCAAAAAATTCAATCGTAGTAGAACCAGCAAGCTATACAAAGTGAGTAAGAAGCCAAGTGCTAGGTATGGTAGTAAATCAGTCAAGGGCCCCAAATCTGAGTGTTACAACTGTGGAAAGGTAGGACACTTTGCATCTGAATGCATCTCCAGGAAGCCTTCATCACTTGCTAACTCTTTTTCAAAATCTGAAAAGTACAAGAACAAGTACAAGGCAATGAAGGCCCAAATGAAGGAAAGTTCAAAGACTGATAAGAAGGAGAAGAAACCAGAAAAAGTGCTAGTTGCTGAACATCATGACTGGGATGAAACCAGCTCATCTTCATCTTCTGATAGTGAAAATGGTGAAGATTGTGCTGGTTATGCTACTGGCAAAAAGCTGTGTTTAATGGCCAGAGAAGTAGAGGAGTTGGTAGAGGAAGAAAGTGGTAGTACATTTTTAGTTGATATGAGGGAAGCTGATTAAAAAAGGGATTCACCTCAATGGAAATCTGAAATGCTGTATAAGGTTGATAATTTTCAAACTTATACTGATGATGAAAAGGCTGAAATGTTTGACTACCTAAGAATTGATTTAAGCAGAGGCAGCAAATGTGAAGAAGTTTTCAAAACTGAAATTAAATCTTTAAAAGAAAAACTTAAATGTAAATCTGATGAAACTAAGATTTTGAAAGATGAAATTTCTAAACTTGAAAAACAAAACTATGCTTTAAAATCTCTTCACACAGATGCAGCAGTAGTCCAAAACCAGCTTACTAACGTTAAAAGGGTGGTAGCCTCTTGGTGTACATCTGTTCAACGCACTACCAAGTGCAATAATGAGCAGATACCTGCCCAAGTTGAGGCATTCTTTGCTGGTGACTATGCTGCTGATGCTGCTCATGCTGAATTTACTTTCATGGACCTTGTGCTTGAAACTGATCTTGATGCTGTCTTGTCAAACACTTTTGCTAAGACAGTTAATGGTAACAAGGTCTTCACAAATGAGTTTGTAAGACCTCCTGCTAACCCACCACCAGCCATGAAAGAGATAATGGAGGATGAAGTAAGAGCAAGAGAAGCCAGTACCTCAACTGATGAGACTACTGACCCCTCTAGCATCTACTACATGACTCTAAAAGAAAGATGTATAAAAAGGGAAATCACAGAAAACAATAGAAGAAAGTTAAAATCAATTGATTTCCCTTCATGTTCAAGTTCCACCAATGCTGAGCCAGCTGATGAAAATCGTACTGGTCAATCAGTCTCTGCAGACAAGCCAACAAAACGTAATACTGGCAAATCCAAGGCAGCAATCATAATTCACACTGGTCAACCAGTATCAGCAGATAAGCCAATAACTTCCCTCATCAAATGTTAAAGGCAAAGCAGTATGCCATGATTATGGTACTGGCTCCAAGAAGAAAGCTACCCTTAAGGGAAAAACTAAAGTGAACCAAATTGTGGAATCATGTGTTGGGTCATCTATCACTGAGATAATGACTGTTAAGCTTGACCAGCTCATAGTAGTTATAGCCGAAAGTAGACCTGATCTTACTGCCCGTATTAAGTCTGTGTATGACCAGTCACCAAAACTGAAAGTGAGAAAATGCTATAAATGAGGCAGCAAGTTTCACTTGGCCAACCAGTGTACTCAAACCCAACCCCCATCTGCTGCTGCCTCTTCAAGCAGACCAGCAGAAAGGAAGAGATCATCAAAAATGACCCTTCCAGAACCCATCCTCTTGGGTTCCCAAAAAGAACTAATCTCTTAGCTACTGTGCAGGGCATTCGAAACAAGCAAATATGGATCTCGACAGTGGATGTTCGAGACATATGACCTGATGTAAGTCCCTGCTAATGGACTATCAAGAAAATGATGGTCTAGTTGTTTCATATGGAGATAATTCGTTAGGTTACACAAAGGGTTTTGGTACTTTAACAAATGAAAATGTTTCATTTTCAAATGTGACATATGTCGTTGGGATTAAACACAATTTACTCAGCATAAGCTAACTGACAAGCAAAAGTAAGATAGTCCAATTCAAAAGGAAAATTGGCACTATTTTTTATAAGACAGGCAAGCCACTGTTGACAGCAAAAAAGACATGAGAACATGTATCAAATTGACATGAACACATCAGTCACAACAACTGATACCTGTTTTTATTCAAAGGCAGCTGAAAACCTCAAGTGGTTATGGTACAAGAGACTCTCACATCTCAACTTCAAAGATATTCACAAATTATCAAGTAAAATTTTAGTGTCTGGGCTGCCCACAATGTCTTATGTGAAGGACAGATTGTGTCCTGATTGTGAAAAAGGAAAGCATCATCATGCTTCATTCAAATCAAAGCAGATTTCATCTGTTGAAAAACCATTTCACTTACTTCATATGGATCTTTTTGGTCCTGTTAATGTTGCCAGCTGTAGTAGGAAGAAGTATACACTGGTTATTGTTGATGAATATTCCAGATACACTTGGGTATTTTTTTTGAAGCAAAATAGTGAAGCTGCTGATGAAATTATCAATTTTATCAAAAGAATGGAATTATTGAATGGGCAATTGGTGAAGCAGCTAAGAAGTGATCATGGTAAATAATTCAAAAATACTACATTGGAAGAATTTTGTGCTGACAAAGGTATTTCACAAAACTTTTCTGCTGTGAGAACTCCTCAACAAAATGGTGTTGCAGAAAGAAGAAACAGAACTCTTATTGAAGCAGCAAGATCTATGTTGGCTAAGTCTAGGTTGAAGAATTTATACTGGGCAGGAGCTGTGAACACTACCTGTTTTACCCAGAATAGATCTTTAATAGTGAAACGACATCAGAAAATTGCTTATGAAGTTCTCAAAGGAAGAAGACCCTCAATTTCATTTCTTCATATATTTGACACTCCCTGTTACATTCTAAACAATAGTGACCAGATTGGTAAGTTTGATGCTAAAGCTGATGAAGGAATATTTCTTTTATATTCTAACATGTCAAAGGCATACAAGGTCTACAACAAAAGAAAGGGCTGTTTTGAAGAATTCATTAATGTTACATTTGGTGAAACTGTCCCTACTTCACCTTCTACTCAAGAAGATGAGGAGTTACTGTTTAAAGAGCCTACTCAGCAAGCTCTTGTTGATGAAGTAGAACCAGCAGTCATTCCCTCTCCAATCCATGCTGATGGGTTCTCTGATGATGAGATGGAATATTCTATTCCATCTGTGTCTAAAACATGTGGACCTACTGGCTCTACTAAAGTACTACCAATTGAGAAGAGGTCTACTGGTTCTGAAGGATTACAAGCTAGTACTGGTTCTAATAATAATGAACAGCTGTCATCTACTGATGTACATACAACTGAACCAGCTGATGATCAAGATGTTGTGTGTTCCATAATAAGCTCACCTGTTCATAACACTAGATGGACAAAAGAGCATTCAATTAAGCAGATTATTGGTAATCTGGCTAGTGGTGTTAAGACAAGGAGACATGCAACTAGCAATTTTTGTATGCATGTAAATTTTGTGTCTACCATTGAAACAACTTGTCCTGAAGAAGCAAAGAAAGATCCTAGCTGGGCAGGAGCTGTGCAAGAAGAGATCCCCCAGTTTGATAGGAATAAAGTATGGACTTTGGTACCCAAACCTGATGATGAAACAAAGAAGTTCATTGGTACCAAGTGGGTGTTTAAGGATAAGATAGATGAAGATGGGATTGTGGTCAGAAACAAAGCTAGAATGGTAGCTCAAGAATTTAGACAGGAAGAAAGTTTGGATTATGGAGAGACATATGCACCAGCAGGTAGGATGGAAGCTATCAGGTTATTCTGAGCATATGCTGCTAAGATGAACTTTAGGGTATTCTAGATGGATGTTAAATCTGCGTTTTTAAATGGGAAGCTGCAAGAAGAAGTCTATGTCAAGCAGCCACCTAGTTTTGTAAGAAGTAAATATCCAGACCATGTCTACTAGCTAGAGAAAGCTGTATATGGCTTGAAACAGGTACCAAGAGCATGGTATGAGATACTTCATATGTATCTCACTGGTTTAGATTTTAAAGTTGGAATAATTAATACCACTCTATTCTCAAAGGAGATAGATGGTGATCTCTTGCTGGTACAGATATATGTGGATGATATTATTTATGGTTTTAAAAATGAAAAACATTTTCAAAGGTTTTCAAAACTTATGTCAAAGACATATGAAATGAGTTTACAAAGAGATTTGCAATACTTTTTAGGATTGCAAATTAAACAACTTGATGATGGGATTTTTATAAGTCAAGATAAATATATCAATGATATGTTAAAGAAATTTAGTCTGACCTGTTTAAAAGATATAGGGACTCCAATGGCAGCATCTATCAAAATAGTTGCAGATTCCAATGGTGAACCAGTCAATATCACTGAATATAGAGGTATGATTGGGTCCTTACTTTATCTCACAGCCAACAGACCAGATATTATGTTTGCCACATGTCTTTATGCCAGATATCAAGCTGATCCTAATGAGTCACATTTGCTGGCAGTAAAAAAGATATTTAGGTATCTGAAAGGTACTGCCAAACGTGGTCTTTGGTATCCCAAAGACCAGGATTTTGAACTAATTGGCTATTCAGATACTGATTTTGCAGGATGTAAAATAGAAAAGAAAAGTACTACTGGTGGTTGCCAGTTACTGGGTGGTAGGCTAGTCAGCTGGATAAGCAAAAGCAAAATATTGTGTCCACATCTACTGCTGAAGCATAATATGTTTCTGCTGGTAGTTGTACTGCTCAAGTACTATGGATGCAAAGCCAGCTGAAGGACTATGGTGTTCATGTTACAAAAACTCTAATCTACTGTGACAATACTGAAAGGACCCGTTCATACCAATTATAAATGATTCACAATAGTTGATTTCATTGCGAGGTATTGACCCCTATATGATACATTTTATAAACATTGCATTCGTTTTTAAAAGACAAACTTTCATTTCAACGAAAGTTAATAGATATGCATACCATTTCAAAATACAACCATTCTATTCCAATGATATAATTACGTTTCCTTAGAAATAAATGATCATTCTGTCATTTACTTAATAATAATCTTTTTGAACTCAAATGACTTGAATGCAACGTCTTTTGAAATATGCCATGAATGACTCCAAGTAATATCTTTAAAATGAGCAAATGCACATCGGAAGATTTCTTTCATACCTGAGAATAAACATGCTTAAAAGTGTTGACCAAAAGGTTGGTGAGTTCAATAGTTTATCATAACAATCATTTCCATAATTTTTAATAGACCACAAGATTTCATTTATAAACAACATACACAAATTCCGTGTATAAAAATCATTCATATGATAAGTTGCTTGGTAACCGACCATAACAAGATGCATATAGAATATTCCCCAAAAATACAGGCCCCATACCATTTTCCAGTATGAGGGTTGTATAAGCGTACATGCCACATTCCATTTTCCAGAATGCAGGTTGTATACTAAACATACAGGCTGCATTCCATTTTCTAGAATGAGGGTTGTATATTAAAATTCGAAGTACTAAAGCATTCCATTTTCCAGAATGGGGGGTGTTAGTGCCCGTAGATCTACCTTTAGGATTCGCGTCAATTAGTGGCAATTATACAGGCCTCATACCATTTTCCAGCATGAGGGTTGTATAATAAACACTAATTCTTAGGTTACCAGACAAAAATAATAGGGATATCTGCTATAATAATTCAGTCGTAGAATGTTTTTAAGTACTTGTGTCTATTTTGTAAAACATTTATAAAAGCAGCGCATGTATTTTCATCCCAAAAATATATATTGCAAAAGCAATTAAAAAGGGAGTAAATGAAACTCACGATACTGTATTTTGTAGTAATTATGCATATGACGGCACTGAATAAGTGCAGTGTTGGCCTCGGATTCACGAACCTATATCAAGTATATATATTAACGCATATAATAATATTTAAACAAGTTTATATATATATATATATATATATATATATATATATATATATATATATATATATATATATATATATATATATATTATATATTGTTATATATTATTATATATTCCATATTAATAACTTATAATGTTATGTTAACAATTAAATGAGTTATATTTATTCTAAATATATTTTAATTGGTTAATATATATTTTCAAAATTTATTTATTAATATAATTGTATTATATGTAGTAAATATATTTTTGTATCAAATATTTATTTAATAAAATAATATTAATAATAATAATAATAATAATAATAATAATAATAATAATAATAATAATAATAATAATAATAATAATAATAATAATAATAATAATAATAAAGAGTTGTATTATTTTGTAGTAATAATAGAAATAATATTATGGATAATAAAAATATAATAATCGTTAATGTTAATAATAATGATACTAATATTGTTATTATTAAAAATACTAATTTAATAAAAATGATAGTTTTAAGTTTTATAATGATATTTTCTAACAAACATGATAATTTTAATAATAATAATAATTTTTAATAAAAAGGATAGTTTTAATAAAAATGATAAATTTTAAATGATAATAACTAATAATGATACTTTAATGATAACAACAATTTCGATATTATAAATTATCTTAATAATAATATTCACTAATAATAATTATAATAAGGATAATAATAATAATATTTTATAAAAAAGAATAATTCTATCAAAAATGATACTTTTTACTAATAATAATCCTAAATGATAATAATAATAATACTTTATAAATAAAAAAATGATATTTCTATAAGAAATGATAATTTTAATAAAAGTGATAATTTTAAGATTAATGATACTTTTTAAAAATATAATAATGATAAAAATAATAAAAATGCTAGTTTCAATAAAAAAGTTAATTTTTAATAATAATAATAATATTTTTTATTAATAATATTAATGATGATAATATTAATGATCATTTTAATAATAAAAAAATAATGTTAATTCTATTAACGATAAAGATGATAGTTTTTCCCTAAGCCATATTCCTAATCGCATTTTAACAAAATCCTAATACTTATATTCATTAGTTCATAATCATTAAAATTAATAACTTTTAGTCATCACAATTACCTAATAATAATGATAATAATACTCATAACAAGATGATAATAATAGCGATAATAATAATAAAAATGATAATAATAAAAGTGACGAGAGTTATACCATCCTAATCATATCGACATCCCCTCATTACTATCACCATACCCATAACCTCCTTAGCTATAACACATAATCCCTTAGCTTTGACTCACTCAAAAACCCGCTTTGTAATCACTTGAGCAGAACCCCGTTGTAGTATTTTAGGTATAATATTAGTAATAATAATACTGATACTACTACTAATAATAATAAGATTAATAATAAATATAATAATATCTTTATAATAATAATAATAATAATAATAATAATAATAATAATAATAATAATAATAATAATAATAAAAATAATAATAATAACAGAGGAAGTGAAAATGAATGAACCAGAATGAGAATTTCGCTCGATTTATGGAAGTGAGCTGCACCTACTCCCCATGCGATCACATGGGGTTTATGGATTGTAACCATGCGATAGCATGGTACTCGATTTCCAGTCAAAGAAACCTATGCGATCGCGGAGGTTTGAGGTGCATTTTCCCCGCGATCGCGGAGACCACTTCTCTAGCTTTTACCCATTTTCCTCGTGGGCTGCCGACGGTTTTTAATATATATATATATATATATATTATATTATATTATTATATATATATATATATATATATATATATATATATATATATATATATATATATATATATATATAATTTATATAATTATATACATATATATATATATTATATTATATTCTCGTACATAGTTAACCTATACTTTTTGTTTCAATGACTTGTACGTTGTCACTCGACTAATGTCTCTGTTCATGTTTTTCGAACTACGTTTCGTACGCTTGGAAAACTGGTACCTTACGTTTCACGATGTGAACATTTGTCAACATTTAGACTTAAATCATCAATAACTATATCACTCGAAGTGTAACTAGAACGTTCGAGTGTTTTGGTCATTTGCTGTTTTAAATCAACTTCTCGTTATTTATTAAAATATATTTAATAATCAAAACTTTTTATATTTAATATTTTCTAACATTATATTTTATTATTTGCAAAATATATATATATATATATATATATATATATATATATATATATATATATATATATATATATATACATACTATCATTTAGAAATATAAAAATTCATATGTCTTATATATAATTGAAATCTTTATTTAATAATATAATCTTTAGTTTTTCAAAACTAAATATATTTAAAATTCATTACATTTAAAATAAGAGAAATTATTATATCATATAACGTTTATATTTAAGAAAGTAAAATCATAGATAAAGTATAACGGGTTTCATGTTTTTAAATTACAGTATATTCGTGAATCGAAGGCTAAAGTCCAATGGATAGTTAAATGTATGAAATTATTTTAATATAAAACGTCGTTTTACTTAACTTGTCGATATCCAATTTCTAAGTTATCTATACCTCATAATTTCACTTTCACATTAAATAATATGATAGCTAAATAGTTATCTTATCAAAAGTCACGAGAAAATTATTGTAAATCATATATTGAAAATCAAACAGGAATCTACACTAACTTTTGTCTAGTTCCCGTTTGGCACATTTGTTCTTACACGTAAATCACTTTACCATTTATTCTGAATATTGTTAAAAAGAAAAGATTTCTCAAATCTCAGTGGACCTCACAACAGAGACCTGTAACCATATCACAATATATCTGATAAATCAATCATTTGATTTTATCTTTTAATTTCCATCGATAAATATATAAAACATATATTGAAACAAATACGTTCATGTAAAGTATTATACATCTAATACTTTGTTAACATTCTTAAGTTATTATATATATATATATATATATATATATATATATACGTATATTTATATATAATCATATATATCTATTTACACATAATTGTTCGTGAATCGTTGGGAGTAGTCGAAGGGTAACTGAATACATGAACACAGTTCTAAAATTTTGAGACTCAACATTACAGACTTTGTTTATCGTGTCAGAATCATATAAAGATTAAGTTTAAATTTGGTCGGAAATTTCCTGGTCGTCACAAACACCAGTGCAATTTCCATTACCAACAATTCTGTGATGCATTCAAGGACAAAGCACATTGATGTTTAATGATACGCATAATGATAAGTCTCAAAATAGGCAAGCGTCTCAGCAAAAACCATACCCGACACTACGCGTCCCGGTTTGCCAATTCCTTCTCTCATCATCCGTCTGGCATCTTCCCGGACATTCTACCATGACGGATAAATGGCAAGGCTAAGAACCTGGATGACATACACGCAACCGTGAAGACCATCATCATAATCATGACCGTGAAGAAACACTTGGAACAAGTGTCAGACAAAACCTACCGGGATGGACTGCGAGCACCGTGATGCCTTAGGCGGAATTAAACCGCCGAGACTACCGTCTTGGCATTCCAAACTGACATGAAGACACTCCCGGGACAAGCATGTTGTCTCAGAACAGAATGCATTACCACGAAGTAGGCACTCTGTCCCGGAGTGACCACTTGATCACGGAACAAGCATGCAAGCAAGCCGCATGCCACGTCAGCCCGCAAATCTAGGGAAGTTCATTAGGATATGTTATTCCCCATGAAAGGGACAGGTGCCACATCACCCCTCAGGATTGACAAAGTTTGTTACAACCATGAAAGGGACATGTGCCACGTCATCATTCCCTCCATAACATCTATAAATACATAAGTGAAATCCTTCATTTGGACAACACTGAATGCATAAACGTTACTCTGCCAAAATCAATGGCGAAAACGTCACTCCAGTCATTAATTTAATTCCGATCGGTGCTCCGATCACCATCCGAGTTAATACACGCTAAGATATTAACTTATTTGATTCCGATCGAATAAGGTTAATTCAATTGGTTGTTTTACACCCTTGGAATCCAGATTCCAAATCAGGGTTTGCACAATTATTGGAGTTAAAACAATCAACCTACTCTTTTTTCAAATTAATCACTCAAACCCGAAATCTAATTACACTTAACGATTTTGGTTTGATCAAGTGGCGCCACCTAAAGGTACGAACAACACATTGAAACCAAGTAGCGAAACGGCAAGTAAGAAAGGTACGAACGACAATGTTCAACCACCTTTGAACAAGGGAAGCTCACCACCGGTGGAACCACCTCAACCTCAAAAGCATTCAATCGCTCACATTCATTCCGGTGACGCGTCGGGAGACGAGATGAATATCTCGGATGACGATGTAGATACACACGAGGGATCATCGCTCGGTGGAGATAGGATGAAACTCGGCACGCTTGGTCTCAAAACTGGTGGATCAAGTGGCATTGGATTGAAAGGACCCGTTCATATACATTATAAACGATTCACAATAGTTGATTACATCGCGAGGTATTTGACCTCTATATGATACTTTTTACAAACATTGCATTCGTTTTTAAAAGACAAACTTTCTTTATAACGAAAGTTGACGGCATGCACACCATTTCATAATACATCCAACTATAATTGACATAATAATAATCTTGATGAACTCAATGACTCAAATGCAACGTCTTTCAAAATATGCCATGAATGACTCCAAGTAATATTCTTAAAATGAGCTAATGCACAGCGGAAGATTTCTTTAATACCTGAGAATAAACATGCTTTAAAGTGTCAACCAAAAGGTTGGTGAGTTCATAGGGTTATCATAACAATCATTTCAATATATTAATAGACCATAAGATTTCCGTTTATAAATATATGTACACTCGCAAGTGTATAAAAGTATTCTATAAGTTGTACGCACCCGGTAACAAGCCTTAACGTTCATGTTTTACTCTCTGAAGTACACCAGATCAGGTGTGTTTAAAATAACCTCAAAGTACTAAAGCATCCCATAGTCAGGATGGGGTTTGTCAGGCCCAATAGATCTATCTTTAGGATTTGTGCCTACCGTATATAGACAAGTAGTTTAATGTTACCAAGCTAAGGGTATATTTCTGGTTTAAACCCACGTAGAATTAGTTTTAGTACTTGTGCCTATTTCGTAAAACATTTATAAAAACAGCGCATGTATTCTCAGTCCCAAAAATATATATAAAAGGGAGCAAATGAAACTCATCATACTGTATTTCGTAGTAAAAATACATATAACTTCATTTAACAAGTGCAAGGTTGGTCTCGGATTCACGAACCTATATTAATTATATATATTTATATGTTGGTCAATATTTGTCTAACAATTTTTGGTCAAGTCATAGTGTACCACAATCCTAATGCTCGAGACTAATATGCAAAAGTCAACAAAAGTCAACTTGACCCAAAATGACTTCTAAAATTTATACGTGTTTATTATATAACTTAACTATAGTCGTTTTATATATTTAAATATATTTATTAGATTTTATAATAATAAAAGTCATTTATTAATAAAAATTTATATTAACGTTTATATATGATAAAATATACTTTTATATATCTTAAGTAGTAAAATTTATAAAGTTCACTTAATATCGTAAAACTATAGTGGTAAGTATTATTAATGTAATTATATTACGCGTGGTGAAAAATATATTTGTATCCCCTATTTATTTGATAAAATAATATTGATCATAATAATAATAAGTAAAAGTTGTATTATTTTGTAATAATAATAATTATTATTCTATAAAAAAAATAACAATATTTATATTTACTAAAAATGGTATTACGATAAAATGATAATACTAACATAATAGTAATAATGATATTTTATAATAACAATGATATTTCTATTAAAATAATAACGATGATAGTAATAATAATCATTTTAACAATAATACTAAAATTCAGTTGACTGTAACTTCTAATCCGTTCATTGAAACCATTCAATATCTAAATGAAAAGTTCTTAATTTTTCGCAAGCTTTCCAATGACATGTATATCATATACCCTATCTCAGTAGCATATGTATCTAATTCAGGATTCAACAAACCTATCTAAGGACAATATCAAATGTACAAGCATGCATAATCCTATATACTCGAGCACTAGTCAGGGATACACTATTGATATATAAAAGTTAAGTTATGAGTGCTCACGTATCAATATTGAGATTCAATATTGCAGAAAAGTACGTAGACGCAATGGAGATGATAAACACTAGATTGACCTCACGAGCATACCCATGAACCATACCCATCACCTCCATAGCTATAACCCATAATTTCCTTAGCTTCAACTCATTCAAAAAAACTATTTTGAAATCACTCGGACATCACTCCGTCATAATATTTTATGTATACTAATAATATCTTGAAATAATACAGAGCAAATATATATATATATATATATATATATATATATATATATATATATATATATATATATATATATATATATATGTAAATCGATTGAGAGAGTTTAGAGAAATATATTTTCAAGTTTCTATGAAATAATGAAATCTATTGAATTCTATTTATAATAGATTTTTGAATTATTAAAGTGAATTATTAAAGTGAATTATAAAAGTATGAATTATTAAAGTGATTTATTAAAGTATGAATTATTAAAGTGAATTATTAAAGTATGAATTATTAAAGTAAATTATTAAAGTATGAATTATTAAAGTATGAATTATTAAATTAATTATTAAAGTTAAAGTAAAGTAAAAGTAAAGTAAAGGTAAAAGGTAAAGTTAAAGTATAGTAAAAGTATAAAATCTATGTATGTATAATACGCGTATAAATATATATAATATTAATTTAAATCGTTATATATATTTAATGAAATAAAATATAAATATCGTTATATTTATTATACTGGTTAAGTAATGAGTTGTCAAAAGTGATTCTAGATATTTATAAAAGTTATATACGTTTTAATAATAAAGTTCTTTTTAAACTGAAAACGTTTTTGTACGTTTGAAAATAGATTAATAGAATATTATGGAAACCAATTCTCCACTAGCTTTTGTCTAACTTTCGTAAATGACACTTTTTATTTTTATTTATAAATAGCTTTACAAATTATTCCGAATATCGTTAAGAGGAATAGATTTTCTCAAATCATAGTGGACCTCTCAACAGAGAGTTGTAATCATAATTCAATGTTTCTGATAATTCAATCATTTAATATATTTTTTTTAATTTCGTCGATAATCATATTGAAACAAATACGTTCATATAAAGCATTATACGTTTAAATACTTTGTTGACATTTTCAATTTATAACATATACACATATACATACATATTCATATATGTTCATTTAATGGTTCGTGAATTATTGGAATTTGGTCGAGGTTTAAATGAATGTATAAACATAGTTTAAAATCCTTGATATTTAACTTAACAAACATTGCTTATCGTGTCCGAATAATATAAAGATAAAGTTTAAATTTAGTCGGAAATTTCCGGGTCGTCACACGGATCGTCACAAAACGACTCCGACACGATCACCAAAATGATCTCCGTCGACATTGAAAAGAAAGTAATCGAAAAGCTAAAGTCCATGCTGAACGATAACAGTCTAGCAGAGAGGCAACAATCCCAAACTCTAGACGTTCTGAAAACTGGTCCGATGCTAAGCATTGGTACAGGAAGTGGGGGTGTTAACAAGGATGCCGCAAATGTATGGTTGACCGAGCTTCTCGTGCAAGCTGCGCCGCCGGCATGCAAACATTCCCTGTCACAACCCGCCGTCCAGGGAACAACACTTGAAAATCTATTCGCATTAATCACCGGTAACAAAGCAAAGTGACCGATTGAGACGTCGGCTACTAGTCAGAAGTTGTGCGAACGAATTTCCAGCTGCACACTTCCCGCCAACATCGTCATACCGGTCACTTTGGGGGTGTATAACGGCACTACAGACCCGGATGATTTCTTGCAAATATTCGAGGGCGCCATGAAAACTCGGCACTGGAATGACGAGGTAGCGTTTCATCTCTTTTCGATGGTGCTACAGTCGGCTGCCAGGGAGTGGTTTGCAAAGTTACCACCTAATGGAATCACTTGCTTCGCAGACTTGCGAGAAAAGTTCCTCATGCAATATCAGAACCTCCGTCGACACACGTATACACACTTGTATGCTCACGAAATCCCAATGTATCAGGGAGAGAAGATCGAAAGCTTCATCACAAGGTACATGCTGGAATGTCATAAAATCCCAGGACTCCCGGAAACACAACAGATTTCCGGATTTATCATGCTGAAGAAACAATTGGAAGGCTCAAGGCAACGGTCACGGTGGGCACTCGACCCTACCTTCGCAGCGATGTAATCGACTTCTATGTCGTCAAATCTGTAACCGCAACGAACGTAATACTAGGTAGGCAGTTTTTCAAAAAGTTCAGCGCCATAGCGTCTACTGCTCACGGTATACTCAAGCTTCCAACCCGGCGAAGCGTGGTAACGGTTCAATCCACCAGACACCCTTTTCTGGTATTGAAGCCATTCGAGACAGGCAAGATGACGAGTCATGGAGGAAACCTCATGTCATGGAGGAAGAGCGTGTTTCTGTTCTTAAAAGACTGACCTTTTTCTCCACGACGGCACATCCCAGTAACAGAAGTTCAGACATGCTTCATAAGGCAGATAAGGCAATTGCCGGCCGGCGTTGCCGGTCAGAGTGGGAGAAATCTTTTAGTGGCATGCGCGGAACGGCTAAACCCCATAGTCCGACACTCAAATGTTCGAGGACCGAAAGTTGTGAAAGTTCCAACCGAGACAAGATAGCAGTTGAGAAAAATGAAAGTGGCTAAATGAAGTAACTGAGGTTTGGATAGATGCCGTGATTGAATTTGATCACCTCAATTCACGGTTATCATGATTTTTTTTATCTTTTTTCTTGTAATAAAAGAACTGATGTATGTTTTTTTCCTTTTCAAGGAATTAATAAAAAGCTTTTTACCATTTGCAATAACTTTATCATTATGTTATTCATAACAATGTCTACACAACTATAAACGCCCAGTGGCGAAACGGATTCCGACGTCCACGTAAGTCCCATGCACGTTTTGTACCCCTTAAGAGGTGACTGCCTAGCCTTCGTCGGTACAAGTTTATACTGATAAACGGCCAATGCGTAGATGGAATAAATACACGTGACTGCACAGTTTACATGCCAAAACTAACGCAAATGTATTTCTAGGCATACATATGAAGACATGAACTAGTTCAACTCAAGAAAAATTTACACAATACGCATGAAATTAACATTTCATTAACAACTGTACGTGATTCGTTACAAATCTCGACAGAAGTGCACAACTACCACGAGTTAACTTACATAAATGGACATCCGAAATACATATCCCAGATGTAAGGCAATTGCCCGGTAAAATAACGAACTTATGTCCTGACAACTGGTCGTCTGACGTACGGATTCCGTTTAGTAAACTGGGTATTCACTGCTGCCCATGCCATAGGCGCTTCCTAGAGGGTATTCGCTTTAACCCTACAGGCTGTCCCTAGCCTGAAAGCAAGGTCAGATTCAAGATAATTCCTCCACAAAAGCGAAAACGTGTCAGACGCACCAGCAGTAATAGAAGCAAAACCAATGGTCCTGTCACGGGCGACGGGACAACACACCTTTTCAAGGTAAGCGGAAACTGAGGTCCCGGCGGAAAAAGCCACCCTTTATGGTTAAAAACCGACCACGCAAATGTTACAAGTCGCAAGAGCTCGGACCCAACCAGCTCGCGCCTCGTCAACAAATGGGGCAGAAACCGATCTCATCGTATCCGATAAGAACCCCTAAGGGTGGATATCTATATGAATGACATAACATCAAACTTGGAGAATGATTGAACAAACTCCCCCCAGCACAGCCAGGTTTGCCTTCGGCTAAATCTTTGACTAAACATACAAAGGTCACCCGGTACCATAAAAACCGCGAGCGAATCACAACGGGATTTTTGTTCATTTCGCGCGAATAAACAAAAGCAAAAAGTTAAAGGGGATTCACAGGTAACACCCTAGTTACAGTTGCAAAAGATCCCTTCCAGA
Organism: Rutidosis leptorrhynchoides; assembly: GCF_046630445.1. Taxonomy (NCBI): domain Eukaryota; kingdom Viridiplantae; phylum Streptophyta; class Magnoliopsida; order Asterales; family Asteraceae; genus Rutidosis; species Rutidosis leptorrhynchoides. Next base: position 279,720,247 of record NC_092336.1, read on the forward strand.
CAGAATACGCAGGTGTAAAGACAAAAATATAAAAACGTATATGTCACCAATATACCGTATAAACGTTTACATCAAGACAGAAGACAAACACAATTTATTTCATTGCTGAACATGAAGTTATACGTGCAAAAGTTGAAAACCCTAACAACCTATGACTTTCAGCACAAAGATATCAAGTCTCATACAAATAAAAAGAAACTCTAGCATGTGGTCTGTCTAAGATCTCCCTGAAAAAGAAGAAAAGTGGGCACAGATGTTGAAAGAAATCAAAAGCTCCCTAACGAGCAATCACCAACATGACCCGGCTGGTATTGGGAAGATTACAATACAGGCGAGCGTCCGACGGCGCCAAGGGTTGTAATTCCAGTCTCAAAATCAACCGGAAGCACAAGAAACAACTCACGTTCGCAAGGGATGTGCATAGCGCATCGTTATCCGAGCGCAAACGAATCATGTTCCTCGAGCCCAGAAGATCGAACAACCCGGAGACCAGTCGGATGACGTAAGATGCATCGAATGACCACCGGCGTCTGGTTGTTTCCAATCTATCCGCAGTTTAAAAGCGGAACACGTTCGGAAAAATCCAAGGGTTCGAACCAAATCTTCAGACCCAAATTGAAGCCTGCAACAAAACAAAACAACAATAAGAAGATAGAATAAGAAGAGAAGACGGAAAAGGAGAAGCACAAATGCTCACCAATGTCATCGGTAAAATGGCTCAGCAAGTAACGACAACGCCTTCCTTGGTGCATCAACAACAACAACAACAACATCAATGATTAACTAAGCAAATAGGTTATTCATAACATTAAAAGGCAACTTTCGAGGGCTAAGGATTTATAAAAGTAGTATTGAAGAACAGAAATGTATAACAGTTAGAAGTAAAAAGCGAAAAACTCAGTAGAAATGAAAGGCTATTTATAGCTACCAAGAAAATAAGGAGTAATGACGAAAATAGAAAAATTGCTCCTGGGAAAATGTTCCAAGACATCGATAAAAGGAAAAAAGCATAAAAAGGAGGCGCATCTGCAGAAACTGTCTTTTCACGCTGACGAGCATTAAATGCACATCCAATCAGGAAGCGTGGCCTTGTCTCGGATGTTTGACAACGGTAACCGTTTCGGTTACCCTCATCAAACTGGGGGGAGTTAATGATACGCATAATGATCCGTCTCAAAATAGGCAAGCATCTCGGCAAAAACCATACCCGGCACTACGCGTCTCGGTTTGCCAATTCCTTCTCTCATCATCCTTCTGGCGTCTTCCCGGACATTCTACCATGATGGATAAATGGCAAGGTTAAGAACCTGGATGACATACACGCAACCGTGAAGACCATCATCATAATCATGACCGTGAAGAAATACTTGGAATAAGTGTCTGACGAAACCTACCCGGCTGGACTGAGAGCACCGTGATGCCTTAGCCAGAATCAAACCACCGAGACTACCTTTTCGGCATTCCAAACCGACATGAAGACACTCCCGGGACAAGCACGTTGTCCCGGAACAGAATGCATTACCATGAAGTAGGCACTCTGTCCCGGAGTGACCACTTGATCATGAAACAAGCATGCAAGCAAGCAAGCCGCATGCCACGTCAGCCCGCAAATTTAGGGAAGTTCATTAGGATTTGTTATTCCCCATGAAAGGGACAGGTGCCACATCACCCCTCTGGATTGACAAAGTTTGTTATAACCATGAAAGGGACATTGAAATGCCCCGTTCATATCGATTATAAACGTTTCATATTAATTGATTCGTTGCGAGGTTTTAACCTCTATATGAGACGTTTTTCAAAGACTGCATTCGTTTTTAAAACAAACCATAACCTTTATTTTATCGATAAAGGTTTAAAACATTACGAAGATTATCAAATAATGATAATCTAAAATATAGCGTTTTCACACGATCATTACATAATGGTTTACAATAATATTACACAACAATTTAAGTCTTCGAATGCAGTTTTTAAACAATATTATACAAGCATGCTGACTCCGATTCTTGTCTTTAAATTAGCATGCAACAGCGGAAGCTCTTAATAATCACCTGAGAATAAACATGCTTAAAACGTCAACAAAAATGTTGGTGAGTTATAGGTTTAACCTATATATTATCAAATCATAATAATAGACCACAAGATTTCATTTTTTTCATAAATATACATCTCATATCAGGCATTTCACAAACTGCATAGAGATAAAATTCTTTCATATGTTGAACACCTGGTAACCGACCTTAACAGGATGCATATAGAATATCCCCATCATTCCAGGACTCTCATCGGATATGATAAATCGAAGTACTAAAGCATCCATAACTCGGATGAGGCTTGTTTGTCCAAATAAATCTATCTTTAGGATTCGCGTCAATTAGGGGCCATTTCTCTAATTCTTAGGCTACCAAGCTAAAAAGGGGCATATTCGGTTCGATAATCCAACATAGAAAGTAGTTTCGATAACTTGTGTCTATTTTGTAGAACATTTTTAAACTGCATGTATTCTCATCCCAAAAATAATAGATTTTAAAAGTGGGACTATAACTCACTTTCACAGATTTTTACTTTGCTGGAAATAAGACTTGGCCACTGGTCGATTCACGAACCTATAACAAATATATACATATATATCAAAGTATGATCGAAATATATTCACAACATTTTTTATTACGTTTTAATGATTTAAGTTTGTTAAGTTAGCAGTCCATCATTAGTAATCTACAACTAATTGTCCATAGCTAATAGTACAGAAATAAATCAATATATATTATCTCGAATCAATCCACGACCCAGTGTATACAAGTCTCAGGCTAGATCACAACTCAAAGTATATATATTTTGAAATCAACCTCAACCCTGTATAGCGAACTCTAGCATTACAGCATATAGAGTGTCTATGGTTGTTCCAAATAATATATATAGATGACGTCGATATGATATTGTATACGTGTCTATAGTCTATCAAGATTACATAATATGTTAGAGTACATGTATAATACAATATAAATTAATTAAGTTATGATTAGAATAGATTTGTTACAAATTTCACGTAGCTACAACAAGCAAAAATATCCAATTTTATTTTACCCATAACTTCTTCGTTTTAAATCCGTTTTGAGCGATTCATGTTGCTATGGTTTCATAATGAACTGAAATTTATGAAACTAAACAGAAAAAGTATATGTTTATAGTCGGAAATATAGGTTACAAGTCATTTTTGTAAGAGGTAGTCATTTCAGTCAAATGAACGACGTCTTGATGACCATTTTGAAAAACATACTTCCACTTTGAGTTTAGCCATGATTTTTGGATATAGTTTCATGTTCATAAGAAAAATCATTTTCCCAGAAGGACAACTTTTAATTCAAAGTTTATCATAGTTTTTAATTATCTAACCCAAAACGGCCCCCGGTTTCACTACAACGGCGTATGTCCAGTTTTACGGTGTTTTTAGTGTTTCCAGGTTTTAAATCATTAAGTTAGCATATCATAAAGATATATAACATGTGTTTAGTTGATTTTAAAAGTTAATTTAGAAGGATTAACTTTGTTTGCGAACAAGTTTAGAATAATCTAAACTATGTTCTAGTGATTACATGTTCAAATCTTCGAATAAGATAGTTATATATGTATGAATCGAATGAAGTTATGAACATCATTACAACCTCAAATATAGTAGGTAAACCTACTGGAATGACAAAAATATTCTTGAGGTTGAATGGATATTTGATGGCTTGAAAGTTTTTGAAGCAGAATCATGACACGAAAACAATTTCAAGTAAGATTATTACTCGAATTAAGATAGTTTATAGTTACAGAAATTGAATCAAAGTTTGAATATGAGTATTACCTTGATTTAGAAAGATAACCTACTGTAAATAACAAAGATTTCTTGAGATTGGATGATCACTTGAAATGGATTTGCAAGATTTGAAGTAAACTAGCAAACTTAAAAGGATTTTCGAAGTCTTCTTGAAGTGTTCTTCCTATGATGATTATAGCTTGATTATTAAAGTAATTTTTGATGAAGACGATGAGTAGTTTACTGGAAATTTCATTCTTGTGAGTGTGTGTGTTTAGATAGAATTAGAAAGGGAATTGGAAGTGAAATGGAGTAGGTGGTGAGTGGTGAAGGGTGAGTGGGGTTAAAAGAAGTTCTTGTTTTTGTTTCCTTGCTCATAAGTCATGCTAGTTGTCTAATTGTTGGTTCCACATGTTTGTTGACTATCTAAGGCTGCTAAGAGCTGAATTATTATGTATATATACCAATAGTATATACGTCTAGGAGCTGGGTATTGTACGAGTACGAATACGATTGCATACGATTAGAATTGTTGATGAAAATGAATGAGAATGTAATTGTAAGCATTTTTGTTAATTAGAAGTACTTTGATATGTGTCTTGAAGTCTTTCAAAAGTGTACTAATACCTCTTAATATACTACATGTATATACATTTTAACTGAGTCGTTAAGTCATCGTTAGTCGTTACATGTAAGTGTTGTTTTGAAACCTTTAAGTTAATGATCTCATTTAATGTTGTTAACCCATTGTTATTATATCTAATGAGATGTTAACTTATTACATTATCATGATATTATGATTTATGAATATATCTTAATATGATATATATACATTAAAAATGTCATTACAACGATAATCGTTACATATATGCCTCGTTTCGAAATTCTTAAGTTAGTAGTGTTGTTTTACATATGTAGTTCATTGTTAACATACATAATGATATATATAATTATCATTTCATCATGTTAAACATATATATATCAATATCTTAATATGATTCATATGTATTTAGTAAGACGTTGTTATAACGAAAATCGTTATATATATCGTTTTGAGTTTCTTAATTCAATAGTCTCATTTTTATGTATATAACTCATTGTTAATATACTTAGTGAGATAATTACTTATCAAAATCTCATGTTAACTATATATATATATATATATATATATATATATATATATATATATATATATATATATATATATATATATATATATATGCATATATATCATCATGTAGTTTTTACAAGCTTTTAACGTTTCGTGAATCGCTGGTCAACTTGGGTGGTCAATTGTCTACATGAAACTCATTTCAAAAAATCAAGTCTTAACAAGTTTGATTGCTTAATATGTTAGAAACATTTAAGCATGCAAATAAAGTTTTCAATTAATATATAAACATGGAAAAGTTCGGGTCACTACAGTACCTACCTTTTAAATAAATTTCGTCCCGAAATTTTAAGCTGTTGAAGGTGTTGACGCATCTTCTGGAAATAGGTGAGGGTATTTCAGCTTCATCTGATCTTCACGTTCCCAGGTGAACTCGGGTCCTCTACGAGCATTCCATCGACCCTTATGTGACGACCCGGAGATTTCCGACCAAATTTAAACTTACTCTTTATATGATTTTGACACGATAAGCAAAGTCCGTAAAGATGAGTCTCAAAATTTTGGAACGGTTTACATTAATGAATTTGTCCTTTGACTATTCTCGATGATTCACGAACAACTAATTATAAATAGATGCATGTATATTTAAATATATATATATATATATATATATATATATATATATATATATATATATATATATATATGTAATAATTTGAAATATTAATTGAAATAATATATGAGTTAATTGTTGGAAATAAATATGTAAAATAATATGCGATATAATGAAAACTATTATTACAAATGTATATATATATATATATATATATATATATATATATATATATATATATATATATATGTATAAATATGTATATAAATACTACTTGTAAATATATAAAATAATATTAAATCTATTTGTTTAAAAATATATAATATATATTTATGTGATGAAACTTGTTATTTAAAACTGATTATATTTAGAGAGAGAGTAAATGGAAAATGAATGATTTCGAGCTTAATTAGTAAACGTCAGTAACACTCGGTTGATGTTTTGTTAGTTTTAATATAGATATTGTACATGTTCATGAAGGATTGAAATAAAAGTTAAACTGTAAATTGATTACGAAGATTTTAGATTTGTCAAAAAATATTTTTACCTTTTTAAGATTAAAATTAGCAGTCCGTACATATAAATTGGAACAAAAAATAAATAATTATTGAACCTTTTTCATCAGGTTTCAAACAGTTAATGAGTGAAATAATTAAATATATTTAATCTAAAAATTTAGGATTTTTAGCAACACTTTTATATTTTAACTGTTTAGCAATGAACCACGTTATAACACAGTCCGTGAAAATCGTCGGTAGATTAAAAACAAAGAGTGACAACTAATATGCATGCACTCGTTATTATTGAATTCATAATTGTACTAGTGTCCCTTTTTGTTCAATATAATATATATGTGTATGTATCAATCTTATTTCCGCTTCCTTTTTCTGTTTTGAGTTCCATCAAGGAATTTCAATCACTACAGTTATTTATCTTATTCCTCTACCAAACATGACTTAAGATAACAAACCCACATGTTCGATTCTTCTATTCTTTTCTGTTTTTCTCTGGCTGGTCATCTTAAACCACCTTCTTATTTTACCATCCCCACCTTTTCTATCTATATATATGTAATATATATACATGATACATAAGCTTGATCAATCAACCATCTTTCTTCTTTCTCTTACTTCTCCTTCTTTCTTATTTTCTTCTTCATGAAACCAAGGCTAAACCCGCTTGTGTTAGTAAACAACACTACGATTGTTTGTGAGCAAACTAGACCGGAACCAAACCATCACCATCCTCTTTTCACTTGTAACACCAAACCAAAACTCATTTTAATTTGAGATACTCGATCACCATAACCTCACCATTTACATGAGATAAACCGATCACCTCTCTCTTTGTTCTTCTCCTTTCACCTCAACCCGTTACCACCTTGAACCTAGTAAAACCGCCACCCATTATCACCAAGAATCACTACCTCAACGAACCACCGTAAGGTACTACAACTACTTCTGTAATGTTTCTATTTACAACCAAACTATTATACTATTCTGTTTCTTTTGATGTCGAGTTCAAACACAATAACGAATGCCTTATTACTATTCTGTTAATAACGAATGCAATATTTTAAAAGTACCATCATGAACCCATCACTGTTACCACTAAAACCACCTTCTTCCACCGTAAACCACCATTCACCATCAACTATGTCCGTTTTCCTATTTTTGTCGAGCAACACCATAATCACCACCAACCGCCACCAAACCACTGCTCCAGCTATACGTTTATGTTTCAATCCAAAGAAGATGAAGAAGATTTACGATGGTTATGATATTACAGCGATATAGATGATGGATGATGTACGAGATCTTCAATGATTGATGAAGGGGACGATAGAATAACAATTAGGATGATGATGATGAAGATAACAGTGAGCGAGGAAGATAATGATGGTGAGGATCGAAGATGTTGATGATGAGATTTTGATGATGACTCGATGATGATGATAGTTTCGATGATGAGCAAGGAAGATGAAGATGATGGTAATGACGGACGAATGATATGAAGATGGAAAGGATGATGACGATGGTGTATGATATAGATGATGACGACGGTTAAGATGAACGATGATGTTAATGAAGTACATTAGTTTTGATGATGATAAATAGTTATGGGTTTTGTTGAGGAAGATAATAAATAGTGACGGGTTATATATATTTAAGGTTTATATAATATCAGAAGTGAGCTAGTAGCTCGATGGTTTTGGAGGTGGGATGATGAGCGAGAGGTCCCTGGATCGAACCTAGCCGGCTGCATATATTTTTTCTAATCATTAATAGAAGCTGTTGGGCCACTGCACATCGTTCTTCTGTTGGGCTGTTGAAGTGGGTTACGGCCCAATTATCAAGCTGATTAATAACTGGCCAGTAGTTAATATGCTAAATACGGGAATTAATTCAAGAAAGATACATTGAAGTAGTGGTTATGGGTGTTTCAGAAAAGCGAGAGGTCTTGAGTTCGAGCCTAACATGCTGCATTTATTTTAAATAGGTCTCTAAGGTAGTTTTATTATTGATTATATTATTATTATTATTATTATTATTATTATTATTATTATTATTATTATTATTATTATTATTATTATTATTATTATTATTATTATTATTATTATTATTATTATTATTATTATTATTATTATTATTATTATTATTATTATTATTATTATTATTATTATTATTGTTATTGATAGTGCTAAAAACGAACATATATTTCATATCATTATTCCTCAAGAAAGACAAGCTTTTAGTTGCAATTGTTCTATTTACAAGTGATATTCGTTTAAATAATAAAAGGTGAAGACAAAAGACAGATTCGACGAATTGAAGACGCAAATGACCAAAAAGCTCAAAACTACAAAATACAATCAAAGAGGTTCCAATTATTGATAAGAAACGTCTCGAAATTACAAGAGTACAAGATTCAAAACGCAAAGTACAAGATATTAAATTGTACGCAAGGATGTTCGAAAATTCGGAACCGGGACCAGAGTCAACTGTCAACGCTCGATGCAACGGACTAAAAATTACAAGTTAACTATGTATATAAATATAATATAATATATAATTAATTATATAAATTATATATATATTATATTTATATAATAATCCGTCGGCAAGAAAGGATCCAAAATGGAGTGAGCTGTAAAATCGAACTCCGCGAGTTGCGGAGTTTGAAGAAGGAAAGGGCCGCGAGTCGCGGAGCCCCTAATTTTGAAAATCCCTATAAAAGCCAGCTCAATTCGTCGAGTTTTATATCCATAATCTATCTCTCTCTCAATATATACGTAAATATATATATATATATATATATATATATATATATATATATATATATATATATATATATATATATATATATATATATATATATATATAATTTATATTTTAATTTTAGTTTTAGTTTTAATTTTAAATCTTAATAATAAGGGTATGTTAGCGAATGTTGTAAGGGTGTAAGTCGAAATTCTGTCCGTGTAACGCTATGCTATTTTTAATCATTGTAAGTTATGTTTATATTATTTTCATTAATGTCTCGTAGCTAAGTAATTATTATGCTTATTTAATACCGAAGTAATCATGATGTTGGGCTAAAAATACTAAAATTGGGTAATTGGGCTTTGTACCATAATTGGAGTTTGGATAAAAGAACGACACTTGTGGAAATTAGACTATGGGCTATTAATGGGTTTTATATTAACTAAACAATACCTTGTTAATTTAATATACAAACTTATAATTCGACGTATTTATATATAACCACATACACTTGACTGGATACGGTGGGCGGGATATCTATAAATACCAATAATTATTCATTTTACCGGACACGGAACTGGATTAATCGTTAATAGACTTGTTGAAACAGGGGTGAATTATATTCAAGGGTAATTGGTGTAATTGTTAACAAAGTAGTAAAACCTTGGTTTACACGCAGTCGATAACCTGGTGTATTCATTAAACAAAGTATTAAAACCTTGTTACAATTCGAATCCCCAATTAGTTGGAATATTTGACTTCGGGAATAAGAATAATTTGATGAAGGCTTTCACTCATTATATTTATGACTGATGGACTATTATGGACAAATCCGTATGTATATATTAAATAATCCAGGACAAAGAACAATTAACCCATGGGCATAAAACTAAAATCAACACGTCAAACATCATGATTACGGAAGTTTAAATAAGCATAATTCTTTTATTTTATATTTAATTTCCTTTATTTTTATATTTAATTGCACTTCTAATTATCGCTCTTTTATTTATTGTTATTGTATTTAATTGCACTTTTAATTATCGTACTTTTAATTATCGCAATTTTATTTTATCGCACTTTTATTTATCGCAATTTCCTTATCGTTATTTACTTTAAGCTTTAAATTAAGTTATATTTATTTTTATTATTTTACATTAGGTTTTAACTGCGACTAAAGTTTTTAAAATCGACAACCCGGTCATTAAACGGTAAAAACTCCCCTTTATAATAATAATATTACTTATATATATATTTGTATTTTTATAAAATAAAACTAATATAGCGTTAAGCTTTGTCTAAAAGATTCCCTGTGGAACGAACCGGACTTACTAAAAATTACACTACTATACGATTAGGTTCACTGCCTATAAGTGTTGTAGCAAGGTTTAAGTATATCCATTCTATAAATAAATAAATATCTTGTGTAAAATTGTATCGTATTTAATAGTATTTCCTTGTAAAATTTAATAGTATTTTATACCCCTTAGCTTTAACATCAAGTATTTTTGGCGCCGCTGCCGGGGAATCTTAAAATCTAGTTTAAAATCCGGAAGCGCAACGCTATATATAAAAAAAAAAGATTTTTATTTTAAGTTTACTTTTATTAAAAAATTACGCTTTCGTAAAAATACGTTTTAAAAATCCAAAAATATAAAAAGAAAAACAAAAATAATATTTTTAATAGTTTGTTAAATATTTAAGTTTTATAAATTTTCTTTATTTTTATTTTATAAAAATATAAGTCTTATTTAAATATTTTATATTTATTTAAAACATATAAAAAATTTTAAAACCGAAAAAAAATAATATTAACTTATTTTTAAGATTTTTATTTTTAATAAGTATTTTTTATTTTAAGTTTTTGAAATATATTTTATATAAATTATATATCTATTATTTTATCAAATTATTATAAAAAAAACGAACTCGGCCAGATTAAAATCGAAGCCCAAAGCATATTTTAATTATAAAACGAAACTGGGCCGAACTGTTTCAGCCCAATCGGAGCCCAGTATTATCAAACCCCGCGACTTGCGGAGTTTTCCAGCTGGGAGTACCGCGACTCGCGGAGTTCTCTCTGACAGGCCAGACCAGAACCCTAATCTTGCATTAATTACGGAGTATATTTTAATTTTTATTAATAAAACCCTAATTAGGGTTTGATTAGTTAATTAATATTAATTAATTTAGTTTTATTTACTTAATTTGTAATATTAAGTTTATTTAGTTTTATTAATATATAAAAATTAATAGTTTTATAAAATAAATAATATAAAAATAATATTTTTATAAAAATTGTACTTTTTACAACTTTTAGTATATTTTTATATTTTGTCCCTTTTTATTTGTTTTAGCGTAATTTTTGTATTTTTCGCTCGTTTTTAGTTTTAAGATATAGTTTTTGCCATAGTTATTTTAATTTTTAGATTTTTAGGCTTTGCCGTAAAATCCCATAAGTGCTTTTTCTTTAGACTAAGATTTAGGTGCTTTAGAATTTTGCGACGCCTTTTTAAGTTTTAGTACCTTTTTAAGTTATTGCCATTTGGGATATAGTTTTACTTGTAAGCTTTAATATTTTTGGACGCAACTTTTAATTTTTAGTTTTTAGTTCTTTTTTAAGTTTCAACGCGCTACTTTCTTATTTTTATTTTTCGACGCCTTTTATTTTTTCAACCCTTTTCTTTTTCGACCTTTTTCGACGGGCTCTTTTTCTTTCTTATTTCTCGCAATTCTAGTTTTGAGGACATAGATTTTTATTCTACTTCTTATCTAAATTTCTTAAAATTACGAAAATTTATTTTAAATGGTTAAATTGATAGACAACAAAATTTTCTGGTTCGTAGTAATAGTTGGATTTGTACGTGGACCGGGTTATTGGAGCCAAACAATACTCAATTATATTGAGACCAAACGAATCCACCCCTTTGCTGCATCTTTTGGCTATTCGAAACGTGGGCAAAATCAGAAAAGTCTATTAATTGGATAACTTATATAATTTTTCTTTCCTTTTAAAAACTAATAGGATAGGATATTCAGTGAATGTACCGAGCAAGACGTTCACCACCTTTTGTACGTTCACCACCTGTAACTAGATCAAGACATTTAGCAAATATTACCGCCGTTGATTTTTCTTTAGAATCGTCATCCAGTCGACCAAGTACTCCAATTCAAATTTCTGATAATCCATTTTTTGAACCCGACCTCACAATTGAGAATCCGGAGAATATTCAGGGACAATTCATAGATCCTGAACCATTAATTTTTCCTCCAGAACCACCAATCATTCAAACAGAGATTGTTGAGGAACGAACCATTAAATCAGAATCCTCTAGTGATTCAGATTCAACAAATTCAATTATGGAAGTACCAAAACCTTTAAGTATGTAAGACCGAATACGAGCTAAACGCACTGGCCAAGGTCACGCAATTACTCATCCAGACATTAATGCGCCAGATTATGAAATCAAAGGACAAATTCTACATATGGTGACTAATCAATGCCAATTTAGTGGTGCGCCGAAGGAAGATCCAAATGAACATCTTCGTACCTTTAATAGGATCTGCACACTATTTAAAATAAGAGAAGTTGAGGATGAACAGATATATCTCATGTTATTTCCCTGGACTTTAAAGGGAGAAGCCAAAGATTGGTTGGAATCGTTACCTGAAGGGGCGATTGACACATGGGATGTTTTAGTTGAAAAATTTCTTAAACAATTCTTTCCGGCATCTAAAGCCGTAAGACTTCAAGGAGAAATTGTTACGTTCACACAGAAACCGAATGAAACTCTATATGAGGCGTGGACTAGATTTGGAAAGTTATTGAGAGGATGTCCGCAACATGGTTTAGACACTTGTCAAATAGTACAAATATTCTACCAAGGATGCGACATCACTACAAGGAAAGACATAGATATAGCAGCTGGTGGTTCCATTATGAAGAAAACTGAAACTGATGCTTATAAAATTATTGATAACACTGCTTCCCACTCACATGAGTGGCACCAAGAAAAAGATATCGTTAGATCATCTAAAGCAGCTAGAGCCGATTCTAGTCATGACTTAGATTCCATTTCTGCAAAGATAGATGCTGTCGAGAGACGAATGGAAAAGATGACTAAGGATATACACTCAATACGAGTTAGTTGTGAGCAGTGTGGCGGACCACATTTGACAAAAGATTGTCTCAGTATTGAACTAACAGTGGAACAAAGAGAGAATATTTCATATATAAATCAAAGGCCTGGAAATAATTATCAGAATAATTATCAACCGCCAAGACCGATTTACAATCAAAACTAGAATTATAACCGAAATGTTCCATACAACAACCAACAAGGTCCTAGCAATCAACAAGTATCCAACAATACTTACAACCAGCAAAGACCTAATTTTCAAAACAAACCACCACAAACCGATGATAAAAAGCCAAATTTAGAAGATATGATGACGAAGCTAGTTGAAACTCAAACGCAGTTTTTCACATCTCAAAAACAAACCAATGACCAAAATGCTCAAGCATTTAGAAATCAACAAGCTTCTATTTAAAATCTGGAACAAGAAGTATGTAACCTAGCAAGGTTAATAGGTGAAAGAAAACCGGGAAGTCTACCTAGTGATACAAATGCAAACCCCCGGAATGAAACAGCTAAAGCCATTACCACAAGAAGTGGTACAACACTTAAACCACCTGAAATACCTGTAATTTATGATGAAGCTATTCTTACTCCACAAGAACCATAACCTGAGCAAGATAAGGAAAAAAGAACCGGTAGTTGAAAAGGTTAATGAAGATAACACAGTTAAGGCTAAACCTTATGTTAAACCATACCAACCACCACTTCCTTACCCGAGTAAAATAAAAAAAGAGAAACTTGAAGCCGAGCAATCCAAATTTTTGGATATGTTTAAACAGATAAATGTAAATCTTCCTTTCATTGATGTAATTTCAGGAATGCCTAGATATGCTAAATTTCTGAAAGATCTAATATCGAATAGAAAGAAAATGGAAGAACTCTCGCCTGTTACTATGAATGCTAATTGTTTAGCAGTGCTGTTGAATAAGATACCAGAAAAATTATCTGATCCAGGAAGTTTCACAATTCCATGTTTTCTGGGTAGTCTTAGTTCAATAGAAGCATTGGCAGACTTAGGTGCTAGTATAAATCTAATGCCGTATTCACTATACACTAAACTAGACCTTGGAGAATTGAAACCAACAAGAATAAGTATACAACTAGCCGATCGATCAGTAAAATAACCTAGAGGGATGATGGAAAACATGCTAGTTAAAGTTGGTACTTTAGTATTTCCAGTAGATTTTGTTGTTCTGGACATGGAAGAAGATTCTCAAGTTCCTCTCATATTAGGAAGACCATTCTTAAACACGGCTAAAGCAATGATAGATGTGTTTGGTAAGAAACTGACCCTAAGTATAGAGGACGAGAGTGTTACCTTTTCAGTTGATAGAGCAATGCAACAACCGCAATCTGCAGATGATACATGTTATTATATTCAAACTATAGAATCACATGCAGAATTATTAGAAGAATTTCTAGAATTACAAGGAACAGGAGAATGTTCTTTAGGAGAAGGAACTGAACCAATTGATGAAACTGAAATGTTAGCTACACTAATTGCTAATGGATATGAACCAACAACAGAAGAAATTCAAATGCTAAAAGAAGAAGACAGATATCGATATAAATCATCGATAGAAGAACCTCCGACATTAGAGTTAAAGCCACTTCCAAACCATTTGGAATACGCTTATTTACATGGTGAATCTGAATTACCTGTAATAATATCGTCTTCTCTTACTGAAAATGAGAAATCTCAACTCATTTCTGTGTTGAAAGCTCATAAACCAGCCATTGCATGAAAGATTCATGATATTAAAGGAATAAGTCCTTCGTATTGCACACATAAAATCCTTATGGAAGAAGGTCATAAAACGTATGTGCAACGCCAACGAAGACTAAATCCTAATATGCAAGATGTAGTTAAGAAAGAAATTATTAAACTGCTTGATGCAGGTTTAATTTATCCAATTTCTGATAGTCCATGGGTAAGCCCAGTTCAATGCGTGCCTAAGAAGGGTGGCATGACTGTCATTACAAATGAAAAAAATGAGCTTATTCCTACTAGGACTGTAATAGGATGGCTTGTGTGTATTGATTATAGAAAATTAAATGACGCCACCAGAAAAGATCACTTTCCCTTACCTTTCATTGATCAAATGTTGGAAAGATTAGCCGGAAACAGTTACTATTGTTTTCTTGATGGATTTTCCGGATATTTTCAAATTCCAATAGCACCCGAAGACCAAGAGAAAACAACATTCACATGCCCTTATGGTACTTCTGCTTACAAACGCATGCCATTTGGACTTTGCAACGCCCCTGCAACCTTTCAAAGGTGCATGATGGCGATTTTTCACGACATGATAGAAGAATGCATGGAAGTTTTCATGGATGACTTTTCAGTCTTCGGTGATACATTTGAATCATGTCTAGTTAATCTGGAACGAATGCTTATTAGATGCGAACAATCAAATCTAGTACTTAATTAGGAGAAATGCCATTTCATGGTTAAAGAAGGCATCGTTCTTGGACATAAAATTTCAAAGGAAGGAATTGAAGTGGATAGAGCTAAAGTTGATGTAATTGCTAAACTTCCACATCCCACCAATGTTAGAGGAGTTAGGAGTTTTCTAGGGCATGCCGGTTTTTACCGACGTTTCATAAAAGATTTTTCTAAAATTGCCACTCCTATGAATAAACTCCTAGAAAAAGATGCTTCATTCATCTTTTCAGATGAATGCATCAAATCTTTTAATATTCTTAAAGAGAAACTCACTAATGCGCCGATCATGATAACACCAAATTGGAATCTACCATTCGAACTAATGTGCGATGCAAGTGATTTTGCAATGGGAGCCGTTTTAGGACAAAGGATTGAAAAACCAATTTCAACCTATATATTATGCTAGTAAGACGTTACAAGGAGCACAAACAAATTACACAACTACTGAAAAATAATTCCTTGCTATTGTCTTTGCTTTTGACAAATTTTGTTCATATCTCGTTCTAGCAAAAACGGTGGTCTATACCGACCATTCTGCTCTTAGATACCTATTTTCGAAACAAGATGCTAAACCAAGATTAATCCATTGGATCTTACTCTTACAAGAGTTCGATATTGAAATCCGAGATAAAAAGGGAGCAGAAAATCTCGCCGCTGATCATCTTTCTTGTCTTGAAAATCCCGAATTAGAAGTTCTAAATGAATCGGCCATACAAGACAACTTTCCTGATGAATATCTATTGAAGATAGATTATAATGAAATTCCATGGTTTGCAGACTATGCAAACTACTTAGTATGTGGATTCCTTGAAAAAGGATTATCATACCAAAAACGAAAGAAATTCTTCAGTGATATAAAACACTATTTCTGGGAAGATCCACATTTGTTTAAAAGTTGTCTCGATGGAATAATACGCCGATGTGTATTCAGAGATGAAGCTAGTAAAATCTTAAACCATTGTCACACAGGACCAACAGGAGGGCATTATGGGCCTCAACTCACAGCAAGAAAAGTTTATGATGCTGGATTCTATTAGCCTACAATTTACAAAGACGCACACCTTCTTTGCAAATCCTGTGATGCTTGTCAAAGGGCCGAAAAAATAAGTCAACGTGATGAAATGCCACAAAATGTCATTCAAGTATGTGAAGAATTTGACATTTGAGGTATTGACTTTATGGGTCCATTTCCAAAATCTCATAATAATCTATACATTCTCGTAGCCGTTGATTATGTATCTAAATGGGCGGAAGCACAAGCTCTCCCAACTAACGATGCACGAGTTGTAGTCAACTTTTTAAAATGTGTTTTTGCAAGGTTTGGAACACCGAAAGCTTTAATAAGTGATCGGGGAACTCATTTCTGTAATAATCAACTTGAGAAAGTTCTTAAAAGATATGGAGTAACTCATAAAATCTCCACTGCTTATCATCCACAGACAAGTGGACAAGTTGAAAATACCAACCGAGCTTTAAAACGTATTCTAGAGAAAACCGTAGGATCAAATCCAAAGGAATGGTCCATTAAGTTGGATGATGCACTCTAGGGTTTTAGAACAGCCTACAAAACTCCAATTGGAACCACACCTTTCAGACTCGTTTATGGAAAAGCATGTCATCTTCCAGTAGAAATTGAATACAAAGCATTTTGGGCTTTGAAGACATGTAATCTTGATTTACATGAAGCCGGACGTCTATGGTTAAGTCAATTAAACGAATTAGAAGAATTAAGACATGAAGCATACGAAAATTTGTTAATCTATAAGGAAAGAACGAAGAAATGGCATGATAAAAGAATCAGAAGTTCAAAAGAATTTAAAGAAGGAGACAGAGTTCTTCTTTTCAATTCACGATTCAAGCTATTTCCTGGAAAATTGAAATCAAGATGGTCTGGACCATTCATAATCAAAAGAGTTTTCCCATACGGAATAGTAGAATTAATAAATCCAAATGGGATTGAATTTAAGGTTAATGATCACAGAGTTAAACATTACATACATGGTTCGATTGAAGTTGACAACGAAGTTAATCACAATTTCGATACCACAGCTAACTAAGTGTGGGGAGAATCAAGTCTTTAAAGGATAATATGTATTTCTGTTAGAGTTAGATTTTTTGTTTTCGTGTAGTTCTCGAAAATGGAACCTGAATGGTCTTTCCCTAGCAGACCCTAAAGAACTAGTCTTCTCCCCCATTTCTGAATTTTTATTTTTTTTAGGTTTTTACGAAATGAAGACTTCCTGTGAACTAAACCATGGTGTAATGCTACAAGCTTTGATCACTAAACGTAATAATGACACACTTCTGAGTGAAATAGTATCATTAATCAGAGGTAAATTGGACGGAGTAAAAAAAGAATCCAGATGCGAAGATAATAAG
Source organism: Rutidosis leptorrhynchoides (assembly GCF_046630445.1). Lineage (NCBI taxonomy): Eukaryota > Viridiplantae > Streptophyta > Magnoliopsida > Asterales > Asteraceae > Rutidosis > Rutidosis leptorrhynchoides. The sequence continues at coordinate 279,738,003 of NC_092336.1, forward strand.
TCACAATTTGGTAAAGGAAAATCAAAATCCGCAGCGAAAAGAAGAGCACGACACCTTGAAAAATGTCACAAATGCGGAAAATGGTCACACGAAGGTAAATGTTCAAATAATCAAACCTATTCAAACATCGAATTTGTTACTTTATGCAGAGACGGACCGTTCATATGTTTAGAAGAAAAAACATTAAATGCTCGAGGTTACGCCTATGTAGCCATGGAAAATCAATTAGTCCGACTATCTTATGAGTGGGCTAGAGCATATCACTAAGAAATATATTTCACAGGTAAGTCTGTATAGTTTTTTTTATTTTTATTTTTATTTTTAACCTTTTGATAATAAACGCTAATTTGTTCGCTATAAAGTATTAAATTGGTATTCGATAAAATTAGGTCTTGCGACCGAAATTGTTAATATCATACAAAAATTTATTACATCACTGCGAAATTTAATGTTTATTCTTAAGGTATAAATATCTTTAATCAATCAACCCAAAATATTTCAAAAATTCATCATGAGTTAAATTAGGTCATGGAACCGAAATTACTTTACCGAAAAGAGGGGCGCATATTTTTGATAATATTTGATTGATTTAAGTGGGATAAAAGCCAAAAAGATTTTTAATTTTATTTTTACCATGTTTTTAAAATTAATATATATTTAAAATTGTAAATATTTGAAAAAATTAATATTTTTAATATAAGTTTGTATGTATAAAAACAAAATTTAATTTAAGTTTGGTGTGAATTTTTAATATTAATTTTGAATTTTATGCATTTTAAATTTAAGTTTGGTGTGAATTTATAATATGAATTTTTTTATTAAGTTTGGTGTGAATTTTTAATTTTATGCATTTTTTAATTTAAGTTTGGTGTGATTATAAAAACAAAAATTTACTTTATTTCGCTAAATTAAAAATATGATTTTAAAAATTCGTCATGAGTTGAAGACTAGATCGTTGAACCAAAATTGCTTTACCCAAAGGAGGGACGAGAACTTTTATTATCATTATTTTTAATCTTATTGAATTCAAGTATGCCAAAAACATAAAAAAACCAAAAAAAATATTTGCTTTTAAAAACCGCATTTTAAATAGACAAATTTTAAAATTTTGTCGAGGGACGGACTAGGACATCGATCCGAAACGACCTCGTCCTAAATAACAAGTGAAACGAAATTTTAACATTAATTACTTAATTGTTTTATAAGTTAAAGATTATTATTAAAAAAAACAAAAAAAAGGGGCCGCGACTCGCGGAGTTTGAAAGAGAAAAACACCGCAAGTCGCGGAGGACAAAAAATACAGAAAAAAATATAACGCATGAAACAGATCAGTATCCTTCCCCATTCACAAAAACTGCGAAAAAAAACACCCGAAAAACACACACAAAAACCTCCAAAATTCACAATTTTTCACCATTTTTCATCACATTTTTTACTAAAATCATGTTGAGAAGGATGCTATCAAGGAATTACTCAAGGAAAACGATAAATTTCTACTCCTAAACACCATTTAATCTGAAAATTAGTGTTCTTAAGCAATTTTATACCCAATTTGATTTTGATACTTTTTAGTGTAATTATGCTTAAATTGCTTATGTATTATGCTTGTATAACCTAGATTGATGCTATTTAACATGATTAGAAGCCTTAAACTTCAAATTTTGAGTAATCTAGGGTTTGTGTTCTTGAGTAATTTGAGGCTTTTTGATATAAACAGGTTATGGCCAATTTTTGTCATGAATTATTGCTAAATTAAGTAGTGTAACATGTTTAGGTAGTTAAATGATCCAAACTTTGAGCCTAAACATGATTTTTGAGAATTAAAGTGGACTTTTTCAAGTCTAAAATTCATGAACTTGATTTTTGAGAGATAATTCCATTTGAAACTTGTTTAATTGCTAATAATGATTATTTTGACATGTTATTTGAGTTGAAAGCTTATGAACTTGGTGAACATTTTCGTATATGCTTATTTGAAAAAGTGTAGATTTGATAAAAATATGAAAATGAGCATAAGTTTGATATAAATTGATCATGTCATTGTAATTATTTTTTTGATGATGTTGCTGACACTAATGCATATTTGGATGCACAAAAATTGTGTTTAATGTGTTTTGCAGACTGAAAGGGGTGAATCTTCATCCCAAGCTCGCAATGCTCCTCCTGAGAATGCGAAACAACAGGATGTTGATAGCTATTATAAATAAGATATACCTCATCCAGTTATGACATTTTCAGATATGCACGTGGAAAATTTGCACCCGAACTTGAGATTAGACAGACGATGGATAGATTATCCAAAATACCAAAGGGGCTTGCATACTCTTCATTCTAAAGCTATTGAAGTACCTAGGGTAATAGAATGGGAACCATTAGAAGCCGTAGAATTGGCCGAGCCAATTAGGGAATTACTTACTCAAAGGTATGGTAATTCTACTTTTAACGATTGGGTACGATTATTCAACATGCGTAGACATGTATATAAAGTATGGTGTGAAGAATTATTGTGTAGTATAGAAATAAATGATCGGATAGCTAGTTTAACCGATCGATCTTTTATTATATTTTTGTTAGGAGGTTCGATGCGCCACATGTCTCTACTAGACATGGCTCAGGCCTTACGTATATATATGCCTGAGGAGCTAGCATCTGCCGATTATCGAGGGTTGATACTAAATGGTAGGAAAATTGATGAAAATTTTGATACGCATGGTGTATGGAGTCAAATGACTAGCCATCACCGATTTAAAGGGGGAAATTACTCTTATTTGGATATAGATAGAGCTGAATTAAGAGTAATTCACAGGTTTTTAGCCAATTCGATTACACAACGAGGTAAGAATAAGGAAAAGGTAAATGAACAGGATTTGTTTTACCACATGTGTATTCGAGACCCACCAAGCGCTGTAAGTATACCTTATTGTGTGGGTTATTATTTATCAGCTATGGTTAAGGGGATGAGACCGCACGGTATAATAGGAGGTGGTATATTTATTACATTAATTGCTGAGTATCTCAATGTGGATATAAGTTGGGGGGGATTATTAATCGAAGAACCAGAACACCACGATACAATTGGTTTAAATGTATATCACGGTGCTAAAGTTTTGAAGAGGCGAAATAACGCCGCAGTAGCCTATAATGGAAGACATCCACAGGTTGAGAGAAATCAACAGCCAGGTAATGTGGGAGGGGGAAATGAAATGACAGAAATGCAAAGGTTTATAGCTTCACAAGAGTATGAAAATGCTAGACATCGAGCATTTGAAGATTGGCAAGTTCATCAAAACCAAATCATAGCTCATTGCCAACATGTAGGTAGAAACTGTATTCCTACTCCAACACCCATATTTCCTCCCTGGTCTATAGAGGTGCAACCACCGTATCCTACTTATAACCCAGTTGAAGCATTTTATAACACATATGGTTATGCATGGAACCCCTACTGGTATCAGTAAAAACCCTAGTTTATTTAGTTTCATTTATTTTATTTTTTTGTAATGTTACTACATTTAGCACTTATGTTGATATTGTAATAGTTTTTATAATTTTCTAACTTTTATTATTAGATTTTAATAATTTTTGAATGTGGGGTAATATACCAAACTTCAAAAATATGTATATATGTTTGCAGTTTATCTTATGTACACAACAGGGTAAAACAACGCATTTTCAAAGACTGGCATTAAGTTCAGCAAAAGCAACTAATTTTGACGACAAGATGCAAAATATATGTGAAATAACAACAAGACGGAATGAACAAATGATGTGCACCATTTATCATTCAACACAAACAACAATATGTTTGGAAACTTTGGTAAAATTTAATCATTTTTTCTGCGCTAATCACCCTCAATAATTTAAATTGTTACTGATTTCTTGCAAATGAGGGCATTGCAAGATCTTATGTGTGGGAAGGGTTAAATTCTTTCGAATTTTAAAATTTTTACTTTATACACTTGGTTACCATTAAAAATACTAGTAAAGAAGTAGTTGTATTAGAATCTAGTGCTCTCTGATAATAAAGAACAGCCCTAGTCTTATATACTGACTACCCAATTCTAGTAAAAATTTTCAAAATTTTCAATTAAATGAACTCAAAATCATGTTTATACATATTTATGAACGATAAAACTAGGTGTTAACACCGAAATTATTGTTACCTCGGAAAGGACATAAATTAAGAAACAAACCAAAATGTTAGAATTCATTTAAAATGGAATAGAGGACAATAAAAAGGCAAATAAAAGAAAATAAAAGCCAAGTGTGGGAAAATTTACTAAGAAATTTTAAACATATGTCACATATTTCTATAACAAATAACTGAAAATACTTTTGCTTTGGACTAAAATAAAAAGTTTTACCCGATTTACTGTAAGAAAGATGGATCTACACGATGAATCAATTCCATCATTAAAAGGAAGTAAAGTCTTCCAAAAAAGAAACGCGCTTCTTGATTTAGGTCATGAAGTTGTCGTCCAGACCAGCTGTAGGTTGACAAAAAATCTAGAAAAGTCATCTCTAAAATTAGCAGGAAATCCACGGACCTCAGCATCAAACAAGGTCGCCAAGTGGTTAGATTTATCCTAACCATGAGAAGGATTTATCTCGTACAATGGGGGGGGGGCACCGTTCAAATTAGCTTGATAAGACTAATGAATCAGATCCCCAGAAAGGATAATCTCCTTAAAGATTAAAAATCAGCTTTTAAGACTGATATTACTCAATCCTTGAGATTGACTTTAAAGATTGAGAATTACAAACTCATGGAATTCAATGATATCTAAACTCGAGCTTGAACGAGAAAATATTTTGATCAAAAATACAAACCGATTTGTTTTCTGAAAACCCATTTTCAATGCGTTCATTACCATTGAACGTAAAATCCTAGGAATTCACCTGGAATTCATTAGGTCACCTGAACCAAATCGGGTGTCAACCGTAAGAACGGTGGTTGCATAGCATGGTCAAAGACAGGACCTTGTGCCAGACCGAAAAATTATAAGGGTGAGCTTTACTATTTCTCCTACAAAGGATAGTAATTGTGTCCGACACGTTATAGACCTTAATTAAAAGCATGTCAGGGGACATTGCCTTAACAGTTTCTTGTTCAACGCTTTCCTTTACAACCGGACGGTAGTTTATCGAAAGGTAATATACGGAGCAAGTAAACTGGGCGTGTTGCTTTCCTAATACAAGGTTAGCAAGTGGGTGACACAAAACCATAAGTTTTGAGTTAAATTTTCAAATCTGAAACCCACAAAACCCACAAAAATATTTTGCAACACCGGTGAAGGGTTATTCCGAAAAACTTATCTAGGGTAAAAGCTAGATTTAATTTTCAAAAGATCAAATGTTTTCATAAAGATCCAATTTCCTTAATGGATCTAAATTTTATAGTCATGTGGGACTGTAAACCACATCGTTACTACCATTGTTTATACCGCCGTATAGAAATCACTGATGTACAAAGTGTGAAGAATAAAGAAGTGATTCTAGTATTTCAAGACTATATTGCTTGAGGACAAGCAACGCTCAGGTGTGGGAATATTTGATAGTGCTAAAAATGAACATATATTTCATAGCATTATTCCTCAAGAAAGACAAGCTTTTAGTTGCAATTGTTCTATTTACAAGTGATATTCGTTTAAATAATAAAAGGTGAAGACAAAAGACAGATTCGACGAATTGAAGACGCAAACGACCAAAAAGCTCAAAACTACAAAATACAATCAAAGAGGTTCCAATTATTGATAAGAAACGTCTCAAAAATTACAAGAGTACAAGATTCAAAACGCAAAGTACAAGATATTAAATTGTACGCAAGGACGTTCGAAAATCCGGAACCGGGACCAGAGTCAACTCTCAACGCTCGACGCAACGGATTAAAAATTACAAGTTAACTATGTATATAAATATAATATAATATATAATTTATTATATAAATTATATATATATATATATTATATTTATATAATAATCCGTCGGCAAGAAAGGATCCAAAATTGAGTGAGATGTAAAATCGAACTCCGCGAGTTGCGGAGTTTGAAGAAGAAAAGGGCCGCGAGTCGCGGAGCCCCTAATTTTGAAAATCCTTATAAAAGCCAGCGCAATTCGTCGAGTTTTATATCCATAATCTATCTCTCTCTCAATATATACGTAAATATATATATATATATATATAATTTATATTTTAATTTTAATTTTAATTTTAAATCCTAATAATAAGGGTTTGTTATCGAATGTTGTAAGGGTGTAAGTCGAAATTCTGTCCGTGTAACGCTACGCTATTTTTAATCATTTTAAGTTATGTTTATATTATTTTCATTAATGTCTCGTAGCTAAGTTATTATTATGCTTATTTAATACCGAAGTAATCATGATGTTGGGCTAAAAATACTAAAATTGGGTAATTGGGCTTTGTACCATAATTGGGGTTTGGATAAAAGAATGACACTTGTGAAAATTAGACTATGGACTATTAATGGGTTTTATATAAACTAAATAATACCTTGTTAATTTAATATACAAACTTATAATTCGACGTATTTATATATAACCACATACGCTTGACTGGGTACGGTGGGCGGGATATCTATAAATACCAATAATTATTCATTTTACCGGACACGGAACTGGATTAATAGTTAATAGACTTGTTGAAACAGGGGTGAATTACATTCAAGGGTAATTGATGTAATTGTTAACAAAGTAGTAAAACCTTGGTTTACACGCAGTCGATAACCTGGTGTATTCATTAAACAAAGTATTAAAACCTTGTTACAATTCGAATCCCCAATTAGTTGGAATATTTGACTTCGGGAATAAGAATAATTTGACGAAGGCTTTCGCTCTTTATATTTATGACTGATGGACTATTATGGACAAATCCGTATGGACATATTAAATAATCCAGGACAAAGAACAATTAACCCATGGGCATAAAACTAAAATTAACACGTCAAACATCATGATTACGGAAGTTTAAATAAGCATAATTCTTTTATTTCATATTTAATTTCCTTTATTTTTATATTTAATTGCACTTCTAATTATCGCACTTTTATTTATTGTTATTGTATTTAATTGCACTTTTAATTATCGTACTTTTTAATTATCGCAATTTTATTTTATCGCACTTTTATTTATCGCAATTTCCTTATCGTTATTTACTTTACGCTTTAAATTAAGTTACATTTATTTTTATTATTTTACATTAGGTTTTAACTGCGACTAAAGTTTTTAAAATCGACAAACCGGTCATTAAATGGTAAAAACCCCCCTTTATAATTATAATATTACTTATATATATATTTGTATTTTTATAAAATAAAACTAATATAGCGTTAAGCTTTGTCTAAAAGATTCCCTGTGGAACGAACCGGACTTATAAAAACTACACTACTGTACAATTAGGTACACTGCCTATAGGTGTTGTAGCAAGATTTAAGTATATCTATTCTATAAATAAATAAATATCTTGTGTAAAATTGTATCGTATTTAATAGTATTTCCTTGTAAAATTTAATAGTATTTTATACCCCTTAGCTTTAACATCAGTTATTATTATTAGAATTATAATTATTATCATAATTGTTATTACGATTTTAGATTATTATTATTATTATCGTTAGTATTATAATTGTTAGTATTTTTAATTAACACTTAATATTGTTATTAGAATTATAATAGGTAAATTATTATTAATACTATTATTACTAATCTTGTTATTATCATTTTAAATATAATTTTATCATATGGTTACTATGAACAAATATAAATATCATTATTATTATTAGTATTATTATTATCACTAATATCATTAGTAGTAAAATTATTATAATTATTATTATTATCAGTATTAGTATTATTAGCAATATCATTATTACTAAAAGTAACATTATTTTCAAACCTGTCGTTTGTTAAAACTAATAGAATCATTAAAAGTAACATCTTTACTATCATTATTATTATTAAATTTATTATCCTTATTATCATTCTTATAAAATTATTATTTTGTTATCACTAAAACTATCAATACTATCATAAAAAGATACTTTTATATAAAAATACATTATGTTATACTTTTATTACTAAAAAGATATTAACTAAGCTATATCAATTAATATATAAATATATACTAGACCTTAATATATATTTTTTATTATTAATGATAAGAAATAGTTATATAAAACATATAAACTAAATATATAAAATTTATCTAAATAACATATAGTATAACAAGTATGTTATTAATAACAAAAATATATATATAATTGACCGATTACGATTACGTGTATTAATATATCCACAAATGATATTGGTTCGTGAATCCGAGGTCAACCCTATACTTGTTCAATGTCGTTCTATGTATTTTTACTACAAAATACAGTTTGGTGAGTTTCATTTGCCTTTTTACCCTTTATATTTTTGAGCTGAGAATACATGCGCAATTTGTATAAATGTTTTACGAAATAGACACAAGTAATCGAAACTACATTATATGGTTGAATGATCGAAGCCGAATATGCCCCTTTTTACTTGGTAACCTAAGAATTAGTAGACCGATCTACTAATTGACGCGAATCCTAAAGATAGATCTATGGGCCCGACGAACCCCATCCAAAGTACCGGATGCTTTAGTACTTCGATGTTGTTTTATATCATGTCCGAAGGATTTCCCGGAATGATAGGGGATATTCTTATATGCATCTTGTTAATGTCGGTTACCAGGTGTTCAATCCATATGAATGATTATTTTTGTCTCTATGCATGGGACGTATATTTATGATAAATGAAAATCTTGTGGTTTATTAAAATGATGAAAATGATTGATTATGATAAACTAATGAACTCACCAACCTTTTGGTTGACACTTTAAAGCATGTTTATTCCCAGGTATGAAAGAAATCTTCCGCTATGCATTTACTCATTTTAGAGATACTACTTGGAGTTATTCATGACATATTTCAAAAGACGTTGCATTCGAGTCGTTGAGTTCATCAAGATTATTATTAAGTCAATTATAATTGGATATATTATGAAATGGTATGCATGCCGTCAACTTTTGATGAAATGAAAGTTTGTCTTTTAAAAACGAATGCAATGTTTGTAAAATGTATCATATAGAGGTCAAGTACCTCGGGATGTAACCAAATGTAATGTATTCGTCCGGATGGATTAGGACGGGTCCTTTCAGTTGGTGAAACAACCCAACCCGTATTCCATACGATAAAATTTTTTTAAAAAAATAATACACATTTATGCGCCAATTAAATATGTAACCATTCCACACGTTCGTTGGAACATACAACAAGTTTTAGTGTTTACAAAAGGCACAAAGGCCATTAACGAATGAGATACAAGTTTGACCAATACAAAAATGATAGTTTTAAACCAAACAACACATCGAGCATGGTTTGGGACTAAACTACCCAAAACGCTAGGCCAATTTTCAAAAGCTCCAACAAAACATCATCAAAGGACACCTAATGCCCGATAACCCCCTTGCTCTTATCCATACCTGCATCTAAAAAGATAAACAACGAGAGGGGTAATCTAATGCTTAGTGAATGCAATAATTATACATGTACATATATAACCTACTTATTTGCAACCACTTACGCAACACTGCATACAAGCTAGCAATACTACGACCATGCATACATCATGCATAAACTACTATCCACAATTTACAAGAAGCTAGCAACACCAATAGCATATAGTTCAATATTAATTATGCTAATGCCAAACTCACACAACCATGGTTAACCAATAGTAAAAGGAATGGTACTCGAATTTCCCATCGGTGTTCATAACAACCGTTAGTGCACAACACATATATCACTAACCCTTGGACAACACATATCCGTTTATAAAATCGTTAGTGTACAACACATATAACACTAAATCGGACAACACATATCCATTCATAAATCATTAGTGTACAACACATATAACACTAAATTGGACAACATATATCCGTTCTTAAAACCGTTAGCGTACAACACATATAGCACTAACTAGGACAACGCATATCCTTACGTACAAGCAAGCACATCATATACGTACAAGTATACTTATTCCACTCACCTTAACACCTCGGTGGTGAGTTAATGCTTCCGAAGACTTCAAAGCAAAGTACCTATTTACATAAGTACACATTCAATTACACACTAGTGGAATTAACCACATTACATAATACTTGAGCATTTAATGACTCAATTCGCATTAGATGACTCAACCACACCAAAACCGCCCTTAAATGGCCAAGACCTGACTTTAACCACTAAAGCTAGTGAATTAAAGTCTTCTAACCTCAACTAACAAAAACTTAGGGTAATTCATACACATTTCACCCAAAATAGGTCAACTAGTACATTTTGACCTATTTTAATTACTTAGCCTCACAATCAAGTCAAACTTACCCATTAACACTTCTTTCATAAACCTAAAAGTGTATTAGTGACTAGCAATACCATTTGACACTTACAACCTCAAATCACAAGACTAAAACCCTAGTTTGTGGCCATTAGGGTTTCATTACAACAACATAACCCAAATTCACCCATTTTACCCTCAAATGGGTCATACAAGTCTCTAGTAACCAAAACCTTAGCCATTAACTAATTAAAACTTAAAACATAAAGTTAGAACTTACCGAGACTATCAACGTGTAGCTAGAGACACAAGGAACAACTTTAATTCTTGCTCCAAAGATCAACCCTCAATCCATCACTCTCAAATCTCACTTTTAATTCAAATGGGTTTTAAGTTTTGGGAGAGAAAATGAGAGAAAATAGAAAAAGGAAATGAATTAAATGAACAAGTGGTGCAGATTTAATGCTCCAATCTGATCTAGACATCAAATTACCAAATTGCCCCTCAAAATATCTTAAAAAGAGCTAAGTCCGGATCCTGTCCAGCAGTACTACTGTGGCGCGGCACATTTCGTCGCGGCGCGATGTATAAAGGGAAAACAGACCCTTCATAACTCATTCTCTGATCCAGGTTTGCTTGCTATGCCGCGGTGCGAACCACTTTGTCGTGGCGCGGCTTAGAGCTGCACCTGAACAGCTCGCCCACCTTAAGCAAATTTTTATTTTTTATTTAATTGTACACTCCATTCCCGCTTCATATATTCGCCTAACCCTCAACAATAGTCTCACAAGACTTAACGCTATCAAAACTCATGTATAAACCTGTATATGCGCATATTGTCAAACATATCTAAGTATATACACATATCTACACACATATCTATATATTTCCACATAAACTAACGAGTTACAAACGTACTAATGATTAAGTATGTACCTTTAGACGTGTACGGGGAAACGGAATGTTACAACTCTCCCCCACTTGAATCGGAGCGCGTCCTAGCGATCCAAGACGCATGACAAGAAGGAAGATAAACCAACATAAACTCTTCGGGCTCCCAAGTAAACTCAGAACCCTTACTACGACGCCATTGAACTTTAAAAGTCCTAACCTCCTTATGTCTCAACCTTTTGACCTTCTCATCAAGTATGGCAATCGGTTCCTCAATGTACTCTAACTTATTGTTTAGCTCGATCTCGTCTAATGGCACCCAAGATGAATCATCCGCAAGACACTTACGGAGATGGGAAACATGAAATGTATTATGGATCCCCGCAAGCTCTTCGGGTAATTTCAAACGATACGCGACTTCACCAACACGGGCTAAAACCTTAAATGGTCCAACAAACCGAGGAGCTAACTTTCCCCATTTTCGAAATCGAATAATACCTTTCCATGGCGAAACCTTAAGCATCACCATGTCACCTTCTTGGAATTTGATCGTTCGTCTACGTTTGTCGGCATACGACTTTTGCCTATCTTGAGCCTTTTTCAAATGCTCTCGAATCATATCAATCTTGCTATTCGTTTCTAAAACCAAATCGGTACTCCCGATTTCCTTTTGTCCCACTTCACCCCAACAAATCGGGGTTCGACATCTACGCCCATAAAGCATCTCATATGGCGGCATCCCGATACTAGTATGATAACTATTATTGTACGAGAATTCCACCAAAGGTAAGTGCTCGTCCCAACTACCACCAAAATTGATAATACACGCTCGTAACATATCCTCCAAAGTTTGATTTGTACATTAGGTTTGACCGTCTGTTTGAGGATGGTATGCCGTGCTCAACTTCAGTTGTGTACCCATATCTTCGTGAAACTTTTTCCAAAACCGAGATGTAAAACGGGTATCTCGATCCGAAATAATAGATATAGGAACCCCGTGTCGAGAGATGACTTCCTTGATAAACAACTTAGCCAACGTCTCCGACGATATTGCTTCCTTAATGGGAAGAAACAAAGCACTTTTCGTCAATCGATCAACTATAACCCAAATCGAATCAAATTGAGTTCTCGCCGTTTTAGGTAACTTTGTGATGAAATCCATGGTAATGTGCTCCCATTTCCATTTCGGGATTTCTAATGGTTGCAACTTACCATACGGCTTTTGATGTTCGGCTTTGACTTGCAAACATGTAACACATTGTTCAACATATTTTACGACATCGCGTTTCATGCCCGACCACCAATAATCCTTCCTCAAGTCAAGATACATTTTCGTCGCGCCCGGATGAATGGAATACTTTGACTTGTGCGCTTCATCAAGTAGCACTTGTCGATAATCACCCATCTTAGGCACCCACACTCTTCCTGAAAAGACAACAACCCATGCGAATCCATAGTAATGAATTCCAATTGTCCCACAATTCGTTCTGCATGCTTGTTGTGAACATAATCCTCTATTTGAATCACACCAAGTTTTTCAAGAAAATCGTTAGTAATAATCATGCGTAACAATCCCAATCGTAACGCCGGGTGATGACTCTTTCGACTTAACGCATCCGCGACCACATTCGCCTTGCCCGGATGATAAAGTATCTCATAATCATAGTCTTTTACCACATCCATCCACCTACGTTGACGATAATTCAAATCTCGTTGATTAAAGAGATGTTTCAAACTCTTATGATCCGAATAAATCGTACTTTTGACACCATACAAGTAACGGTGCCAAATTTTCAACGCATGTACAACCGCCACCAACTCAAGATCATGAGTCCGATATCTCGTCTCGTGTTCCTTTAATTGCCGAGAGGCATAAGCGATGACTTTACCCCCTTTGCATAAGAACACACACGAGCCCATTTAGAGAAGCATCACAATAAACCGTCATGTCTTCCACACCTTCCGGCAACACCAACACCGGAGCTTGACACAACTTCTCCTTTAACAATTGAAAAGCAATTTCTTGTTCGTTCTCCAAAACAAACCTCGCGTTCTTCCTCGTCAATTTCGTCAATGAAGAAGCGATCTTAGAAAAGTCTTGGATAAACCGACGATAATAATCGGCCAATCCGAGAAAACTTCTGATTTCCGTAGGCGTATTCAGTTGTCTCCAACTCTTCACCGTCTCTATCTTCCCCGGATCTACTTGAATACCGTCTTTGTTCACAATGTGACCAAGGAATTGAACCTCCCTTAGCCAAAATTCACATGTGGAGAACTTAGCATACAACTTCTCCTTTCGTAACTTCTTCAATACTTCACGCAAATGACGTTCATGTTCGTTCATACTTTTCGAATAAACAAGTATATCGTCGATGAACACAATTACCGACATGTCCAACATAGGTTGGCACACTCGATTCATAAGGTCCATGAATGCCACCGGTGCATTCGTAAGACCAAAAGGCATAACTACAAACTCAAAATGCCCATAACGCGTTCGAAAAGCCGTCTTCTCAATATATTCCTCACGGACCCGCATTTGATGATAGCTGAACCGCAGGTCAATCTTTGAGAAATACGTCGCACTTTGGAGTTGGTCAAACAAATCGTCAATCTGAGGCAATGGATAGCGATTCTTGATCGTCACTTTATTCAACTCCCTATAGTCGATGCACATCCGTATACTTCCATCTTTCTTTTTCACGAACAAAACCGGAGCACCCCACGGCGAGGAACTCTGTCGAATGAAACCCTTTTCAAGCAACTCTTGGGTTTGATTTAACAACTCTTGCATTTCTGTTGGCGCTAAACGATAAGGAGTTTTAGCAATGGGAGTAGCTCCCGGAACCAACTCAATGCAAAATTCTACTTGTCTTTCCGTTGGAACACCCGGTAACTCGTCCGGAAAAACGTCTCCGAATTCACTAATTTCACGAATGGGTGGTGGCTCATCACGAGTATCATCAAGCTAGATGGACGTTGTACTAGCAAGTTAATTCGACGTGCTCGTGTAACAATGATTAGCTACCATTGTTATGAGTGCAAATCGTGTCAAACAAGTAATGTACGAAAATTGTTGAGTAAGATGGAGTAGTGTGGGGTATACGTATATGCATACGTGTTATGTCCTTTGTTTCGTTCATTGTTTAATCTTTTCCATTTTATAGAATGAAGATGAGAAACGGACACGACACCGAAAATGGGGGCACTAGTGAGGACCCCGAATTCACGGCCAAGGTTGGGGCCATCTTTAAACGTCAAAAGGCAGAATATCTTGAGGAGATTAAGAAGATGTTTCTAGACTCAATTGACGAAAAATTAGTCAATGTAGTCAAAGAGCAAGTCAAGGCCGTTCTTCATGATGATAATATGGGAAGACGCGACTTTTTCTTTAAGAATTTCAAAGATGCTCAACCACCTATTTTTGAGGGCGAAAGAGACCCGTTAAAGAGTGCCCGGTGGATCTCCGATATGGAGGGGGCCTTTCGAACTTGTGAATGTCCGATTGATAAAAAGACAAGGTATGGTTGTAGCATCCTAAGAGGTGATGCAAAGCTATGGTGGGATGCCAAAATCCAAGTTTATGGCGAGGAACAATCCATGAATTTTACTTGGGATGAGTTCAAAACGGAGTTCTTCCAAGAGTACCGAACTTTGGCCGATCTTACTAGGCTTAAGGACGAGTTGCATTCCTTGAGGCAAGGGTCGATGGATTTGAATACTCTTAAATCCGTTTACTTGTCAAAAACTCAATTTTGCCCGGAGTATGTCGGGAATGATAAGATGTTGAAGGAAGACTTTTACCGAATCTTGAATGACAATTATCAAGAAAAGATTAGTGTGAACGTGGTGAAGAGTTTTGATGAGTTGTTTGATATGGCCAAAGGGTTTGAGTCGCTCATCTTGAGAAAGAGTGGCTTTACCTTCGGCAAAAAGAAGTTTGAAGCTATTAGTCATTCGAACTTTTCTAACAAGAAGCACAAGAAGGGCTCTGAGAGTGTTGGTAGTGTTAAGAAGGGTGCTTCCGGTGATTTTACTTATGCTTGCTATAATTGTGGGCAAAGGGGGCACATGGCTCGTGAGTGCCCAAAACAATCATCCACAACCAAGCTCACTTGTTTTAATTGCGGTAAAGAAGGGCATAAGAAGCCGGAGTGTCCCGAATTGCGGGGTTATCATGTTAGGAGGTTAGAGAAGGCGGCGGACACGGCTAAGGGGCGGAATTATTTGATGACCAATGATGAGGCCAGGCATTCCAATGAAGTTTTCTCAGGTACTTTCATGGTTAATTCTAATCCGGCAAAGATATTATTTGATAGTGGTGCTAATTTGTCTTTTGTATCGCCTCGATTTGTGTCTAAGCTTAACAAACTGCTAGCTAAGTTAAGTCATTCGGTAGAAGTTGAAATAGCGGATGGTAAGACGGTGCTAGGGGTTGATGTGTGTAAAGATTGTAATGTTGTGTTTGGTACCGAAACGTTTAAAATCGATCTCATTCCGATGATTTTGGGTGAGTTTGATATTGTTGTTAGCATGGATTGGCTCGATCGTTATAGAGCGGATATTGCATGCCATGATAAGTTCATTCGTGTGAGAACCCCAAGTGGGGGAGAGTTGATTATTTATGGTGATAAACGAAGAAGACTCATACCATTATGCACTTATGCACGGGCACGACATTTTCTCAAGAGTGGTGGTGTATGTTATCTCACTCATGTAGTTAATACTCGTGATGAACCACCACCCATTCATAAAATTCCGGTGGTTAATGAGTTTGAAGACGTTTTTCCGAATGAGTTACCGGGTGTCCCGGTGGAAAGACAACTAGAATTTCGCATTGAGTTGGTTCCGGGAGCTACTCCCATTGCTAAAACTCCTTATCGTTTAGTGCCGACGAAAATGCAAGAATTGTTAAATCAAACCCAAGAGTTGCTTGAAAAGGTTTTCATTCGACCGAGCTCCTCGCCATGGGGTGCTCCGGTCTTGTTTGTGAAAAAGAAAGATGGAAGTATGCGGATGTGCATCGATTATCGGGGGTTGAACAAAGTGACGATCAAGAATCGCTATCCATTACCTAGGATTGACGATTTGTTTGACCAACTCCAAGGTGCAACATATTTTTCTAAGATTGACTTACGGTCCGGCTATCATTAAGTGCGGGTCCGTGAGGAAGACATAGAGAAAATGGCTTTTCGAATGCGTTATGGGCATTTTGAGTTTGTAGTATGCCTTTTGGTCTTACGAATGCACCGACGGTATTCATGGATCTAATGAACCGAGTGTGCCAACCTATGTTGAACAAGTCGGTAATTGTGTTCATCGACGACATACTTGTTTATTCTAAGAGTATGAAGGAACATGAGCACTATTTGCGTGAAGTGTTGAAGACATTGCGGAAGGAGAAGTTTTATGCAAAATTCTCCAAATGTGAATTTTAGCTAAGGGAAGTTCAATCCCTTGGCCATATTGTGAATCGAGAAGGAATTCAAGTGGACCCGGGGAAGATAGAAACGGTGAAGAGTTGGGGACAACCGACTACGCCTATGGAAATCCGAAGCTTTCTCGGATTGGCCGGTTATTATCATCGGTTCATCCAAGACTTTTCTAAGATTGCTTCTCCTTTGACTAAATTGACGAGGAAGAACGTAAGGTTCAATTGGAAGAATGAGCAAGAAATCGCTTTTCAATTGTTAAAAGAGAAATTGTGTCAAGCTTCGATGTTAGTGTTGCCGGAAGGGGTAGAAGACATGACGGTTTATTGTGATGCTTCTTTAAATGGGCTCGGTTGTGTTTTGATGCAAAGAGGTAAAGTCATCACTTACGCCTCTCGACAATTAAAGGAACACGAAAAAAGATACCCGACTCACGATCTTGAATTGGCGGCGGTGGTTCATGCATTGAAAATTTGGCGCCACTACTTGTATGGTGTCAAGTGTACGATTTATTCGGACCATAAGAGTTTGAAACATCTCTTTACTCAATGAGATTTGAATTATCGTCAACGTAGGTGGATGGATGTGGTAAAGGATTATGATTGTGAGATACTTTACCATCCGGGAAAGGCGAACGTGGTCGCGGATTCGTTGAGTCGAAAGAGTCAACATCCGGCGATACGAGTAGGATCGTTATGCATGATTATTACTAACGATTTCCTTGTAAAGCTTGGTGAGATTCAAATAGAAGCGTATGTTCACAACAAGCATGAAGAGCGGATTGTGGGGCAAACGGAGTTCATTACTATGGGCTCGCGTGGTTTGTTGTCGTTTCAAGGAAGAGTATGGGTGCCTAAGATGGGTGGTAACCTACAAGTGCTACTAGATGAAGCACATAAGTCAAGGTATTCCATTCATCCGGGTGCAACAAAGATGTACTATGACTTGAAGAAAGATTATTGGTGGCCCGGTATGAAACGTGATGTGGTTAAGTATGTTGAACAATGCGTCATGTGTTTGCAAGTTAAAGCCGAACACCAAAAGCCGTACGATAAGTTACAACCCTTGGAAGTCCCAAAATGGAAATGGGAGCACATTACCATGGACTTCATTACTAAGTTACCGAAGACGGCGATAACCCAATATGATACGATTTGGGTGATAGTTGATCGATTGATGAAAAGTGCTTTGTTTCTTTCCATTCGGGAAACGACATCATCGAAGACTTTATCCAAGTTGTTTATCAAGGAGGTGATATCGAGACATGGGGTTCCTATATCTATTGTTTCGGATTGAGATACTCGTTTTACGTCCCGGTTTTAGAACAAGTTTCATGAAGATATGTGTACTCAATTGAAAATGAGCACGGCGTATCATCCTCAAATGGATGGTCAAACCGAGCGTACGAACCAAACGTTAGAGGATATGTTAAGGGCGTGTATTATTGATTTTGGTGGAAGTTGGGATGAGCACTTACCCTTGGTGGAATTCTCATACAACAATAGTTACCACACTAGTATTGGGATGCCACCTTATGAGATGCTCTATGGGCATAGGTGTCGAACTCCCATTTGTTGGGGAGAAGTGGGACAACGAGAAATCGGAAGTTCCGATTTGGTTTTGGAGACAAATAGTAAAATTGAGATGATTCGGGCTCGACTTAAAGCGGCGCAAGATAGAAAAAAGTCTTATGCAGATAAAGGTAGGAGAACGATTGAGTTTCAAGAAGGTGACATGGTGATGCTTAAGGTTTCTCCATGGAAGGGTGTTATTCGGTTTCGAAAATGAGGAAAGTTAGCTCCTCGGTTTATTGGTCCTTTCAAGGTTTTGGCACGTGTTGGTGAGGTTGCTTATCGACTAGAGTAACCCGAAGAACTTGCAGGAATTCATAACACGTTTCATGTTTCCCATCTTCGTAAGTGTCTTGCGGATGACTCGACTTGGGTGCCTTTAGATGAGATTACGTTGAATAACAAGCTAGAGTATGCGGAAGAACCGGTTGCAATCCTTGACGAGAAGGTTAAGATGTTGCAAAACAAGGAAATTAGAACTTTCAAGGTGCAATGGCGACATCGAAGGGGTTCCGAGTTTACATGGGAATCCGAAGAGTTTGTCTTGGCCTATCTTCCAGCTTGTCATGCGGCTTGGATCGCGAGGACGCGCTCCGATTCAAGTGGGGGAGAGTTGTAACATCCCGTTTTTCCCGTACGTATTGAAAGGTACATACTTAATCATTTGTACGTTTATAATTCGTTAGCTTATGCGTAAATGTATGAATATAAGTGTAGATAGATATATATGTATACTTGATAATGTGTGCATATGTAAGTCTATATGTGGGGTTTGATAGCATTTAGTCTTGTTAGACTGTTGCGGAAGGCTAGGTGAATATAGGATGCGGGTTTGGAATGTACAAGTTGAATAAAGTAGAAATTTCGTTAAGTTGGTCGAAGAGTCCAGTTCCAGCCTTAGGCCGCGTCGCGACAATCTGGTCCGCGCCGCGGAAAAGCAAGCAACCCAGGAACAGAAGTTGAGTTAAGAAGGGTCAATTTTCATGTTGAATGTCGCGCCGCGACAAATGGGCCGCGCCGCGGCAGTCCTGTTGGACAGAATCCGGTTTTAGCTCAAATTAAATGACTTTAAGGGGTAAATTGGTAATTTAACATGTAAGTCTGATGGGGGCATTAAATCTCATCCACTAGTTCAATTAATTCATTTTCTTTTATCTTTTCTTTCATTTTCTCTCCCAAAAACTCAACACCCATTTAGATTAAAAGTGAGATTTGAGAGTGAAGGATTGAGGGTTGATCTTTGGAGCAAGAATTAAAGTTGTTCCTTGTATCTCTAGCTACGCGTTGATAGTCTCGGTAAGTTCTAACTCTAAGTTTTGAGTTTTAATTGGTTAATGGCTAGGGTTTTGGTTACTAGAGACTTGTTTGACCCATTTGAGGGTAAAATGGGTGAATTTGGGTTATGTTGTTGTAATGAAACCTTAATAGCCACAAGCTAGGTTTTGGTCTAATGAAAATAGGATTTGTAAGTGTTAATGGTGTTGTCAAGCATTGAACACTTGTAAAATGTTGTTGAAATGGTAAATAGGTCATGTTTGACAAGTTTGGTAGTGTAAGAGTTAAAATGGGTCAAAAAGAGTAATGTTGACCTAGTTTGGGTGAATTCGGTATGAATTACCCAAAGTTGGTGCTAGTTGAAGTTACTAGATTTTAATTCATTAGCTCTAGTGATTAAAGTCGAGTCTTGGCCATTAAAGGGGCGGTTGTGGTGTGTTTGAGTCATTTAATGCGAGTTGGGTCATTAAATGCTCAAGTAGGTGTAATGTGGTTAATTTCACTAGTTGTGTAATTAAATGTGTACTTATGAATTAGGTACTTTGTTTTGAATCTCGGAAGTGCATAATCATCACCGAAGTGCTAAGGTGAGTGGAATAATTATATGCGTGCATATATGATGTATTTATTTGTGTAGTTGAGTTGTGAAATGTCGATGTGTTAAGACACCACTTCTCACGTGGCGAGTGAAGTGTTGAAGTGTTAAGACACCACTCGGGAGTGAAGCATCGATGTGTTAAGATGCCACTTCGAAAGATGTAACGAGTGACGTGTCGATGTGCTAAGACACCACTCGGGGTGAAGTGTCGAAGTGTTAAGGTAGCACCCGGGGTGAAGTATCGAGGTGTTAAGATGCCACCCGTGGGGTTAGTGTATGAGGTGTTAAGTGCACTAATGGTTGTTATGAACTCCGACGGTCTTTAAACACCGTTCCCTCGTTCGATTGGTTAACCATGGTTGTGTGTGGATTGTAGCATATTATATTGTTTAAACTATATGCTATTGTTATGCTAGATCGTTTGGTGGAAGGTTTGGTAATATACTTGGGATAGTATGATTATTTATATTGCTAGCACGTATGCGGTAAATGTGTAAGTGATTGCAAGTAAGTAGGTTGTATATGTAAACGTATAATTGTTGCACTCACTAAGCATTAGCTTACCTCTCTCGTTGTTTATCTTTTAGATGCAGGTGTAGACAAGGGCAAGGGTGTTATTGGGCACTAGGTGTCCTTGTTGATGTTATGATGAAGCTTTTGGAAGTTGACCTACGTTTTGGGTAGTTTAATCCCAAACCATGCTCAAGGGGTTGTTTGGATTATAAACAATCATTTGTAGTTGGTCAAACTTGTATCACATTCGTTAATGGCCTTCGTGCCTTTTTGTAAACATTAAACTCGTAGTATGTTTTTAACGAAATGTGTGGAATGGTTTACATATTTAATTGGCGCGTAAATGAGCATCATTTAAAAAAAAGAATTTATCGTACGGAGTACGGGTTGGGTTGTTTCATGGCATAATGAAGAAAACATTTGACAAAATAAAATTTGTTAGAAACAAACAAATTAACTATGAGGAATTTACTAAGAATCCACGCTAATTATTCCTAGCTAACTGATTACATTTTATTTATCGCAATTTAATTATCGCAATTCACATTCTCGCAATTTTATTTATCGTCATTTAATTTCTATTATTTATTTTTACGCACTTTAAATATCGGGACACGTATACAAGGTTTTGACATATCATATCGACACATCTATATATATTATTTGGAATAACCATAGACACTCTATATGCTGTAATGACCGAGTTCGCTATACAGGGTTGAGGTTGATTCTATAATAATATATATACTTTGAGTTGTGATCGAGTCTGAGACATGTACATGGGTCACGATACGTATTAATTAATTCAAATATTATATATATATATGAATTATTGAATTGCTAACTGTGGACTATCAACATTGGACAATTAAAATGGATTAAAATATTGATTATAACATATGAAACTAAACAATTCTTCAAGTTTTCCACTTTATTTCATCTTAAACCTCGTTTGTATCTTGACGATTACAATCTGCGTTCAAACTTTTAATGATTCTTAAAAACACCTCAATCGAGAGGATGGACCAACCGCACTTCATCTACGGAAGGAAAGATTTATGCATATAGTTATGCACCTGAAAAATTCTCAGAAACTAAGTAAACGTTTAACACGTAGCTGTGCTAATTCCCTTAGTGTTATTATTACCCAAAATAACTTGGTAATCCCTTTCAAGGTAGCAAATTTTGTCACAGCTCCAGCAAGTCAACTTCGACTTTTCGTTCGAAACAAACATATTATAACCTTGATATATATGCGTACTCTTTTATTGTTACTGGGGAACCTTTTATATTTCACCGTATTACCATCAGCGTTTAATCATCTAAAAACACAGTTCTCTTGAAACCACCTCGGATTGATAACCGACGATTCAGATATAACTGCATTAAATGCAGAGGAAACAGTAAAATTGTAGATGGTCTAAATAGCCAAGAGGTTGATGATAAAGAATGGAGTGTTGGGAACGCTCGATTAAAAATTTAGTACTAAAAAATGGATTGAGCTAACCATAAAGGAGACCAAGGACAAATACAAGGACCAAACCGTATATTCAAAGAATCCAGGTAATTCTGGATCCGCCGAAATCTTTAGAGAATATTTTGTTCCGAAGTCATGTTAAAATCTTGCGGAAAATTTTCCTTCATCAACCTTTGAACTTAGAAATTCCAAAATATCATCATAAATATCTTCGATATTTCTGAGGATATTTTCATAAATATTCTTGTTCGAAATTATCTACCTCTTCGTGTTTTCTGTATTCCATTATATCGGAAACTTCTGTAAAATCTAAGTATAAATCATGAATGAATTACGGAGAAGGGTTGGAAATTGAAACATGAGTTAGTATAATATAATGACGCTTAGCCAACGTGATTATATTACAGTAAGTCATGCGGAGTTTCTAATGGAACGTGATGATTCACAGATCATAACGTCATCATGTGCCATGTTACATAACTCTGTCATTCTGCTTAACTTCTGAACATATCAAGAAAGTATATTCTTGATAGTTCTATTCTTAGTGATTTTGATAAATTTGAAAATCAAATTGTGCTATCACGTTCCTTCCTGCTTAGAACATTATAATCATTCAAAACTCCATACTTACGAATTCTGAACCATTACTCGCTTTACTAGGAGTCGAGAGGAGAATAAAAAGGCAAAGAGCTCCAAACTATAAGAGAAAATATAAAGCTCGATAACAACACGGAGGTTCCAAACCGTGAATATTAATACGAATAGCAATATAAAGACACGGTATAATTAAGAATAGTATCACCCAAGGTAATAGTAGAAGTAAACAGAATTTTTCTGCTGAAGGATGACAGAATTGATAATTAGAAAAATATCAAGGATTAGAACAGGATTAAGCATTTTCGCAATCTTTTGGATGTATGAACTAAGAAAGAAAGTATAGGAATGGTGAGGATAATAGAACGGAAGAGTTTAATTTATAATGGAAATGCCAGATAGAGTAATCAAGGCAGATCTCCTCATTTAATTAGAGAGATCCTGATTTCCTTATTCGCCGAAGAATCAGATCTTATAGATTTCCAAAGATTTTTTTTTTAAATCCCTTGAATTCCGGAATTCAAATGTGACTACGTCAAAAGTAAGACGAATCTTAAATTCCTCATTTCACTCTTTTGTGACAGCTCCACTCGTACGTTTCACTTAATCGAATCAGTTTATCCATATTAATCAATAATGATAAAAATCTATTTATCAACTCATATTCTTCATAAAAACATTTTTAATGTTAACCCTGACAACCTCACTCAAATTTCGGGACGAAATTTCTTTAACGGGTAGGTACTGTGACGACCCGGAGATTTTCGACCAAATTTAAACTTACTCTTTATATGATTTCGACACAATAAGCAAAGTCTGTAAAGCTGAGTCTCAAAATTTTAGAACAGTTTACATTAATGCATTTGTCCTTTGACTATTCTCGACGATTCACGAACAACTAATTGTAAATAGATACATGTATATTTATATATATATATATATATATATATATATATATATATATATATATATATATATATATATATATATATATATATATATGTAATAATTTGAAATATTAATTGAAATAATATATGAGTTAATTGTTGGAAATAAATATGTAAAATAATATGAGATATAATGAAAACTATTATTACAAATGTGTGTATATATATATATATATATATATATATATATATATATATATATATATATATATATATATATAAATATGTATATAAATACTACTTGTAAATATATAAAATAATATTAAATCTATTTGTTTAAAAATATATAATATATATTTATGTGATAAAACTTGTTATTTAAAACTCATTATATTTAAAGAGAGAGTAAATGGAAAATGAATGATTTCGAGCTTAATTAGTAAACGTCAGTAACACTCGGTTGATGTTTTGTTAGTTTTAATATAGATATTATACATGTTCATGAAGGATTGAAATAAAAGTTGGACTGTAAATTGATTACGAAGATTTTAGATTTGTCAAAAAATATTTTTACCTTTTTAAGATTAAAATTAGCAGTCCGTACATATAAATTGGAACAAAAAATAAATAATTATTGAACCTTTTTTATCAGGTTTCAAACAGTTAATGAGTGAAATAATTAAATATATTTAATCTAAAAATTTAAGATTTTTAGCAACACTTTTATATTTTAACTGTTTAGCAATGAACCACGTTATAACACAGTCCGTGAAAATCGTCGGTAGATTAAAAACAAAGAGAGACAAGTAATATGCATGCACTCGTTATTATTAAATTCATAATTGTACTAGTGTCCCTTTTTGTTCAATATAATATATATATGTGTATGTATCAATCTTATTTTCGCTTCCTTTTTCTGTTTTGAGTTCCATCAAGTAATTTCAATCACTACAGTTATTTATCTTATTCCTCTACCAAACTTGACTTAAGATAACAAACCCACTTGTTCTATTCTTCTATTCTTTTCTGTTTTTCTCTGGCTAGTCATCTTAAACCACCTTCTTATTTTACCATCCCCACCTTTTCTATCTATATATATGTAATATATATACATGATACACAAGCTTGATCAATCAACCATCTTTCTTCTTTCTCTTACTTCTCCTTCTTTCTTATTTTCTTCTTCATGAAACCAAGGCTAAACCCGCTTGTGTTAGTAAACAACACTACGATTGTTTGTGAGCAAACTAGATCGGAACCAAACCATCACCATCCTCTTTTCACTTGTAACACCAAACCAAAACTCATTTTTATTTCAGATACTTGATCACCATAACCTCACCATTTACATAAGATAAACCGATCACCTCTCTCTTTGTTCTTCTCCTTTCACCTCAACCCATCACCACCTTGAACCTAGTAAAACCGCCACCCATTATCACAAAGAATCACCACCTCAACGAACCACCGTAAGGTACTACAACTACTTCTGTAATGTTTCTGTTTACAACCAAACTATTTTACTATTCTATTTCTTTTGATGTCGAGTTCAAACACAATAACGAATGCCTTATTACTATTCTGTTAATAACGAATGTAATATTTTAAAAGTACCATCATGAACCCATCACTGTTACCACTAAAACCACCTTCTTCCACCGTAAACCACCATCCACCATCAACTATGTCCGTTTTACTATTTTTGTCGAGCAACACCATAATCACCATCAACCGCCACCAAACCACTGCTACAGCTATACGTTTATGTTTCAATCTAACGAAGAGGAAGAAGATTTACGATGGTTATGATATTACAGCGATATAGATGATGGATGAGGCACGAGATCTTCAATGATTGATGAAGGGGATGATATAATAACAATTAGGATGACGATGATGAAGATAACAGTGAGCGACAAAGATAATGATGGCGAGGATCGAAGATGTTGATGATGAGATTTTGATGATGACTCGATGATGATGACAGTTTCGATGATGAGCAAGGAAGATGAAGATGATGGTAATGACGGACGAATGATATGAAGATGGAAAGGATGATGACGATGTTGTACGATATAGATGAACGATGATGTTAATGAAGTAAATTAGTTTTGATGATGATGAATAGTTATGGGTTTTGTTGAGGAAGATAATAAATAGTGACGGGTTATATATATTTAAGGTTTATATAATATCAGAAGTGAGCTAGTAGCTTGATGGTTTTGGAGGTGGGATGATGAGCGAGAGGTCCCTGGATCGAACCTAGCCGGCTGCATATATTTTTTCTAATCATTAATAGAAGCCGTTGGGCCACTGCACATCGTTCTTCTGTTGGGCTGTTGAAGTGGGCTACGGCCCAATTATCAAGCTGATTAATACCTGGCCAGCGGTTAATATGCTAAATACGGGAATTAATTCAAGGAAGATACATTGGAGTAGTGGTTATGGGTGTTTTAGAAAAGCGAGAGGTCTTGGGTTCGAGCCTAACATGCTGCATTTTTTTTAAATAGGTCTCTAAGGTAGTTTTATTATTGATTATATTATTATTATTATTATTATTATTATTATTATTATTATTATTATTATTATTATTATTATTATTATTATTATTATTATTATTATTATTATTGTTATTGTTATTATTATTAGAATTATAATTATTATCATAATTGTTATTACGATTTTAGATTATTATTATTATTATCGTTAGTATTATAATTGTTAGTATTGTTAATTAACACTTAATATTGTTATTAGAATTATAATAGGTTAATTATTATTAATACTATTATTACTAATCTTGTTATTATCATTTTAAATATAATTTTATCATATGGTTACTAAGAACAAATATAAATATCATTATTATTATTAGTATTATTATTATTATCACTAATATCATTAGTAGTAAAATTATTATTATTATTATTATTATCCTTATTAGTATTATTAGCAATATCATTATTACTAAAAGTAACATTATTTTCAAACCTGTCGTTTTGTTAAAACTAATAGAATCATTAAAAGTAACATCTTTACTATCATTATTATTATTAAACTTATTATCCTTATTATCATTCTTATAAAATTATTATTTTGTTATCACTAAAACTATCAATACTATCATAAAAAGATACTTTTATATAAAAATACATTATGTTATACTTTTATTACTAAAAAGATATTAACTAAGATATATGAATTAATATATATATATATATACATATATACATATATACATATACTAGACCTTAATATATAGTTTTTATTATTAATGATAAGAAATAGTTATATAAAACATATAAACTAAATATATAAAATTTATCTAAATAACATATAGTATAACAAGTATGTTATTAATAACAAAAATATATATATAATTGATCGATTACGATTACGTGTATTAATATATCCACAAATGATATAGGTTCGTGAATCTGAGGTCAACCCTATACTTGTTCAATGTCGTTCTATGTATTTTTACTACAAAGTACAGTATGGTGAGTTTCATTTGCCTTTTTATCCTTTATATTTTTGGGCTGAGAATACATGCGCAATTTTTATAAATGTTTTACGAAATAGACACAAGTAATCGAAACTACATTATATGGTTGAATGATCGAAGCCGAATATGCCCCTTTTTCTTGGTAACCTAAGAATTATTAAACCGATCTACTAATTGACGCGAATCCTAAAGATAGATCTATGAGCCCGACGAACCCCATCCAAAGTACCGGATGCTTTAGTACTTCGATGTTGTTTTATATCTTATCCGAAGGATTTCCCGGAATGATAGGGGATATTCGTATATGCATCTTGTTAATGTCGGTTACCAGGTGTTCAATCCATATGAATGATTATTTTTGTCTCTATGCATGGGACGTATATTTATGAGAAATGAAAATCTTGTGGTCTATTAAAATGATGAAAATGATTGATTATGATAAACTAATGAACTCACCAACCTTTTGGTTGACACTTTAAAGCATGTTTATTCTCAGGTATGAAAGAAATCTTCCGCTGTGCATTTACTCATTTTAGAGATACTACTTGGAGTTATTCATGACATATTTCAAAAGACATTGCATTTGAGTCGTTGAGTTCATCAAGATTATTATTAAGTCAATTATAGTTGGATATATTATGAAATGGTATGCATGCCGTCAACTTTTGATGAAATGAAAGTTTATCTTTTAAAAACGAATGCAATGTTTGTAAAATGTATCTTATAGAGGTCAAGTACCTCGCGATGTAACCAAATGTAATGTATTCGTCCGGATGGATTAGGACGGGTCCTTTCACCTTAACAATTGGTATTTTATTTTGCTTAAGTCTTTTAACCTCACGATCCATTATTTCGACGGGTTCTTCAATGAATTGAAGTTTTTCATTGATTTGAATTTCGTCTAACGGAATGGTGAGATCTTCTTTAGCAAAACATTTATTCAGATTCGAGACATGAAAAGTGTTATGTACCCCGGAGAGTTGTTGAGGTAGATCAAGTCGGTAAGCTACTAGTCCGACACGATCAATAATCTTGAATGGTCCAATATATCTTGGATTTAATTTTCCCCGTTTACCAAATCGAACAACGCTTTTCCAAGGTGAAACATTAAGCATGACCATCTCTCCAATTTCAAATTCTATATCTTTTCTTTTAATGTCCGCGTAGCTCTTTTGTCGACTTTGGGCGGTTTTCAATCGTTGTTGAATTTGGATGATTTTCTCGGTAGTTTCTTGGATTATCTCTGGACCTGCAATTTGTCTATCCCCCACTTCACTCCAATAAATCGGAAATCTGCACTTTCTATCATAAAGTGCCTCAAACGGTGCCATCTCAATACTCGAGTGGTAACTGTTGTTGTAGGAAAACTCTGCTAACGGTAGATGTCGATCCCAACTGTTTCCAAAATCAATAACACATGCTCGCAGCATGTCTTCAAGCGTTTATATCGTCCTTTCGCTCTGCCCATCAGTTTGTGGATGATAGGCAGTACTCATATCTAGATGAGTTCCCAATGCTTGTTGTAATGTCGGCCAAAACCTTGAAACAAATCTACCATCCCTATCAGAGATAATAGAGATTGGTATTCCATGTCTGGAGACAACTTCCTTCAAATATAATCGCGTCAACTTCTCCATTTTATCATCTTCTCTCATTGGCAGAAAGTGTGCTGACTTGTTGAGACGATCGACTATTACCCAAATAGTATCATAACCACTTGCAGTCCTTGGCAATTTAGTAATGAAATCCATGGTAATGTTTTCCCATTTTGATTCCTGGATTTCAGGTTGTTGAAGTAGACCTGATGGTTTCTGATGTTCAGCTTTGACCTTAGAACACGTCAAACATTCTCCTATGTATTTAGCAATATCGGCTTTCATACCCGGCCACCAAAAGTGTTTCTTGAGATCTTTGTACATCTTTCCCTCTCAGGGATGTATTGAATATCTGGTTTTATGTGCTTCCTTAAGTACCATTTCTCTCACATATTCAAACTTTGGCACCCAAATTCTTTCAGCCCTATATCGAGTTCCGTCTTCCCGAATATTAAGATGTTTTTCCGATTCTTTAGGTATGTCATTCTTCAAATTTCCTTCTTTTAAAACTCCCTACTGCGCCTCCTTAATTTAAGTAGTAAGATTAGTACGAATAATTATATTCATAGCTTTTACCCGCATAGGTTCTTTGTCCTTTTTACTCAAAGCGTCGGCTACCACATTTGTGATGAACCGGGAATTTTTGATCAAATTTAAACTTTATCTTTAAATGATTTTGATACGATAAGCAAAGTCTATAATGTTGAGTCTTAAAATTTTTGAACTGTATCACATATCCATTTGACCTTCGACTGCTCTCGACGATTCTCGAACAACTGTTTGTTAATAAATATGTATATATATATATATATATATATATATATATATATGTAGTAATTTGAAATTATAAAATATAATTTAAACATTGGAATTAGTTATGTAAAATGAGATACAAAATAATTAAGTACAATTTAAACTAACTCTATATATAAAGACATATGAGATCTATGTATAAGAATATATATAAACTTAAATAATAAAGAATCAATAAGAGTTACTATATAAAATAGTATATGATTATTAGATATTACATAATTAATAATATATTAACAAATTAAAATATAGTTGTTATAATAAGATTATTATTACTTTCATTATTATTATTAATACTAATATTAATATTAATAATTAACATCAGTATTAGTTATACTATTATATATAATATATTGATATGAAATTTAATGCATTTAATTTTTTTACCTTTACTAATATTATTATTACTTTCATTACTATTATTAGAATATGTATTTAATATTAATAAAAGTGTTATTATTATTATTATATTGTATGATATATAAATATAAAATCTGATATAATCGATTTGTTTTATAACTACTATTATTATTATTAGTATTGTTGTTATCATTATTTATATCGTAATTAGTTGAAAGATTATAATTCTAGTTACTACAAATGATTATGTATTATTATTATTATTATTATTATCTTAATCAAGATTATTATTAATAATATCATTATTATTATAATTAGTAGTAAAAATTTTAATTTTGGTTATTATGTTTATTATTAATATTATCAACATTATAACTCTAATATTATTGGAATTCTTACTATAATTACTACTAGAATTATGTTAATAACTAATATTATGAAATTTAATAAAATAGATATATACATAAATACAATTATAAAAAAATATAGCTTTATAAATAAATATAAGCAGATATAAAAGAAACCCAGTTAATTATATATAATACGGATATATACACGACATTACTGGTTACCAAATTCTGTTCTATATCTTTTTCTATTTTTTTTCTGTTGTCCCGTGAACATTTGTCGACCAGGTATCGCTATAAAACAATCGGGCAATTCACTATCATTCTCAAGTATCAACTTAAACTGCAATTATTCGAGTGAATTAAACAAAAAGTGAGTGAAACCCATTCTCTCTTCTCTGTTCGTGAAACCTTTTAAACCATTATCCAAATACGAATCAAACACCAAAATCTAATAACAGATAGTTGTTATGAATCATCTAATGAAGCTTCCTGCAAGTTTTCAATCGGTAATTTATCAAATTGAAGGTTAATTTGATAGTCAAAGTTTTATAATTAAAAGTCAAGCCGATGTTCTTCATTCAAATTAGGAGATTGGAGGCTGTTTCAGGTTTTATTTTTGGGTGTCGAACATTTGATAAGTGATTTATAACAACTTTTAAGTTGAGTGTATAGCCTGAAGCGATCCATATTCCAAAATCATGAATTATGTTCATTTTTTTTTTACGATAGCAGTAGCAGGTTAAATAAAATTTTTCCTTTTCTTTCATTGTCTATTAGTTTCAATCACCTCAAGTCTAATTTATTTCTGTGTCGTTTGAAAATTTAAAACTAAAAACAAGTAAAAATTTGGATTTGATTTTACCCTGGTTCGATCTTGGTTTTATAAAGAAGAAGAAGGTGGAGCTAGGAAATAATTGGGGTTAAATAGAAATGGGTATAGAGATTAAACAGAAAAGAGCAGCAGCTCAGATGGTTAAGTGGGTGAGCGGGTGAGCGAGAGACCGAGGGTTCGAGTTCGGGCAATGCCATTCTATTCTTTTTGAAGCCTATTTTATGTGAGGTAGTAATTTTGTTATCTTATTATTATTATTATTATTATTATTATTATTATTATTATTATTATTATTATTATTATTATTATTATTATTATTATTATTATTATTGTTGTTGTTAATTATTAAGAATGTTATGATTATTATTATTAGTATCAAGTATTATTATTTTATATTATTATTGTCATTATTATTATCATTATTATTATTATAACTAGTTTTAGAGTAAGTGTTATTAGTAATATGATTAGGATTATTGATATTAGTAAAATTATTAGTAGTATCATTATTATTAAACTTATCTTTTCATAAAATTTCTAGTGTTACTAAAATTATCATTATTATTATTAGTAAAATTATTATTTTTATAGTTATTATTATTAGTGTTCATTATTATTAAAATTAATATTTTAATTAAAAGTATCATTTCTTACTAAAGTTACCATCTTTATCATTAATACTAAAAGTATCAATTTTAACTCTATTATCATTTTTTTTATCATTACTAATATTATTTTAGTATTATTATAATATAAATATATATAAAAATATATTTGATACACATAACATAATAAAATTTATATTTTTATTTATTTTAAATATATAAAATGAAAATATGAAAACATATAGGTTATTAATATAAAAATGATATAAATTTGTTCGATTACAATATGAGTATTAATATATACATAAATGATATAGGTTCGTGAATCCGAGGCCAACCCTGCATTGTTCGGTTTTGTAATATGTATTTTTACTACAAAATACAGTATGGTGAGTTTCATTTACCTTTTTACCCTTTATATTTTTGGGCTGAGAATACATGCGCAATTTTTTATAAATGTTTTACGAAATAGGCACAAGTAATCGAAACTACATTATATGGTTGAATGATCGAAGCCGAATATGCCCCTTTTTACTTGGTAACCTAAGAATTAGTAAACCAGTCTACTAATTGACGCGAATCCTAAAGATAGATCTATTGGGCCTAACGAACCCCATCCAAAGTACCGGATGCTTTAGTACTTCGATGTTGTTTTATATCATGTCCGAAGGATTTCCCAAAATGATAGGGGATATTCTTATATGCATCTTATTAATGTCGGTTACCAGGTGTTCAATCCATATGAATGATTATTTTTGTCTCTATGCATGGGACGTATATTTATGAGAACTGAAAATGAAAATCTTGTGGTCTATTAAAATGATGGAAATGATTATTTATGTTAAACTAAAGAACTCACCAACCTTTTAGTTGACACTTTAAAGCATGTTTATTATCAGGTATAAAAGAAATCTTCCGCTGTGCATTTGCTTATTTTAAGGATATTACTTGGAGTCATTCATGACATACTTCAAAAGACGTTGCATTCGAGTCGTTGAGTTCATCAAGATTATTATTAAGTCAATTATAGTTGGATATATTATGAAATGGTATACATGTCGTCAACTTTCAATGTAAATGAAAGTTTGTCTTTTAAAAACGAATGCAATGTTTGTAAAATGTATCACATAGAGGTCATGAACCTCACGATGTAATCAACTATTGTGAATCGTTTATAATCGATATGGACTTTGTCCAGATGGATTAGGGCGGGTCTCTACAACATACGCCCTCCCCGAGTGGTAACGAATCTCAAAGTCGTAATCATTTAACAATTCAAGCCACCTACACTGCCTCATGTTCAGTTGTTTCTGATTAAAAATGTGTTGGAGACTTTTGTGGTTGGTATATATAATACTTTTGACCCCATATAAGTAGTGCCTCTAAGTCTTTAATGCAAAAACAACAGCACCCAATTCCAAATCGTAAGTCGTATAATTTTGCTCGTGAATCTTCAATTGTCTGGATGCATAAGCAATTACCTTCGTTCGTTGCATTAATACACAACTGAGGCCTTGCTTTGAGGCGTCACAATATCTCACAAAATCATCATTCCCTTCAGATAATGACAATATAGGTGCCGTAGTTAACTTTTTCTTCAACAATTGAAACTCTTTCTCCTGCTTATCCTTCCATTCAAATTTCTTCCCTTTATGCGTTAATGCAGTCAAGGATTTCACTATTTTGGAAAAATCTTGGACGAACGTTCTGTAGTAACCAGCCAGTCCTAAAAATTGGCGTATATGCTTCTTTGCCGCTTTTCAACAGTTTCAATCTTTGCCGGATCCACTTGAATACCTTCTTTGTTCACTATGTGACCGAGGAATTGAACTTCTTCCAACCAAAATGCACACTTTGAAAACTTAGCGTACTATTTTTCTTTCCTCAATAACTCTAGCACTTTTCTCAAATGTTCTTCGTGCTCTTGATCATTCTTTGAGTAAATAAGTATGTCATCGATGAAAACAATGACAAACTTGTCAAGGTATGGTCCACACACTCGGTTCATGAGGTCTATGAACACAGCTGGTGCATTAGTCAACCCAAACGGTATAACCATAAATTCGTAATGACCGTAACGCGTTCTGAAAGCAGTCTTCGGAATATCATCCTCCTTCACCTGCATTTGATGGTACCCAGAACGTAAGTCAATCTTCGAATAAACTGACGAGCCTTGTAGTTGATCAAATAAGTCGTCGATTCTCGGTAGTGGGTAATGGTTCTTGATGGTAAGTTTGTTCAACTCTCGGTAGTCGATACACAACCTGAATGTACCATCCTTCTTTTTGACAAATAAAACAGGAGCTCCCCATGGTGATGTGCTTGGTCGAATGAAACAATGCTCTGAAAGTTCTTGTAATTAGCTTTGGAGTTCCTTCATTTCGCTGGGTGCGAATATGTATGGAGCACGAGCTATTGGTGCGGCTCCTGGTGTGACGACCCGGGAATTTTCGACCAAATTTAAACTTAATCTTTATATGCTTTCGACACGATAAGTAAAGTCTGTTAAATTGAGTCTCAAAAGTTTTGGAATTTCATTCATGTAATCAGTTACCTTTTTTACTGTGCTCGATGATTCACGAACAATTATGTACATATAGATATATATGTATGATATATTGTTATATAACTTGAAAACGTTTTATTATATGATAATGTTTATTATTAAAATTTTTTTAATGAAATGAATTTGAAATATAAGTAACTTTGAAAATTTAAATATTATATTATTAATATATCAACTATATATATATATATATATATAATATGTACAAATTATATTTTAAAATATATATATTTACAATATGATAAGATATTAAATAGATACATATATACTATAATATAATTATAAATATAAATATGAATATATATATATATATATATATATATATATATATATATATATAATAATTCAAAATATAAGGTGAAATAATATATGATATAATTTGTAAGGACTAAAATTTGTAAAACAATATACAGAATAATTAGGTTGTTATTTAAATGAATATATATAGGAATTCTATACATAAGTAATATAATATATATTGTAACATATATATATTTTATAATATTGTTATTTCTTTTATTATTACTACTGAAATTAATATCAACATCAGTATCATTAATATTAATATTTTAATATGAAAATGGAAATATGTAACATGTTATATCTCCATTATTACTAGTATTATAAATTATATTATTATTAGATATTATTGTTGCATTATCATTACTAATTATTATTATAGTTATCCTTATTATTAATATAAAGTAAGATAAATTATTATTAGCATTAATAATAATGTTAATATTAGTATTATTATTATTAATTATTATTAAACTTATCTTTTTATTAATATTAACATATCAGTATCATTATTTCTCTTTATTATTTTGATATTATAGTTATCACTAATATTATTTCGATATTATTATTATTAACAATTTTATTATTATTATTATTAGTATTAGTATTCTTATTATTATTATTTAACATTATCATGAATATTATTATTAATAATTATTAATATAATTTTCATTAAAATTTTTAGTTATGAATTATTATTATTATTATTATTATTATTATTATTATTACTTTTATTATTAATGATATTATTTGTATTTGAATTATTATGGATAAAAATATAATTATTAATGAATAATAATAATTATATATCTTCATGCACTTAATCTGGAACCCAATTCTGTTTCCATATCAATCAACTATAGTTAAATTTTGTTATTTTCTGAGTTGTTAGTTTCTAATAGCGAATAAATCGTACTAAATTGTTTCAAGTCATTGTCTGAAATATTTTTTTTTATTTCTTTCTGCTAGATAAAAACTGTCGACCTATTATGATTTATAAACAATCGATTGACACTGCATACCTATCATAATTCATTTAGAAACTAACAACCAAACATTCTTTATACACTATCTCACTGCAAATTGGGAAATTCAAACAGAAAAATTAAGAACCCAGTCGTCTACCTCTGTTCTTTAACTTTTGGGTTAAATCACGATTACAAATCAAATTTTAAAATCCTTAAATGTATAAATGTTAGAAATCTATCACATAAACTTTATGTAAAGTTTCAATCCTCAATTTTTCATATTGAATGCAAATTTTGAAGTCAAAGTTTAATTTTTCAAAAGTCAAACTATTTGTTCTTGTAAAATTCGAATATTATGTTATGTTTTAAATTCAATTGACAATTTACAAAGTTTCTATAGGTGATTAAAAACCTTTTTCATGTTGTAACATTTATCTTAAACGATCTCTATAATGAAAACAATTTTTATTTTTTTTTCCCAAACAGCGTCGATACAGCAAGCTTGTTTTTTATTTTTTTTATTTTTTTTCCTTCAAGAACGTTTCTTTTTAGTTTTATAGTTTTACTGTTTCAAATTTAATTGTAAATCAAACGTATGTACTGTTATGGTATTTTGATTTCACTTTGGTCGATTTTCTAAATGAGAAAGAAGAAGAAATAGGAAGAAACAGATGAACGGGTTATATAGTTAAAGATTGGTTATAATTACAGAAAAATGGGCTAGGGTAGATGGTTTGATGGGTTTTCGAGTATACGAGAGGTCGCGGGTTCGAGTCCTGGCCTGGGCAGTTTATTAACTTTTTAGCCTTAAAGGTTCGTGAATCCGAGGCCAACCATGCATTGTTCAATATAGGCATATGTATTTTTACTACAAAATACAGTATCGTGAGTTTCATTTGCTCCCTTTTTAAATGCTTTTGCAATATATATTTTTGGGACTGAGAATAAATGCGCTGCTTTTATAACTGTTTTACGAAATAGACACAAGTAATTGAAACTACATTATATGGTTGAATGATTGAAATCGAATATGCCCCTTTTTAGTCTGGTAATCTAAGAATTAGGGAACAGACACCCTAATTGACTCGAATCCTAAAGATAGATCTATCGGGCCCAACAAGCCCCATCCAAAGTACCGGATGCTTTAGTACTTTGAAATTTATATCATGTCCGATGGAGGATCCTGGAATGATGGGGATATTCTTATATGCATATTGTGAATATCGGTTACCAGGTGTTCAATCCATATGAATGATATTTTGTCTCTATGCATGGGACGTATATTTATGAGAAATAAAAATCTTGTGGTCTATTAAAATGATGGAAATGATTATTTATGTTAAACTAATGAACTCACCAACCTTTTGGTTGACACTTGAAAGCATGTTTATTCTCAGGTACGAAAGAAATCTTCCGCTGTGCAATTGCTCATTTTATAGATATTACTTGGAGTCATTCATGGCATATTTCAAAAGATGTTACATTTGAGTCGTTGAGCTCATCAAGATTATTATTAAGTCAATTATAGTTGGATATGTTATGAAATAGTATGCATGCCTGTCAACTTTCGATGTAATGAAAGATTGTCTTTTCAAAAATGAATGCAATGTTTGTAAAATGTATCATATAGAGGTCAAGTACCTCGCGATGAAATCAACTGTTGTGAATCGTTTATAATCGATATGGACTTCGTCCGGATGGATTAGGATGGGTCTTTAAAGTTGGTATCAGAGCAGTGGTCTTAGAGAACCAGGTCTTGCATTAGTATGTCTAACTGATAGTTGTTTAGATGCATTAGTGAGTCTGGACTTCGACCGTGTCTGCATGTCAAAAGTTTTGCTTATCATTTCGTGTCAAAAATTACCTGCTTATCATTCTTAGTCTAAACACATTTTACTGCATTGAATGCATGAATAGTGTATAGACAAGATTCAAATCTTAGCGTATCTGTCACTGTAGACTTTATCTGACACGTTTCCTTAATTTTCTCCGTAATTCACAGGATCTTTGGAAGTATGTATAGATATTCTATATATAATTAGAATATCATTCGATATTCGAAAATCATTTCATATCAAAACCCTTTAAATGATCGTGAGAGATGGATCCTACACCTAGCTTGGATTCCATTGGTTCTGGAAGCGATTTCGAGATGTATATTGAAGCACACTCCGAAGTCAATGAACCCGAAGTGTCTCTACCATTTAGCTATTTTTCTTTCTGGAGGAGATGGGGGTGGGTCCGAGACTTACTCACTAGATGGATAAACAAAGAAGGCGAGCCCTACCGCGAACCAAACTTACCTCCTAACATTGGAGAAAACGATGTACTCACCGGTGAACCTATGTGCAACACTGTATTCACCCTTCTTGCTAAAATATTCTGCCTCGAAGGTCGCATTACTGCAATCTCAGAAAATATTCAACCTCTACTTTCGAATACCAATCGAGGGGAATATTAGAAGAAGTTAGGGAACTTCGAATTGATAATCAAGATCTATCGAATCAGATGAGTGGATGGATAGAAATGGTAGAGGGTAGGATAGAAAACCTAACAAGAATGGTGCGTGATCTACAAGCTATACTTACTACACCAACATCATCACCAACCTCAGCACCAACAACACTTGTAGCACCGACAGCAATAGTACCACCATCAGCAGCACCAGCAGTAGACCAGTACCAACGACAACAACATCATCACACGTCTCAACCTCGCAGTCTATACCTCAAGCATAATCATCGTTCTACGAATCGTTCTACATAAACTATCTTCGTCCTTCACGGTGATTATGTAATCTCTAATGTTTTAGAGATTATGTACTCCAGTTCTAGCCATAAATCTGATGAGTTTAATATCACATTGACTCATTAAATCCATGATTACGTCTGAAGAAAATATATATGTATATATGTTTTCATAAAGATTGTAATTAAAATTTTTATTGTACAAACTGTTAATGGTGAAAATATTTTAACGGGTAGGTAATACCTGAGGAATATTTAGATTTCACATTAATAAGTTACACTGTACATTCTTCAAATCTGATTCAACAGTCATTTACTATCCTATTTACAATCACCGATATATGTATCCGTTTACCGCAAAATAACCATTTTCATTCAATTTCATATTTGGATTTTGACTTATCAGAATCCAACAAGTGGCATAATGAAGAAAAATATTTGACAAAATAAAATTTGTTAGAAACAAACAAATTAACTATGAGAAAATTTGTTAAGAATCCACGCTAACTGTTCTTAGCTAATTGTTCCTAGGCAACTGATTACATTTTATTTATCGCAATTTAATTATCGCAATTTACATTCTCGCAATTTTATTTATCATCATTTAATTTCTGTTATTTATTTTACGTACTTTATTTTTTTGTCATTTAAATTTCTATTATTTATTTTACGAACTTTAAATATGGAGACACGTATACAAGGTTTTGACTTATCATATCGACGCATATATATATATATATATATATATATATATATATATATATATATATATATATATATATATATATATATATATATATATATATATATTATTTGGAATAACCATAGACACTCTATATACAGTAATGATTGAGTTCTCTATACAGGATTGAGGTTGATTCTATAATAATATATATACTTTGAGTTGTGATCGAGTCTGAGACATGTACACGGGTCACGATAAGTATTAATTAATTCGAATGTTATATATTAAATTATATATGAATTATTGAATTGCTAACTGTAGACTTTGAACTATGGATTACCAACATTGGACAATTAAAATGAATTAAAACATTGATTATAACATATGAAACTAAACAACTCTTCAAGTTTGCCACTTGATTTTCATCTTAAACCTCATTTGTATCTTGACGATTACAATCTGCGTTCAAACCTTTCGTGATTCTTGAAAACACCTCAATCGGGAGGATGAATCAACCGCACTTCATCTACGGAAGAAAAGATTTACGTATATAGTTATGCACCTAAAAAATTCTCGGAACCGGTATAAATGTTTAACACGTATCTGTGCTAGCTTCTTTGGCATTGATATTTCCGAAAATAACAACGCAATTTCTTTTCAAATTAGCCGATTTTGTGACAGCTCCAGCAAATCAACTTCAAGTTATTCATTCAAATAAACCCTATTATAAAGATTACCCCTTCATCATCATTACCGGGGAACTGTTTATATTCCACCATATTAGAAGTAAACTTGCCAGCAACTCCATTGATCTTTGACTTTTCGAAAAATTATTATATTTATCAAAACCCTATTCACATCTTATAACGAGAATTACCATTCTAATTACCGAGAATTTGCAATCAGTATTTTAAAATCTCGCAGCATGTCTACATCAACAGATATATGAATACATATAACATTTATATCTTAGAATTATGATCTTTTATTCTGAAATTCTGAAAAGCACCCAGTCTACGAATCAATACTTCAAATTTTGAGGAAGCTGAATGAAGCAGCGGAAACCGTAGACAACCGTACACGACCTTAACCGTTGAAAGTTTGATGATAAAGAATGTAGTATTGGAAACACTCAATAGAAAATTTAGTACCGAAAAGCGGATTATGCGAAACTATGAAGGAAGCCGTGGACAAATCACAAAGAATAAGTTTGACTTCAAAGAATTCAAATGATTCAATATCTGCTGAAGTCTTTAGCGAATATCTTACTCCTTACTCTAAACCCTCGCGGACAATAGTTTCCATCATCCTCTGATCTTAGATATTCAAAGATATTATCGTATATTTCATTACAAATATCCTCCATAGTTCTGAAGATATTTTCATAACTATTCTTATCTAAAATCAATAATCTCTTCGTGCTATCAGTGTTACATCATATAGAAACTGTTAGTTTCTATATTCTGTAAACTTTCGAGCTTAAAATATGAATGTTTTTGAAGTAGTGTTGGGAACTGATGCATGAGTTAGTATAATATAATGACACTTGATCAACGTGATTATATTACAGTAAGTCATGCTGAGTTTCTAAATGAAACATGATGATTCACAGATTATAACGTCATCATGTGGCATGTTACATAACTCTTTCATTCAAATTAACTTCTGAACATATCAAGAAAAAATTTATTCTTGATAGTTCTATTCTCAGTAATTCTGGTAATTTGACAAATCAAATCGTGCCATTACGATTTCCTTCTTAGAACATTAACAATGTTCATTCTGAAGTTTATATCTGCGAATTCTCAACCATTACAAGCGGTGTTTAATCGCAAGAAGAAGAAACGAAGGGACAAAGCTCCAAAATATAAGAAAAAATATAAAGCCCAATAACAACACGGAGGTTACAAACCGTGGATATTAATACGAATAACAATATAAAGACATGGAATAATTAAGAATAGTATTACCCCAAGGGCAAAGTAGAAGTAAGCAGATTCCTCTGGTGGAAGTTGGAAAAGGAGAATAATTGTTGCGATAGTAAGGATAAGCACAAGGATTAGAACTGGATTGTGCATTTTCACAATCTTTTGAATTTGAGAATTGAGTATAGAAGTGGTGAAAATTAATAGAATGGAAAAGGTAAATTTATAATGGAAATATCAGACAGAGTAATCAAGGCAGGTCACCATATTTAATTATAGAGATCTTAAATTCTTTACTCGCCGAAGAATCAGATCTTATAAATTTCCAAAGATTTTCATTTAAATCCCTTAAATTCCGGAAATCAACCGTGACTACGTCACCGGTTAAGACGAATCTACATTTACTCGTTTCACTCTTTTGTGATAGTTTCACTTGTACTCTTCACATAAACGAATTGCTTTATCCATATTACTCAATGGTAATAAAACTCTATTTATCAGCTTATATGGGTCATGAAAACATACCTATTGTTAGCCACGACCACCTCACTCAAATTTCGGGACGAAATTTCTTTACCGGGTAGGTACTGTGACGACCCGAGAATTTTCGAACAAATTTAAACTTAATCTTTATATGCTTTCGACACGATAAGTAAAGTCTGTTAAATTGAGTCTCAAAAGTTTTGGAATTTCATTCATGTAATCAGTTACCTTTTTGACTGTGCTCGACGATTCACGAACAATTATGTACATATAGATATGTATGTATGATATATAGTTAT
This sequence comes from Rutidosis leptorrhynchoides, assembly GCF_046630445.1. NCBI lineage: Eukaryota > Viridiplantae > Streptophyta > Magnoliopsida > Asterales > Asteraceae > Rutidosis > Rutidosis leptorrhynchoides. The sequence continues at coordinate 279,779,657 of NC_092336.1, forward strand.
ATAACATGAAAACGTTTTATTATATGATAATGTTTATTTTTAAAATTTTTTTAATGAAATGAATTTGAAATATAATTAACTTTGAAAATTTAAATATTATATTATTAATATATCAACTATATATATATATATATATATATAATAATTCGAAATATAAGGTGAAATAATATATGATATAATTTGTAAGGACTAAAATTTGTAAAAAAATATACAGAATAATTAGGTTGTTTTTTAAATGAATATATATATATATATATATATATATATATATATATATATATATATATATATATATATATATATATATATATATATATATATATATATATATATATATATATATATATATATATATATATATATATATATATAGGAATTCTATACATAAGTAATATAATATATATTGTAACATATATATATTTTATAAAAATTAAATATTCAAAATATGTTATATATTATATAATATGATATAATTAATAAACTATAATATTAAAATATTAAATGTGACTACAAGTTGAAAATATATTTGTTATAATATTGTTATTTCTTTTATTATTACTATTGAAATTAATATCAACATCAGTATCATTAATATTAGTATTTTAATATGAAAATGGAAATATGTAACATGTTATATCTCCATTATTACTAGTATTATAAATTGTATTATTATTAGATATTATTGTTACATTATCATTACTAATTATTATTATTATAGTTATCCTTATTAATAATATAAAGTAAGATAAATTATTATTAACATTAATAATAATGTTAATATTAGTATTATTATTATTAATTATTATTAAACTTATCTTTTTATTAATATTAACATATCAGTATCATTATTTCTCTTTATTATTTTGATATTATAGTTATCACTAATATTATTTCGATATTATTATTATTAACAATTTTATTATTATTATTATTATTATTATTATTATTATTATTATTATTATTATTATTATTATTATTATTATTAGTATTAGTATTCTTATTATTATTATTTAACATTATCATGAATATTATTATTAATAATTAGTAATATAAATTTCATTAAAAATTTTAGTTATGAATTATTATTATTATTATTATTACTTTTATTATTAATGATATTATTTGTATTTGAATTATTATGGATAAAAATATAATTATTAATGAATAATAATAATTATATATCTTCATACACTTAATCTGGAACCCAATTCTGTTTCCATATCAATCAACTATAGTTAAATTTTGTTATTTTCTGAGTTGTTAGTTTCTAATAGCGAATAAATCGTACTAAATTGTTTCAAGTGATTGTCTGAAATATTTTTTTTTATTTCTTTCTGCTAGATAAAAATTGTCGACCTATTATGATTTATAAACAATCGATTGACACTGCATACCTATCATAATTCATTTAGAAACTAACAACCAAATATTATTTATACACTATCTCACTGCAAATTGGGAAATTCAAACAGAAAAATTAAGAACCCAGTCGTCTACCTCTGTTCTTCAACTTTTGGGTCAAATCACGATTACGAATCAAATTTTAAAATCCTTAAATGTATAAATGTTAGAAATCTATCACATAAACTTTCTGTAAAGTTTCAATCCTCAATTTTTCGTATTGAATGCAAATTTTGAAGTCAAAGTTTAATTTTTCAAAAGTCAAACAATTTGTTCTTGTAAAATTCGAATATTATGTTATGTTTTAAATTCAATTGACGATTTACAAAGTTTCCATAGGTGATTAAAAACCTTTTTCATGTTGTAACATTTATCTTAAACGATCTCTATAATGAAAACAATTTTTATTTTTTCCCCAAACAGCGTCGATACAGCAAGCTTGTTTTTTTTTTTTTACTTTTTTCTTTTCTTCAAGAACGTTTCTTTTTAGTTTTATAGTTTTACGGTTTCAAATTTAATTGTAAATCAAACGTATGTACTGTTATGGTATTTTGATTTCACTCTGGTCAATTTTCTAAATGAGAAAGAAGAAGAAATAGGAAGAAACAGATGAATGGGTTATATAGTTAAAGATTGGTTATAATTACAGAAAAATGGGCTAGAGCAGATGGTTTGATGGGTTTTCGGGTATACGAGAGGTCGCGGGTTCGAGTCCTGGCCTGGGCAGTTTATTAACTTTTTAGCCTTAAAGGTTCGTGTCCTACCCTACATTGTTCAATATAGGCATATGTATTTTTACTACAAAATACAGTATTGTGAGTTTCATTTGCTCCCTTTTTAAATGCTTTTGCAATATATATTTTTACGACTGAGAATACATGCGCTGCTTTTATAACTGTTTTACGAAATAGACACAAGTAATTGAAACTACATTATATGGTTGAATGATTGAAATCGAATATGCCCCTTTTTAGTCTGGTAATCTAAGAATTAGGGAACAGACACCCTAATTGACGCGAATCCTAAAGATAGATCTATCGGGCCCAACAAGCCCCATCCAAAGTACCGGATGCTTTAGTACTTCGAAATTTATATCATGTCCGATGGAGTATCCCGGAATGATGGGCATATTCTTATATGCATATTGTAAATGTCGGTTACCAGGTGTTTAATCCATATGAATGATATTTTGTCTCTATGCAAGGGACGTATATTTATGAGAAATAAAAATCTTGTGGTCTATTAAAATGATGGAAATGATTATTTATGTTAAACTAATGAACTCACCAACCTTTTGGTTGACACTTGAAAGCATGTTTATGTAAGACCCTAACCAGTTTGTACAGCAGTGTAAATATGTTACTTAGAGTGTGGGTGATGTTGTGCTGTTAAACAGAAGTCACTGAGTGAGCTGAGCCTAGTGCGCGCCGCGCACACTAAAGGGAGCGCGCCGCGCACCCCTTACTGTAGCCGGGTTCCAGCTTTTTAAATCAGATATTTTGATGGGCATTTTGGTAAATTCACTTATGGATGAATTAAAGGCCCTAGATCAGTTTGGTTGAGCCTCATTACTCCATTTCTAACCACCAAACTTCATCCACTTAAATCCTAGTGAGAGAGTGTGATTCAAGTGTGAGAAAGCTTAAATCCAAGAGGAAGGAGCTTGTTTTGGGTTAAAGTTCAAGCATTAAAGTCGTTCATCTTATCTCTAGCTTCGTTGTGGTAGTTGTGGTATGTTCTAATTTTATTTCCTTACTTTGATTTAGTGTAAGGGGTAGGGTTTGAGTAAATGATGAACACAAAACCCATTATTGGTGATTTTGGGTGTTCTTGGGTAAAATTGAGTCTTGAATACTAATTGGTGACTAGTCTAGGGTTTCAAAGTATTAAATGATGTTTATGAACTCTAATTGGTGAGTTAATTGCTAACACACCTAGTTATTTAGTAAATGGGTGTTGGTTAGTTAGTGGATGACCCGAAATGGGTGTGTTGTCTTAAAATGGTTATTTGGGTAATAAATTGACCTAGTTTGGAAAGATGGGTATGAATTACCTTAATTATGTATTAGTTGGTGTTGTTGGACCTTAATCACTAGCTTTAAAGTGATTAGTGGTGGTCTTGACTTTAATTGGGCGGTTTTGGTATAAATGGGCGATTTAATACATTAAGTCATTAAATGCTCATGTGTAAGTGTTAGTATTGAGTCCACTTAGCTTGTGTGTTGATCAAGTACTTATTATATTAGGTATTTTGCTTTGAAGCTTGTGGAGGTTGAAATCGTCATCTAATTGTTAAGGTGAGTGGAATAATTATATGCGTATGTATATAATGTATCTATTTGTTGTAGCTTGAAAGGTGTAGTGTCAAGGTGTTAAGACACCACGTTTCACGTGAAGGGTGTAGCATCGAGGTGTTAAGATGCCACTCGGGTGTAGCATCGAGGTGTTAAGATGCCACCTAGGAGTGTAGTGTCGAGGTGTTAAGACACCACTCCGTAAAATAATGAGTGTTGCATCGAGGTGTTAAGATGCCACTCGGGGTGATGTGCCGAGGTGTTAAGGTGCCACCCTAGGGGTTAGTGGTGCGAGGTGTTAAGTGCCCTAATGGATGTTATGAACACCGATGGCGTTTTCGCGAGCGCCGTTCCCTTGTACTATTGGTCAACCATGGTTACTTGTGTTGTAAGTATATTATATCATTTCGAGTTATATTATTATGCGGTTGTTGCTAGCTTGTGGTATTGGAGATTATAGCTTGTTAATGTGACGATAAGCTAATTGTGTTGCTAGCATGTTTGCGGTTGGTGTAAGTGTATGCAAGTAGGTATAATTATATATGTATTCGTATAATTATTGCATTCACTAAGCTTTGCTTACCCTCTCGTTGTTTACCATTTTTATAGGTTCGGTTTTGGACAAGGGTAAGGGCATCGTATTGGACTAGAGATCCCGCTTGATGCTAGGGGACGCTTTTGGCTTTAGTAGCTCTTGGAGTTTGACCGGTAGTTGGGTAGTTTAATCCCAAACGCCATGCTCATTGTGTAATTTGGAACTTAAACTTTTTGGTGGTCGAAACTCTAAACTTGTATTAAACTTGTATTTTGGGTCGTGTGGGCCCCGCTTGTAAAACATCATTTTTATGTTTGATTCGTGTGAGTTTTACATATATGAGTTTGTTGTGAAAAGCATTCGGTCTAAAAGTGTCGGGAAGTCGAAGATCTTTTCTCGAAAAATGGACATTTTGGTCAGAACTGTCTCAGGCCTTGTGCGCGCCGCGCATAGGCAGTGGTGCGCGCCGCGCACCCTCCAGATCAGTTTTAAATTTTTTTTTATTCCGCGTATTTGGTTGGTTAACGGGTTGGGTCGTTACAAGTGGTATCAGAGCATGGTCTAAGGGATTTAGGTGACTTGAGATAGGCGCCTAGACTTAGACTTTTTGTGTGCGCGTTTATGCGGGACTTGTAGGACTTTGGGTCGGATCGGGATTGGTTTGTGCATAGGTTTATGTAAACTAATCATGTGCTATTTGTTATGTATGTTTAGCTAGCATCGAGCGAGATGGACGTTGTACTAGCAAGTTAATGCGACGTGCTCGCGTAACAATGATTAGCTACCATTGTTACGGGCGCAAATCGTGTCGAACGAGCAATGTACGACAATTGTTGAGCAAGATGGGTAGTGTGGTGTATATGTATATACTTATGTGTTAAATCATTTTCGTCTCGTTGTTTAATCTATTCCGTCTTATAGAATGAAGATGAGAAACGGGTATGATATCAACGGCGGAGGTACTAGTGAAGAAGTCGAGTTTACGGCCAAGGATGAGGCCATTTTGAAAAGGCATCATGAAGCTTTTCTCGAGGACGTTAAGAAGATGTTCCTAGACACGATTGACGAGCAATTAGTCAATGTGGTAAGGGAGCAAGTTAAGGCCGTTCTTCGCGAAGATAATGTGGGAAGACGGGACTTTTTCTATAAGAATTTCAAGGACTCTCAACCTCCCTCTTTTGATGGTGAAAGAGATCCTCTTAAGAGCGCCCGTTGGATCTCCGATATGGAGGGGGCCTTCCGTACTTGTGAATGTCCTCTCGATAAGAGGACAATGTACGGGTGTAGTATGTTGAGGGGCGATGCCAAGTTGTGGTGGGACGCAAAGCTCCAAGTTTATGGTGAAGAGCAATGCATGGAATTCACTTGGGATGAATTCAAGTCCGAAATTTTCAAGGAATACCGAACTTCGGCCGATCTTACTAGGCTTAAGGACGAGTTACGTTCCTTGAGGCAAGGGTCGATGGATTTGAACACTCTCAAATCCGTGTTTTTGTCCAAGACCCAATTTTGCCCGGAGTACGTCGGGAATGATAAAATGTTGAAGGAAGATTTCTATCGAACCTTGAACGACAACTATCAAGATAAGATTAGTGTGAACGTAGTGAAAAGCTTTGATGAGTTGTTTGACATGGCCAAAGGTTTCGAGTCGCTCATCTTAAGAAAGAGTGGTTTTACTTTTGGCAAGAGAAAAAGTGAAGGTTCGAGCTATTCAAACTTTTCGAACAAAAAGAACAAGAAAAGTTCCGAAAGTGTCAATAGCGTGAGGAAGGGCGCTTCCGGTGGTTTTACTTTTACGTGCTATAATTGTGGGCAAGCGGTTCATATGGCTCGTGATTGTCCAAAACCATCTTCCGGAAACAAGCCCACTTGTTTTAATTGCGGTAAAGAAGGGCATAAGAAGCCGGAATGTCCCGATTTGCGCAATGATAATGTTAAGCGTCTAGAGAAGGCGGCGGGTACGGCTAGGGGTCGCAACTATTTGATGACCAATGATGAGGCCAAGCAATCCAATGAAGTCGTCTCAGGTACTTTCATAGTTAACTCTAATCCGGCACGGATACTTTTTGATAGTGGGGCTAATTTGTCCTTTGTGTCGCCTCAATTTGTGCCTAAGTTAAATAAACCGCTAGTTAAGTTAAGTCATCCGGTAGAAGTTGAAATAGCGGATGGCAAGACGGCGCTAGTGGTTGAGGTGTGTAAGAATTGTAATGTTGTATTTGGTTCCGAAACGTTTAAGATCGATCTTATTCCGATGACTTTGGGTGATTTTGATATTGTTATTGGTATGGATTGGCTCGATCTTAATAGAGCCGATATTGCATGCCATGATAAATTCATTCGGGTGAAGACCCCAAGTGGGGGAGAGTTAATTATTCATGGTGATAAGCGAAGGAGACCGGTGCCAATATGCACTTTTGCACGGGCACGTCGTTTTGTTGTTACCGGTGGCATGGCTTTCCTTGCTCATGTTGTTGATACTCGCAATGAGCCACCACCTATTCGTGAAATTCCGGTTGTTAGTGAATTCGAAGACGTCTTTCCGGACGAATTACCGGGTGTTCCGGCGGAAAGACAAGTTGAGTTTCGTATTGAGTTGGTTCCGGGAGCTACTCCCATTGCTAAAACTCCTTATCGTTTAGCACCAACGGAAATGCAAGAGTTGTTAAATCAAACCCAAGAGTTGCTCGAGAAGGGTTTTATTCGACCGAGTGCTTCGTCATAGGGCGCTCCGGTGTTATTTGTGAAGAAGAAAGATGGTAGTATGCGTATGTGCATTGATTACCGTGAGTTGAATAAAGTGACGATCAAGAATCGTTATCCGTTACCTAGGATTGACGATTTGTTTGATCAACTTCAAGGTGCAACGTATTTCTCTAAAATCGACCTACGGTTCGGCTATCACCAAATGCGGGTCCGTGAGGAAGACATCGAGAAAACAGCTTTTCGAACGCGTTATGGGCATTTTGAATTTGTGGTAATGCCTTTTGGTCTTACGAATGCACCGGCGGCATTCATGGATCTTATGAACCGAGTGTGCCAACCTATGTTGGACAAGTCGGTAATAGTGTTCATTGACGACATACTAGTCTACTCGAAAAGTATGAACGAACATGAACATCATTTGCGTGAAGTATTGAAGACGCTACGAAGGGAGAAGTTGTATGCAAAGTTCTCCAAATGTGAATTTTGGCTAAGGGAAGTTCAATTCCTTGGTCATATCGTGAACGAAAACGGTATTCAAGTAGATCCGGGGAAGATCGAAACGGTGAAGAGTTGGGGACGACCGACTACGCCTACGGAAATCCGAAGTTTTCTCGGATTGGCCGGTTATTATCGTCGGTTTATCCAAGATTTTTCTAAGATCGCTTCTTCGTTGACGAAATTGACAAGGAAGAATGCGAGGTTTGTTTGGGAGAACGAGCAAGAAATTGCTTTTCAATTGTTAAAAGAGAAGTTGTGTCAAGCTCCGGTGTTAGTGTTACCGGAAGGTGTTGAAGACATGGTGGTTTATTGTGATGCTTCCTTAAATGGTCTCGGGTGTGTTCTAATGCAAAGAGGTAAGGTCATCGCTTATGCCTCTCGACAATTAAAGGAACATGAAACGAGGTATCCGACTCATGATCTTGAGTTGGCGGCGGTAGTGCATGCGTTGAAAATTTGGCGCCATTACTTGTATGGTGTCAAGTGTACGATTTATTCGGATCATAAGAGTTTGAAACATCTCTTTAATCAACGAGATTTGAATTATCGCCAACGTAATTGGATGGATGTGGTGAAAGACTACGATTGTGAAATACTTTATCATCCGGGTAGGGCGAATGTGGTCGCGGATGCGTTGAGTCGAAAGAGTCAACATCCGGCGATAAAAGTGGGGTCGTTACATTTGATTATTACCAACGATTTTCTTGAAAAGCTTGGTGAGATTCAAATAGAGGCTTATGTTCACAACAAGCATACGGAGCGAATCGTGGGTCAATCGGAGTTTATTACTATGGGTCCGCGTGGTTTGTTGTCCTTCCAAGGAAGGGTGTGGGTGCCTAAGATGGGTGATTACCGACGAGTGCTACTTGATGAAGCACATAAGTCAAAATACTCCATTCATCCGGGCGCGACGAAAATGTATCTTGACTTGAAGAAAGATTATTGGTGGCCGGGCATGAAACGTGATGTTGTAAAGTATGTTGAGCAATGTGTCACGTGTTTACAAGTAAAGGCCGAACACCAAAAGCCGTATGGTAAGTTGCAACCATTAGAAATCCCGAAATGGAAATGGGAGCACATTACCATGGATTTCATTACAAAGTTACCTAAAACGGCGAGAACCCAACTCGATTCGATTTGGGTTATAGTTGACCGATTGACAAAAAGCGCTTTGTTTCTTCCTATTAAAGAAGCGATATCGTCGGAGACCTTGGCTAAGTTGTTTATCAAGGAAGTGGTCTCGCGACATGGGGTTCCTATATCTATTATTTCGGATCGAGATACCCGTTTTACATCTCGATTTTGGGAAAAGTTTCATGAAGATATGGGTACGCAATTGAAGTTGAGCACGGCGTATCATCCTCAAACGGACGGTCAAACCGAACGTACGAATCAAACTTTGGAAGATATGCTACGAGCGTGCATCATTGACTTCGGTGGTAGTTGGGATGAGCATTTGCCTTTGGTGGAATTCTCGTACAATAATAGTTATCATACTAGTATCGGGATGCCACCTTACGAAATGCTTTATGGGCGTAGGTGTCGAACTCCCGTTTGTTGGGGAGAAGTGGGTCAAAGAGAGATCGGGAGTACCGATTTGGTTTTAGAGACCAATGGCAAGATCGATTTGATTCGGGAACATTTGAAGAAGGCTCAAGATAGGCAAAAGTCGTATGCCGATAGACGTAGGCGATTGATTGAGTTCCAAGAAGGCGATATGGTGATGCTTAAGGTTTCGCCATGGAAGGGTATTATTCGATTTCGAAAACGGGGAAAGTTAGCTCCTCGGTTTATTGGTCCCTTTAAAGTTTTAGCTCGTGTTGGTGAAGTCGCGTATCGTTTGGAATTACCCGAAGAGCTTGCGGGGATTCATAATACATTTCATGTTTCCCATCTCCGTAAGTGTCTTGCGGATGATTCATCATGGGTGCCGTTAGACGAAATTGAGCTAAACAATAAGTTAGAGTATATTGAGGAGCCAATTGCCATACTCGATGAGAAGGTCAAAAGGTTGAGGCATAAAGAGGTTAGGACTTTTAAAGTTCAATGGCGTCGTAGCAAGGGTTCCGAGTTTACTTGGGAGCCCGAAGAATTCGTGTTGGTTTATCTTCCCTCTTGTCATGCGGCTTGGATTGCGAGGACGCAATCCGAATAAGTGGGGGAGAGTTGTAAGACCCTAACCAGTTTGTACAGCAGTGTAAATATGTTACTTAGAGTGTGGGTGAAGTTGTGCTATTAAACAGAAGTCACTGAGTGAGCTGAGCCTAGTGCGCGCCGCGCACACTAAAGGGAGCGCGCCGCGCACCCCTTACTGTAGCCGGGTTCCAGCTTTTTAAATCAGATATTTTGATGGGCATTTTGGTAAATTCACTTATGGACGAATTAAAGGCCCTATATCAGTTTGGTTGAGCCTCATTACTCCATTTCTAACCACCAAACTTCATCCACTTAAATCATAGTGAGAGAGTGTGATTCAAGTGTGAGAAAGCTTAAATCCAAGAGGAAGGAGCTTGTTTTGGGTTAAAGTTCAAGCATTAAAGTCGTTCATCTTATCTCTAGCTTCGTTGTGGTAGTTGTGGTATGTTCTAATTTTATTTCCTTACTTTGATTTAGTGTAAGGGGTAGGGTTTGAGTAAATGATGAACACAAAACCCATTATTGGTGATTTTGGGTGTTCTTGGGTAAAATTGAGTCTTGAATACTAATTGGTGACTAGTCTAGGGTTTCAAAGTATTAAATGATGTTTATGAACTCTAATTGGTGAGTTAATTGCTAACACACCTAGTTATTTAGTAAATGGGTGTTGGTTAGTTAGTGGATGACCCGAAATGGGTGTGTTGTCTTAAAATGGTTATTTGGGTAATAAATTGACCTAGTTTGGAAAGATGGGTATGAATTACCTTAATTATGTATTAGTTGGTGTTGTTGGACCTTAATCACTAGCTTTAAAGTGATTAGTGGTGGTCTTGACTTTAATTGGGCGGTTTTGGTATAAATGGGCGATTTAATACATTAAGTCATTAAATGCTCATGTGTAAGTGTTAGTATTGAGTCCACTTAGCTTGTGTGTTGATCAAGTACTTATTATATTAGGTATTTTGCTTTGAAGCTTGTGGAGGTTGAAATCGTCATCTAATTGTTAAGGTGAGTGGAATAATTATATGCGTATATATATAATGTATCTATTTGTTGTAGCGTGAAAGGTGTAGTGTCGAGGTGTTAAGACACCACGTTTCACGTGAAGGGTGTAGCATCGAGGTGTTAAGATGCCACTCGGGTGTAGCATCGAGGTGTTAAGATGCCACCTAGGAGTGTAGTGTCGAGGTGTTAAGACACCACTCCGTAAAATAATGAGTGTTGCATCGAGGTGTTAAGATGCCACTCGGGGTGATGTGCCGAGGTGTTAAGGTGCCACCCTAGGGGTTAGTGGTGCGAGGTGTTAAGTGCCCTAATGGATGTTATGAACACTGATGGCGTTTTCGCGAGCGCCGTTCCCTTGTACTATTGGTCGACCATGGTTACTTGTGTTGTAAGTATATTATATCATTTCGAGTTATATTATTATGCGGTTGTTGCTAGCTTGTGGTATTGGAGATTATAGCTTGTTAATGTGACGATAAGCTAATTGTGTTGCTAGCATGTTTGCGGTTGGTGTAAGTGTATGCAAGTAGGTATAATTATATATGTATTCGTATAATTATTGCATTCACTAAGCTTTGCTTACCCTCTCGTTGTTTACCATTTTTATAGGTTCGGTTTTGGACAAGGGTAAGGGCATCGTATTGGACTAGAGATCCCGCTTGATGCTAGGGGACGCTTTTGGCTTTAGTAGCTCTTGGAGTTTGACCGGTAGTTGGGTAGTTTAATCCCAAACGCCATGCTCATTGTGTAATTTGGAACTTAAACTTTTTGGTGGTCGAAACTCTAAACTTGTATTAAACTTGTATTTTGGGTCGTGTGGGCCCCGCTTGTAAAACATCATTTTTATGTTTGATTCGTGTGAGTTTTACATATATGAGTTTGTTGTGAAAAGCGTTCGGTCTAAAAGTGTCGGGAAGTTGAAGATCTTTTCGCGAAAAATGGACATTTTGGTCAGAACTGTCTCAGGCCTTGTGCGCGCCGCGCATAGGCAGTGGTACGCGCCGCGCACCCTCCAGATCAGTTTTAAATTTTTTTTTATTCCGCGTATTTGGTTGGTTAACGGGTTGGGTCGTTACAGTTTATTCTCAGGTACGAAAGAAATCTTTCGCTGTGCAATTGCTCATTTTATAGATATTACTTAGAGTCATTCAGGGCATATTTCAAAAGATGTTACATTCGAGTCGTCGAGTTCATCAAGATTATTATTAAGTCAATTATAGTTGGATATGTTATGAAATAGTATGCATGCCTGTCAACTTTCGATGTAATGAAAGATTGTCTTTTCAAAAACGAATGCAATGTTTGTAAAATGTATCATATAGAGGTCAAGTACCTCGCAATGAAATCAACTGTTGTGAATCGTTTATAATTGATATGGACTTCGTCCGGATGGACTAGGACGGGTCTTTACACTCGGTACAAGATCTAATTGAAATTCAACGGATCGGTGTGGAGGTAGTCCCGGTAATTCTTTCGGAAATACATCGGGAAATTCTTTTGACACAGGAACATCATTGATGCTCTTTTCTTCAGTTTGTACTTTCTCGACGTGTGCTAGAACAGCATAGCAACCCTTTCTTATTAGCTTTTACGCCTTCAAATTACTAATAAGATGTAGCTTCACGTTGCTCTTTTCTCCGTACACCATTAAGGGTTTTCCTTCTTCTCGTATAATGCGAATTGCATTTTTGTAACATACGATCTCTAGCCTCTCCTTTTTCAACCAGTCCATGCCAATTATCATATCAAAACTACTAACTCTACTGATATCAAGTCAATCTTAAACGTTTTGCTAACTAGTTTAATTTCTCGATTCCGCATATTTTATCTGCTGAAATTAATTTACCGTTTGCTAATTCGAGTAAAAATTTATTATTCATTGGCGTCAATAGACCACTTAATTTAGCACAAAAATCTCTACTCATATAGCTTCTATCCGCACCCGAATCAAATAAAATATAAGCAGGTTTTTCATCGTTATGAAACGTACCCGTAACAAGCTCCGGGTCTTCCTGCGCTTCTTCTGTATTAATGTTAAAAACTCTTCCACGACTTTTTCCATTATTGTTTCCCTAGTTTGGGCACGTAGTTTTGTAGTGGCCCTTCTTCCCGCATCCATTAAAAATAATGTAGGTATTACTTGTTCCTTTACCCGCTGGTCCATAAACTTCGCACTTCGTTGCATCATGACCCTTTCTATTATATTTGATGCATGATGCTGAACAAAAAGTAGTTGGATGGTACCCTTCACACCTTAGGCACGGAATTTTCTGATTTTGATTGCCAGTATTATTATTGAGATTGTTGTTGGGATTGTTGTTGTTGCGGTTGGTATTGTTGTTGGGACGATTGTTGTAGTTGTTGTTGTTGGGATAGTTTTTGTTGCGTTTGTTGTTGCAGAAAATGGTGCGATTGTGGTTGTGATTGTGGTGTTGATTGTTGAAGAAATAGTTACTGTTGACGTGTTGGTGACTCTTGTCACTGTTTTCTTCCCACTTTCTCTTGATTTGTTTCGTGTTGGCCTCTTCGGCCGCCTGTTCTTTAATCCTTCCCTCAATCTAATTTATGAGTTTGTGAGCCATTCGACTTGCCTTTTGTATGGAGGCGGGCTCGTGTGAACTCACGTCTTCTTGAATCCTTTCTGGTAACCCTTTTACAAATGCGTCAATCTTCTCCTCTTCATCTTCGAACGTTCTTGGACACAATAGGCACAACTCTGTGAATCGTCGTTCGTATGTGGTGATGTCGAAACCTTGAGTTCGTAATCCTCTAAGCTCTACCTTGAGCTTATTGACCTCGTTTCTGGGACGGTACTGCTCGTTCATCAAGTGCTTGAATGCTAACCACGGTAGTGCGTAAGCAGCATCTTGTCCCACCTACTCGAGATAGGTGTTCCACCATGTTAATGCAGTACCTGTGAAGGTATGTGTAGCGTACTTTACTTTGTCTTCTTCAGTACATTTACTTATGGCAAACACCGATTCAACCTTTTCGGTCCACCGTTTTAATCCGATTGGACCCTCGGTTCCATCGACTTCGAAAGGTTAACAGGCAGTGAATTCTTTGTAGGAGCATCCTACACGATCTCTTGTGGAATTAGTTCCACTGTTAAAACCAGAGTTATTGTTGTTATTTTGCATTGCGGCCTGCACTGCGGCTATGTTCGCAGCAAGGAAAACACGGAAGTCTTCCTCACTCATGTTCAAGTTCTGCCGAGTCGTCGGTGCCATTTCCTTCAAAAATAGCCGAAAGAATTGAGTTAATCATATAGAATTTAAGAGTAGTCAATAGTATTTCGTAGCATAATATGAACTTATTTATAAAAGCTTTTTCTTCATATTAGCATTTTATAGTTTTAATTCGGGTAGTACCTACCCGTTAAGTTCATACTTAGTAGCTACTATACAATTCAACTACTACGATTCTATATGAAAAACAAAATACAAATAATATTTTTCAAACTTTTATACAATATTTTACAAACTTACAATACAGTTATTTTACATATAGCATGAAATATAGCACACAATAACTTTGATACAAGGCGGTTGTGAAGTCAATTCTAGTTAAGCGCAAGTCATTCAGCAAAGGTAATAAAGACACGTAATTCGTATGTCCAGAAACAAGTCATGCATTCAGGTTTTACTAGTATTATTTCCCATCCTTGGTCTTGTAAAAAATAACCGTTGTGGTCGTTGGCAAGACAGCATGTTGTAACATCATCAAAAGGACGAGGGTTACGTAATGCCCAACAGCCCCGTAACAATCTAAAAACCTTGTCTCTCACTCCAACTACTGAATCCGTCACTTGTGGGAATGTTTTGTTTAATAGTTGCAATCCGATGTTCTTTTTCTCAATTTGGTGAGAAGCGAACATCAATAACCCGTAAGCATAACATGCTTCTTTAAGTTGCATGTTGGAAGCTCTTTCTAAAGAACAAAGTCCTATGTTGGGATATGTGGAGTCAAAATAGGCTCTCAACCCGTAGCGTAAAATTGCATTTGGGTTCCCCGCACTTAATGCCTTAAAGAAAACACGGCGTAACTTAAGATCTCCCCAATGTGTTATACCCCATCTCTTAAAGGAAAGCCTTTTATAAACTAAGGCATGCCTTGAACGTTTTTCAAATGTTCGACACACTAATATCGCCATAAATAATTGTGCTGATGAATTCTGACCGACTCTGGACAAGATTTCATCAATCATATCCCCTGGTAGGTCATCTAAAATACTCAGTTGTCTATCCTTAACATCCATTTTGTGTTTTTATACTGTAAAAATAGACGAGGATTAGATTCGTAAAAGATAATTAACAAATAATACATGTAATTTTTACATATAACATAAAGATACAAGCACACTACAATACATATATTACACATCATGGTTACTACTCTTCATTCCGACTCACTTGTTTCTTCCTCTTTAGACTTGGTTCGTTTCGCTAATTTCCTAAGGATATATAGTGCTCCCCTAATACGAGCTGTTGTATTCACAAATGGTTTAGAAAAACCTGGTGGTTTAGATGTCCCCGGGTTATAGTTAAAACTTAAGAAATACGGGTGTTAACGGTGAAATGTCCCGTTCATATAGATTATAAACGTTCCATATTAATTGATTTTGTTGCGAGGTTTTGACCTCTGTATGAGACGTTTTTCAAAGACTGCATTCGATTTTAAAACAAACCATAACCTTTAAAATACTACGACGATTATCAAATAATGATAATCTAAAATATAGCATTTTCACACGACCATTACATAATAGTTTACAATAATATTACACAACAACATATGTCTTCGAATGCAGTTTTTAAACAATATTATACAAGCATGCCGACTCCAACTCTTGTCCATAAATTAGCATGCAACAGCGGAAGCTCTTAATAATCACCTGAGAATAAACATGCTGTAATCGTCAACAAAAATGTTGGTGAGTTATAGGTTTAACCTATATATTTATCAATTCGTAATAATAGACCACAAGATTTCATATTTCCATTTCTCGTAAACAACATGCAATCTGCATAAAAATTATTCATATGATGAACACCTGGTAACCGACATTAACAAATGCATCTAGAATATCCCCAATATACAGGTACACTCATCTGTATATAAAATCAAAGTACTAAATCATCCATAACATGGATGGGGTTCGTTAGGCCCATAGAACTATCTTCAGGATTCGCGTCAATTTGAGGGTCTGTTCCCAAATTCTTAGGCTACCAAGCTGAAAGGGTGATATCCAGTATAATGATTCAATCATAGAATATAGTTTCAAGTACTTGTGTCTATTTTGTAAAACATTTATAAAACTGCATGTATTCTCATCCCAAAAATATTAGATTTTAAAAGTGAGACTATAACTCACTTTCACATATTTTTCCTTCGTCAGAAATAAGACTTGGTCACGGGTCGATTCACGAACCTATAACAAATATATACATATATATTAAAATATGATCGAAATATATTTACAATATGTTTTATTATGTTTTAACGATTTAAGTTTGTTAAGTTAGCAGTCCAACGTTAGTAATCTACAACTAGTTGTACACAGTTAGATGTACAGAAATAAATCAATATATATTATCTTGAATCAATCCATGACCCAGTGTATACAAGTCTCAGGCTAGATCACAACTCAAAGTATATATATTATTTTGGAATCAACCTCAACCCTGTATAGCTAACTCAAGCATTACTGCATATAGAGTGTCTATAGTTGTTCCCAAATAATATATATAGATGGGTCGATATGATATGTCAAAACATTGTATACGTGTCTATGGTATCCCAAGATTACATAATATATGTTAGAATACATGTATAATACAACATAAGTTAGTTAAGTTAGGATTTGTATAGATTTGTTACAAATTTCACGTAGCTACAACAAGAAAAATTATCCAATCTTGTTTTACCCATAACTTCTTCGTTTTAAATCCGTTTTGAGTGATTCAAGTTGCTATGGTTTCATAATGAACTGCAATTTATGAAACTAAATAGACTAGTATAAGTTTATAGTCAAAAATATAGGTTACAAGTCAATATTTTAAGAGGTAGTCATTTCAGTCGAAAGAACGACGTCTTGATGACTATTTTGGAAAACATACTTCCACTTTGAGTTTAACCATAATTTTTGGATATAGTTTCATGTTCATAATAAAAATCATTTTCCCAGAAGAACAACTTTTAAATCAAAGTTTATCATAGTTTTTAATTATCTAACCCAAAACAGCCCCCGGTTTTACTATGACGGCGTATGTCCGGTTTTACGGTGTTCTTCGTGTTTCCAGGTTTTAAATTTATTAAGTTAGCATATGATATAGATATATAACATGTGTTTAGTTGATTTTAAAAGTCAAGTTAGAAGGATTAACTTTGTTTGCGAACAAGTTTAGAATTAACTAAACTATGTTCTAGTAATTACATGTTCAAATCTTCGAATAAGATAGTTATGTATATATGAATCGAATGATGTTATGAACATCATTACTACCTTAAGTTTAGTAGGTAAAACTACTAGAAGTGACAAAAATTGATCTAGCTTCAAAGGTTTCTTGGATGGCTTGAAAGTTCTTGAAGTAGAATCATGACATGAAAACAAGTTCAAGTAAGATTATCACTCGAATTAAGATAGTTTATAGTTATAGAAATTGAATCAAAGTTTGGATATGAATATTACCTTGAATAAGAAAGATAACCTACTGTAATTAACAAATATTTCTTGATCTTAGATGATTACTTGGAATGGATTTGCAAGATTGAAAGTAAACTAGCAAACTTGAAAGGATTTTCGAAGTGTTCTAGAAGTGTTCTTCCTATGATGATTATAGCTTGATTCTTGAAGTAATTTTTGATGAAGATGATGATTAGTTTACTGGAAATTTCATTCCTAAGAGTGTGTGTGTGTGTTTAGAGAGAATTAGAAAGAGAATTGGAAGTGAAATGGATTGATTGGTGAGTGGTGAATGGTGAGTGGTGAGTGGGGTTAAAAGGAGTTCCATATTAATTGATTTCGTTGCGAGGTTTTGACCTCTATATGAGACGTTTTTCAAAGACTGCATTCATTTTAAAACAAACCATAACCTTTATTTCATCAATAAAGATTTAAAAAGCTTTACGTAGATTATCAAATAATGATAATCTAAAATATCCTGTTTACACACGACTATTACATAATGATTTACAATACAAATATGTTACAATGAAATAAGTTTCTTGAATGCAGTTTTTACACAATATCATACAAGCATGGACTCCAAATCTTGTCCTTATTTAAGTATGCGACAGCGAAAGCTCTTAATAATCACCTGAGAATAAACATGCTTAAAACGTCAACAAAAAAAATGTTGGTGAGTTATAGGTTTAACCTATATATATCAAATCGTAACAATAGACCACAAGATTTCATATATTTTAATATACATCCCATACATAGAGATAAAAATCATTCATATGGTGAACACCTGGTAACCGAAATTAACAAGATGCATATATAAGAATATCCCCATCATTCCGGGACACCCTTCGGATATGATATAAATTTCAAAGTACTAAAACATCCGGTACTTTGGATGGGGTTTGTTAGGCCCAATAGATCTATCTTTAGGATTCGCGTCAATTAGGGTGTCTGTTCCCTAATTCTTAGATTACCAGACTTAATAAAAAGGGGCATATTCGATTTCGATAATTCAACCATAGAATGTAGTTTCATGTACTTGTGTCTATTTTATAAATCATTTATAAAACCTGCATGTATTCTCATCCCAAAAATATTAGATTTTAAAAGTGGGACTATAACTCACTTTCACAGATTTTTACTTCGTCGGGAAGTAAGACTTGGCCACTGGTCGATTCACGAACCTATAACAAATATGTACATATATATCAAAGTATGTTCAAAATATATTTACAACACTTTTAATACATTTTGATGTTTTAAGTTCATTAAGTCAGCTGTCCTCGTTAGTAACCTACAACTAGTTGTCCAAAGTTAGATGTACAGAAAAAATTGATATATATTATCTTGAATCAATCCACGACCCAGTGTATACATGTCTCAGGCTAGATCACAACTCAAAGTATATATATTTTTGGAATCAACCTTAACCCTGTATAGCTAACTCCCACATTACTGCATATAGAGTGTCTATGGTTGTTCCAAATAATATATACACATGGGTCGATATGATATGTCAAAACATTTCCATACGTGTCTATGGTATCCCAAGATTACATAATATATTAGAATACATGTATAATACAATATAAGTTAGCTAGGATATGATTAATATAGATTTGTTACCAATTTTCACGTTGCTACAACAAGAAAAATTATCCAATCTTGTTTTACCCATAACTTCTTCATTTTAAATCCGTTTTGAGTGAATAAAATTGCTATGGTTTCATATTGAACTCTATTTTATGAATCTAAACAGAAAAAGTATAGGTTTATAGTCAGAAATATAAGTTAGAAGTCATTTTTGTAAAGGTAGTCATTTCAGTCGAAAGAACGACGTCTAGATGACCATTTTAGAAAACATACTTTCACTTTGAGTTTAATCATGATTTTTGGATATAGTTTCATGTTCATAAGAAAAATTATTTTCCCAAAAGAACAACTTTTAAATCAAAGTTTATCATAGTTTTTAATTAACTAACCCAAAACAGCCCGCGGTGTTACTACGACGGCGTATGTCCGGTTTTACAGTGTTCTTCGTGTTTCCAGGTTTTAAATCATTAAGTTAGCATATCATATAGATATACAACATGCGTTTAGTTGATTTTAAAAGTCAGGTTAGAAGGATTAACTTTTGTTTACGAACAAGTTTAGAATTAACTAAACTATGTTCTAGTGATTACAAGTTTAAATCTTCGAATAAGATAGCTTTATATGTATGAATCGAATGATGTTATGAACATCATTACTACCTCAAGTTTTCTGGATAAAGCTACTGGAAATGATAAAAATGGATCTAGCTTCAAAGGATCCTTGGATGGCTTGAAAGTTCTTGAAGCAGAATCATGACACAAAAAACAAGTTCAAGTAAGATTTCCACTCGAAATAAGATTGTTATAGTTATAGAAATTGAATCAAAGTTTCAATATGAGTATTACCTTGTATTATAAAGATATCTTACTGTAAATAAGAAAGATTTCTTGAGGTTGGATGATCACTCTACAAGATTGGAAGTAAGCTAGCAAACTTGGAAGTATTCTTGATTTTATGAAACTAGAACTTGTAGAATTTATGAAGAACACTTAGAACTTGAAGATAGAACTTGAGAGAGATCAATTAGATGAATAAAATTGAAGAATGAAAGTGTTTGTAGGTGTTTTTAGTCGTTGGTGTATGGATTAGATATAAAGGATATGTAATTTTGTTTTCATGTAAATAAGTCATGAATGATTACTCATATTTTTGTAATTTTATGAGATATTTCATGCTAGTTGCCAAATGATGGTTCCCACATGTGTTAGGTGACCAACATGGGCTGCTAAGAGCTGATCATTGGAGTGTATATACCAATAGTACATACATCTAAAAGCTGTGTATTGTACGAGTACGAATACGGGTGCATATGACTAGAATTGTTGATGAAACTGAACGAGGATGTATTTGTAAGCATTTTTGTTAAGTAGAAGTATTTTGATAAGTTTCTTGAAGTCTTTCAAAAGTGTATGAATACATATTAAAACACTACATGTATATACATTTTAACTGAGTCGTTAAGTCATCGTTAGTTGTTACATGTAAGTGTTGTTTTGAAACCTTTAGGTTAACGATCTTGTTAAATGTTGTTAGCCCAATGTTTATAATATCAAATGAGATTTTAGATTATTATATTATCATGATAATATGATGTATGAATATCTCTTAATATGATATATATACATTAAATGTCGTTACAACGATAATCGTTACATATATGTCTCGTTTCAAAATCATTAAGTTAGTAGTCTTGCTTTTACATATGTAGTTCATTGTTAATATACTTAATGATATGTTTACTTATCATAATATCATGTTAACTATATATATATCCATATCATATAGTTTTTACAAGTTTTAACGTTCGTGAATCACCGGTCAACTTGGGTGATCAATTGTCTATATGAAACCTATTTCAATTAATCAAGTCTTAACAAGTTTGATTGCTTAACATGTTGGAAATACTTAATCATGTAAATAAAAAATTTCATTTAATATATATAAACATGGAAAAGTTCGGGTCACTACAGTACCTACCCGTTAAATAAATTTCGTCCCGAAATTTTAAGCAGTTGGAGGTGTTGACGTATCTTCT
Organism: Rutidosis leptorrhynchoides; assembly: GCF_046630445.1. Taxonomy (NCBI): domain Eukaryota; kingdom Viridiplantae; phylum Streptophyta; class Magnoliopsida; order Asterales; family Asteraceae; genus Rutidosis; species Rutidosis leptorrhynchoides. Next base: position 279,800,548 of record NC_092336.1, read on the forward strand.
GGAAATAAGTGCGGGTATTTCTTCTTCATCTGATCTTATCGTTCCCAGGTGAACTCGGGTCCTCTACGAGCATTCCATCGAACCCTAACAATTAGTATCTTATTTTGTTTAAGTCTTTTAAACTCACGATCCATTATTTCGACGGGTTCTTCGATGAATTGAATTTTTTTGTTGATTTCGATTTCGTCTAACGGAATAGTGAGATCTTCTTTAGCAAAACATTTCTTCAAATTCGAGACGTGGAAAGTGTTATGTACATCCGCAAGTTGTTGAGGTAACTCAAGTCGGTAAGCTACTGGTCCGACACGATCAATAATCTTGAATGGTCCAATATACCTTGGATTTCATTTACCTCGTTTACCAAATCGAACAACGCCTTTAAAAGTTGCAACCTTAAGCATGACCATCTTTCCAATTTCAAATTCTATATCTTTTCTTTTAATGTCGGCGTAGCTCTTTTGTCGACTTTGGGCGGTTTTCAACCGTTGTTGAATTTGGATGATCTTCTCGGTAGTTTCTTGTATTATCTCTGGACCCGTAATCTGTCTATCCCCCACTTCACTCCAACAAATTGGGGACCCGCACTTTCTACCATAAAGTGCTTCAAATGGTGCCATCTCAATGCTTGAATGGTAGCTGTTGTTGTAGGAAAATTCTGCTAACGGTAGATGTTGATCCCAACTGTTTCCGAAATCAATAACACATGCTCGTAGCATGTCTTCAAGCTTTTGTATCATCCTTTCGCTCTGCCCATCAGTTTGTGGATGATAGGCAGTACTCATGTCTAGACGAGTTCATAATGCTTGCTGTAATGTCTGCCAGAATCTTGAAATAAATCTGCCATCCCTATCAGAGATAATAGAGATTGGTATTCCATGTCTGGAGACGACTTCCTTCAAATACAGTCGTGCTAACTTCTCCATCTTGTCATCTTCTCTTATTGGCAGGAAGTGTGCTGATTTGGTGAGACGATCAACTATTACCCAAATAGTATCAAAACCACTTGCAGTCCTTGGCAATTTAGTGATGAAATCCATGGTAATGTTTTCCCATTTCAATTCCGGGATTTCGGGTTGTTGAAGTAGACCTGATGGTTTCTGATGCTCAGCTTTGACCTTAGAACACGTCAAAAATTCTCCTACGTATTTAGCAACATCGGCTTTCATACCCGGCCACCAAAAATGTTTCTTGAGATCCTTGTACATCTTCTCCATTCCAGGATGTATTGAGTATCTGGTTTTATGAGCTTCTCTAAATACCATTTCTCTCATATCTCCAAATTTTGGTACCCAAATCCTTTCAGCCCTATACCGGGTTCCGTCTTCCCGAATGTTAAGTGCTTCTCCGATCCTTTGGGTATTTCATCCTTTAAATTTCCCTCTTTTAAAACTCCTTGTTGCGCCTCCTTTATTTGAGTAGTAAGGTTATTGTGAATCATTATATTCATAGATTTTACTCGAATGGGTTCTCCGTCCTTCCTGCTCAAGGCCTCGGCTACCACATTTGCCTTCCCCGGGTGGTAACGAATCTCAAAGTCGTAATCATTCAACAATTCAATCCACCTACGCTGCCTCATATTTAGTTGTTTCTGATTAAATATGTGTTGAAGACTTTTGTGGTCGGTATATATAATACTTTTGACTCCATATAAGTAGTGCCTCCAAGTCTTTAATGTAAAAACAACCGCACCTAATTCCAAATCATGCGTCGTATAATTTTGTTCGTGAATCTTCAATTGTCTAGACGCATAAGCAATCACCTTCGTTCGTTGCATTAATACACAACCGAGACCTTGCTTTGATGCGTCACAATAAATCACAAAATCATCATTCCCTTTAGGCAATGACAATATAGGTGCCGTAGTTAGCTTTTTCTTCAATAACTGGAACGCTTTCTCTTGTTCATCCTTCCATTCAAATTTCTTCCCTTTATGCGTTAATGCAGTCAAGGGTTTTGCTGTTCTGGAAAAGTCTTGGATGAACCTTCTGTAGTAACCAGCTAGTCCTAAAAACTGGCGTATGTGTTTTGGAGTTTTCGGGGTTTCCCACTTTTCAACAGTTTCTATCTTTGCCGGATCCACCTTAATACCTTCTTTATTCACTATGAGACCGAGGAATTGAACTTCTTCCAACCAAAATGCACACTTTGAAAACTTAGCGTACAATTCTTCCTTCCTCAATACTTCTAACACCTTTCTCAAATGTTCACCGTATTCTTGGTCATTCTTTAAGTAAATAAGTATGTCATCAATGAAAATAATGACAAACTTGTCAAGGTATGGTTCACACACTCGGTTCATAAGGTCCATGAACACAGCTGGTGCATTAGTTAAACCAAACGGCATGACCATAAACTCGTAATGACAGTAACGTGTTCTGAAAGCAGTCTTTGGAATATCATCTTCTTTCACTCGCATTTGATGATACCTGGAACGTAAGTCAATCTTTGAATAAACAGACGAGCCTTGTAGTTGATCAAATAAGTCGTCGATTCTCGGTAGTGGGTAGCGGTTCTTAATGGTAAGTTTGTTCAACTCTCGGTAGTCGATACACAACCTGAATGTACCATCTTTCTTCTTGACAAACAAAACAGGAGCTCCCCACGGTGATGTGCTTGGTCGTATGAAACCACGCTCTAAAAGTTCTTGTAATTGGCTTTGCAGTTCTTTCATCTCGCTGGGTGCGAGTCTGTAAGGAGCATGAGCTATTGGTGCAGCTCCTGGTACAAGATCTATTTGAAATTCAACGGATCGATGTGGGGGTAATCCCGGTAATTCTTTCGGAAATATATCGGGAAATTATTTTGCGACGGGAACATCATTGATGCTCTTTTCTTCAGTTTGTACTTTCTCGACGTGTGCTAGAACAGAATAGTAACCTTTTCTTATTAGTTTTTGTGCCTTCAAATTACTAATAAGATGTAGCTTCGTGTTGCCCTTTTCTCCGTACACCATTAAGGGTTTTCCTTTTTCTCGTATAATGCAAATTGTATTTTTGTAACAAATGATCTCTGCTTTCACTTATTTCAACTAGTCCATACCAATTATCACATCAAAACTCCCTAGCTCTACTGGTATCAAGTCAATCTTAAATGTTTCGCTAACCAGTTTAATTTCTCGATTCCGACATATATTATCTGCTGAAATTAATTTACCATTTGCTAATTCGAGTAAAAATTTACTATCCAAAGGCGTCAATGGACAACTTAATTTAGCACAAAAATCTCTACTCATATAGCTTCTATCCGCACCCGAATCAAATAAAACGTAAGCAGATTTATTATCAATAAGAAACGTACCCGTAACAAGCTCCGGGTCTTCCTGTGCCTCTGCCGCATTAATATTGAAAACTCTTCCACGGCCTTGTCCATTCGTGTTCTCCTGGTTCGAGCAATTTCTAATAATGTGGCCCGGTTTTCCACATTTATAACAAACTACATTGGCATAACTTGCTCCGACACTACTTGCTCCGCCATTACTTGTTCCGATACCATTTGTTCCTTTTGTTATGTTAACCCCTGGTCCGTAGACCTCACACTTCGCCGCGCTATGACCATTTCTTTTACACTTGATGCAAAATTTGGTGCAGAACCCCGAGTGATACTTTTCACACCTTTGGCATAGCTGCTTCTGATTGTTGTTGTTGTTGCGGTTATTATTGTTGTTGGGATGATTGTTGTACTTCTTGTTGTTGTTGTTGTTGTTGTTGTTGTTGTTGTTGTTGTTGTTGTTGTTGTTGTTGTTGTTGTTGTTGTTGTTGTTGTTGTTGTTGTTATTGTTGTTATTGTTGGGCCGTTTGTTGTAGTTGCGATTGATGTTGCGATTGTTGGGATAGTTGTTGCGATTATTGTTGTAATTACTGTTGTTGTTGTATTGGTGATTCTTATCACCGTTTTCCTCCCACTTTCTTTTGACTTGCTTCACATTGGCCTCTTCAGCAGTCTGTTCTTTAATTCTTTCTTCAATCTGGTTCACTAGTTTGTGAGCCATTCTACATGCCTGTTGTATGGAGGCGGGCTCGTGTGAACTTATAACTTCTTGGATTCTTTCCGGTAATCCTTTCACAAACGCGTCGATCTTCTCTTCCTCATCTTCGAACGCTCCCGGACACAATAGGCACAATTCTGTGAATCGTCTTTCGTACGTGGTAATATCAAATCCTTGGGTTCGTAACCCTCTAAGTTCTGTCTTGAGCTTATTGACCTCGGTTTTGGGACGGTACTTCTCGTTCATCAAGTGCTTAAATGCTGACCACGGTAGTGCGTAAGCATCATCTTGTCCCACTTGCTCTAGATAGGTATTCCACCATGTTACCGAAGAACTTGTGAAGGTATGCGTAGCGTACTTCACTTTTTCCTCTTCAGTACACTTACTTATGGCAAACACCGATTCGACCTTCTCGGTCCACCGTTTCAATCCGATCGGTCCTTCGGTTCCATTAAATTCCAAAGGTTTGCAGGTAGTGAATTCTTTGTAGGTGCATCCTACATGATTTTCTGTACTGCTAGATCCAAGGTTATTGTTGGTATGTAGCGCAGCCTGTACTGCGGCTATGTTTGAAGCAAGAAAGGCACGAAATTCCTCTTCGCTCATATTCAAGGTGTGTCGAGTAGTCGGTTCCATTTCCTTCAAAATAGTCAAATGAAACGAGTTAATCATATAGAATATCAAGAGTAGTCAATAGTATTTCGTAGCGTAATATGAACTTATTTATAAAAGCTCTTTCTTCATATTAGCGTTTTATACTCTTTAATTCGGGTAGTACCTACCCGTTAAGTTCATACTTAGTAGCTAACATACCATTTCAACTACTACAATTCTATATGAAAAACTAACCATAAAAATAAAATAAAAATATATCATATTCAATCCTTTATACAATAACTTGCAAACTTACAATACCGCTATTTTACATATAGCATGAAATATAGCACATAAAACTTTGATACAAAGTAGTTGTGAAGATAATTCTAGTTAATAAATAAGGCGTTCAGCAAAGGCAATAAAGACACGTAATTCATACGTCCAGAAACAAGTCATGCATTTTGGTTTTACTAATACCACTTCCCATCCTTGGTTTTGTGGAACATAATCGTTGTGACCGATAGTAAGACAATGTGTTGTAACGTCATCAAAAGGATGAAGGTTACGTAATGTCCAACAGTCCCGTAACAATCTAAAAACCTCATTTCTTACCCCAATTACCGACTCCGTCACTTGTGGGAATGTTTTGTCTAATAGTTGTAGCCCGATGTTCTTGTTCTCACTTTGGTGAGAAGCGAACATTACTAACCCGTAAGAATAACATGCTTCTTTATGTTGCATGTTAGCCGCTTTTTCTAAATCACGAAGTCCTATATTCGGATATATTGAGTCAAAATAATTTCTTAACCCGTTGCGTAAAATAGCATTTGGGTTCCCCGCAATATATGCGTCAAAGTAAACACATCGTAACTTATGGATTTCCCAATGTGATATCACCCATATTTCGAACGAAAGCCTTTTATAAACCAAGGCATTCTTGGAACGTTCTTCGAATGTCTTACAAACTGATCTCGCCTTAAATAGTTGTGCCGAGGAATTCTGACCGACTCTAGACAAGATTTCATCAATCATGTCTCCGGGTAGGTCTCTTAAAATATTGGGTTGTCTATCCATTTTGTGTTTTTAAACTGTAAAATAGACAAGAGTTAGATTCATAAAAAAAATACTTATTAATACAAGCAATTTTTACATATATCATAAAGCATAAGCACACTATATTACATATATTACACCACACGCATACAACTATCTTATTCCGACTCACTCGTTTCTTCTTCTTCGGTTTTGGTTCGTTTTGCCAAGTTTCTAGGGATATATGATATTCTCCTAATACGAGCCGTCGTTTTCCACATTGGTTTAGAAAAACCTGGTGGTTTAGAGGTTTCCGGGTTATTGTCACAACTTAAGAAATACGGGTGTTGACGATACATATAAAGTTCATCGGGTTTGGAATCGAATTTCTCAATTTTTATGCCCTTTCCCTTATTGTTCTCTTTTGCCTTATTAAATTGTGTTGGGGTAATTTCTATAACATCATCGGAATCCTTGTCGGGATCCGATTCATCGGAGAATTGGTAATCCTCCCAATACTTTGCTTCCTTGGCGGAAACACCATTGACCATAATTAATTTTGGTCGGTTGGTTGAGGATTTTCTTCTACTTAACCGTTTTATTATTTCCCCCACTCGTTCTATTTCTTCTTCCGGTTCTGATTCTTCTTCCGGTTCCGATTCTTCTTCCGGTTCCGACTCTTCTTCCGGTTCCTCTTCGGGAACTTGTGAATTAGTCCAAGAATCATTCCAATTTACATTTGACTCTTCATTATTATTAGGTTAGTTAATTGGGACTTGTTCTAGAGGTAGACATCTATCACATAATATCAAACACGTTAAGAGATTAATATATCACATAATATTCACATGTTAAAAAAATATAGTTTCCAACAAAATTTGTTAAGCAATCATTTTTCAAGTAAACACGATCGAAGTCTAGACTCACTAATGTATCCTAACAAACTCGATAAGACACACTAATGCAAAATTCTGGTTCTCTAAAACCTGGCTCGGATAGCAACTGAAATGTCCCGTTCTTATTGATTAAAAACATTCCATATTAATTGATTTCGTTGTGAGGTTTTGACCTCTATATGATACGTTTTTCAAAGACTGCATTCATTTTAAAACAAACCATAACCTTTATTTCATCAATAAAGGTTTAAAAAGCTTTACGTAAATTATCAAATAATGATAATCTAAAATATCCTGTTTACACACGACTATTACATAATGGTTTACAATACAAATATGTTACAACGAAATAAGTTTCTTGAATGCAGTTTTTACACAATATCATACAAGCATGGACTCCAAATCTTGTCCTTATTTAATTATGCGACAGCAGAAGCTCTTAATAATCACCTGAGAATAAACATGCTTAAAACGTCAACAAAAAAAATGTTGGTGAGTTATAGGTTTAACCTATATATATCAAATCGTAACAATAGACCACATGATTTCATATTTCAATATACATCCCATACATAGAGATAAAAATCATTCATATGGTGAACACCTGGTAACCGACATTAACAAGATGCAAATATAAGAATATCCCCATCATTCCGGGACAACCTTTGGATAGGATATAAATTTCAAAGTACTAAAACATCCGGTACTTTGGATGGGGTTTGTTAGGCCCAATAGATCTATCTTTAGGATTCGCGTCAATTAGGGTGTCTGTTCCCTAATTCTTAGATTACCAGACTTAATAAGAAGGGGCATATTCGATTTCGATAATTCAACCATAGAATGTAGTTTCACGTAGTTGTGTCTATTTTGTAAATCATTTATAAAACCTGCATGTATTCTCATCCCAAAAATATTAGATTTTAAAAGTGGGACTATAACTCACTTTCACAGATTTTTACTTCGTCGGGAAGTAAGACTTGGCCACTGGTCGATTCACGAACCTATAAAAAATATGTACATATATATCAAAGTATGTTCAAAATATATTTACAACACTTTTAATACATTTTGATGTTTTAAGTTCATTAAGTCAGCTGTCCTCGTTAGTAACCTACAACTAGTTGTCCAAAGTTAGATGTACAGAAAAAATTGATATATATTATCTTGAATCAATCCACGACCCAGTGTATACATGTCTCAAGCTAGATCACAACTCAAAGTATATATATTTTTGGAATCAACCTTAACCCTGTATAGCTAACTCCCACATTACTGCATATAGAGTGTCTATGGTTGTTCCAAATAATATATACACATGGGTCGATATGATATGTCAAAACATTTGCTTACGTGTCTATAGTATCCCAAGATTACATAATATATTAGAATACATGTATAATACAATATAAGTTAGCTAGGATATTATTAATATAGATTTGTTACCAATTTTCACGTTGCTACAACAAGAAAAATTATCCAATTTTGTTTTACCCATAACTTCTTCATTTTAAATCCGTTTTGAGTGAATCAAATTGCTATTGTTTCATATTGAACTCTATTTTATGAATATAAAAAGAAAAAGTATAGGTTTATAGTCAGAAATATAAGTTACAAGTCATTTTTGTAAAGGTAGTCATTTCAGTCGAAAGAACGACGTCTAGATGACCATTTTAGAAAACATAATTTCACTTTGAGTTTAATCATGATTTTTGGATATAGTTTCATGTTCATAAGAAAAATCATTTTCCCAGAAGAACAACTTTTAAATCAAAGTTTATCATAGTTTTTAATTAACTAACCCAAAACAGCCCGCGGTGTTACTACGACGGCGTATGTCCGGTTTTACAGTGTTCTTCGTGTTTCCAGGTTTTAAATCATTAAGTTAGCATATCATATAGATATAGAACATGTGTTTAGTTGATTTTAAAAGTCAAGTTAGAAGGATTAACTTTTGTTTGCGAACAAGTTTAGAATTAACTAAACTATGTTCTAGTGATTACAAGTTTAAACCTTCGAATAAGATAGCTTTATATGTATGAATCGAATGATGTTATGAATATCATTACTACCTCAAGTTTTTTGGATAAAGCTACTGGAAATGAGAAAAATGGATCTAGCTTCAAAGGATCCTTGGATGGCTTGAAAGTTCTTGAAGCATAATCATGACACGAAAAACAAGTTCAAGTAAGATTTCCACTCGAAATAAGATTGTTATATTTATAGAAATTGAATCAAAGTTTGAATATGAGTATTACCTTGTATTAGAAAGATATCTTACTGTAAATAAGAAAGATTTTTTGAGGTTGGATGATCACTCTACAAGATTGGAAGTAAGCTAGCAAACTTGGAAGTATTCTTGATTTTATGAAACTAGAACTTGTAGAATTTATGAAGAACACTTCGAACTTGAAGATAGAACTTGAGAGAGATTAATTAGATGAATAAAATTGAAGAATTAAAGTGTTTGTAGGTGTTTTTGGTCGTTGGTGTATGGATTAGATATAAAGGATATGTAATTTTGTTTTCATGTAAATAAGTCATGAATGATTACTCATATTTTTGTAATTTTATGAGATATTTCATGCTAGTTGCCAAATGATGGTTCCTACATGTGTTATGTGACTCACATGGGCTGCTAAGAGCTGATCATTATAGTGTATATACCAATAGTACATACATCTAAAAGCTATGTATTGTACGAGTACGAATACGGGTACATACGAGTAGAATTGTTGATGAAACTGAACGAGGATGTAATTGTAAGCATTTTTGTTAAGTAGAAGTATTTTGATAAGTGTCTTGAAGTCTTTCAAAAATTGTATGAATACATATTAAAACACTACATGTATATACATTTTAACTGAGTCGTTAAGTCATCGTTAGTCGTTACATGTAAGTGTTGTTTTGAAACCTTTAGGTTAACGATCTTGTTAAATGTTGTTAGCCCAATATTTATAATATCAAATGAGATTTTAAATTATTATATTATCATGATAATATGATGTATGAATATCTCTTAATATGATATATATACATTAAATGTCGTTACAACGATAATCGTTACATATATGTCTCGTTTCAAAATCATTAAGTTAGTAGTCTTGCTTTTACATATGTAGTTCATTGTTAATATACTTAATGATATGTTTACTTATCATAATATCATGTTAACTATATATATATATATATCCATATATATGTCATCATATAGTTTTTACAAGTTTTAACGTTCGTGAATCACCGGTCAACTTGGGTGGTCAATTGTCTATATGAAACCTATTTCAATTAATCAAGTCTTAACAAGTTTGATTGCTTAACATGTTGGAAACACTTAATCATGTAAATAACAATTTTATTTAATATATATAAACATGGAAAAGTTCGGGTCACTACAGCTGCCCCCGAACCCCCGTCATAATTACGATAAGTTCAAACAAGTGTGCACTCCACACTTTCCTCAAACTTGTTCAATATTTATCAAGGTTATTTTGGTTAACAAATTAATCCCATTACACTTAAATCGTATTGGTGACATAAATCACCAACAATGAATATATCTTAATATGATACATATGTATTTAGTAAGGCGTTGCTATAACGATAATCGTTATATATATCGTTTCGAGTTTCATAATTCAATAGTCTCATTTTATCTATATAACTCATTGTTAATATACCCTGTGAGATACTTACTTTTCATAATATCATGTTAGCTATATACATATCCATATATATATATATATATATATATATATATATATATATATATATATATATATATATATATATATATATATATATATATATATATATATATATATATATATATATATATATATATATATATATATATATATATATATATATATATATATATATATATATCATCATATAGTTTTTACAAGTTTTAACGTTCGTGAATCGCCGGTCGACTTGGGTGGTCAATTGTCTACATGAAACTCATTTCAAATAATCAAGTATTAACAAGTTTCATTGCTTAACATGTTGAAAACATTTAATCATGTAAATATCAATTTCATTTAATATATAATCATGGGATAATCATGGAAAAGTTCGGGTCACTACAGTACCTACCCGTTAAATAAATTTCGTCCCGAAATTTTAAGCTGTTGAAGGTGTTGACGTATCTTCTGGAAATAGGTGCGGGTATTTCTTCTTCATCTGATCTTCACATTCTCAGGTAAACTCGGGTCCTCTACGAGCATTCCATCGAACCTTAACAATTGGTATTTTATTTTGTTTAAGTCTTTTAACCTCACGATCCATTATTTCGACGGGTTCTTCGATGAATTGAAGTTTTTCATTGATTTGGATTTCGTCTAACGGAATAGTGAGATCTTCTTTAGCAAATCATTTCTTCAGATTCGAAACGTGGAAAGTGTTATGTTCGTTGGCGAGTTGTTGAGGTAATTCGAGTCGGTAGGCTACTGATCTGACACGATCTATTATCTTGAATGGTCTAATGTACCTTGGATCTAGTTTCCCTTGTTTACCAAATTGAACAACACCTTTCCAAGGTGAAACCTTAAGCATGACCATCTCTCCAATTTCAAATTCTATATCTTTTCTTTTAATGACCGCGTAGCTCTTTTGTCGACTTTGAGCGGTTTTCAACCATTATTGAATTTGAATGATTTTCTCGGTAGTTTCTTAGATTATCTCTGGACCCGTAATCTGTCTATCCCCCACTTCATTCCAACAAATCGGAGACCTGTACTTTCTACCATAAAGTGCTTCAAACGGCGCCATCTCAATACTCGAATGGTAACTGTTGTTGTAGGAAAACTCTGCTAACGGTAGATGTCGATCCCAACTGTTTCCAAAATCAATAACACATGCTCGTAGCATGTCTTCAAGTATCTGTATCATTCTTTCACTTTGCCCATCAGTTTGTGGATGATAGGCTATAATTATGTCTAGACGAGTCCCCAATGCTTGTTGCAACGTCTGTCAGAATCTTGAAACAAATTTGCCATCCTTAACAGAGATAATAGAAACTGGTATCCCATGTCTGGAGACGACTTCCTTCAAGTACAAACGTGCTAACTTTTCCATCTTATCATCTTCTCTCATTGGCAAAAAGTGTGCTGATTTGGTGAGACGATCGACTATTACCCAAATAGTATCATAACCACTTACAGTCCTTGGCAATTTGGTAATGAAATCCGTGGTAATGTTTTCCCATTTCCATTCCGGGATTTCAGGTTGTTGAAGTAGACCTGATAGTTTCTGATGTTCAGCTTTGACCTTAGAACACTTCAAACATTCTCCTACATATCTCACAATATCGACTTTCATACCCAGCCACCAAAAATGTTTCTTGAGGTCCTTGTACATCTTTTCCGCTCCGGGATGTATTGAGTATCTGGTTTTATGTGCTTCCCCAAGTACCATTTCTCTCACATCTCCAAACTTTGGTACCCAAATTCTTTCATCTCTATACCGGGTTCTGTCTTCTCTAATAATAAGGTGTTTCTTCGATCCTTTGGGTATTTCATTCTTCAAATTCCCTTCTTTTACAACTCCCTATTGCGCCTCTTTTATTTGAGTAGTAAGATTAGTAAGAATAATTATATTCATAGCTTTTACCCGTATAGGTTCTCTGTCCTTTCTACTCAAAGCGTCAGCTACCACATTCGCATTTCCCGGGTGGTAGCGAATCTCAAAAACGTAATCATTCAATAACTCAATCCACCTACGCTGCCTCATGTTCAGTTGTTTCTGATTAAATATGTGTTGAAGACTTTTGTGGTCGGTATACATAATACTTTTGACCACATATAAGTAGTGCCTCCAAGTCTTTAATGCAAAAACAACAATGCCTAATTCCAAATCATGTGTCGTATAATTTTGCTCGTGAATCTTCAATTGTTTAGACGCATAAGCAATTACCTTCGTTCGTTGCATTAATACACAACTGAGGCCTTGCTTTGAGGCGTCACAATATATCACAAAATCATCATTCCCTTCAGATAATGACAATATAGGTGCCGTAGTTAACTTTTTCTTCAACAATTGAAACTCTTTCTCCTGCTCATCCTTCCATTCAAATTTCTTCCCTTTAGGCGTTAATGCAGTCAAGAGTTTTGATATTTTGGAAAAATCTTGGATGAATCTTCTGTAGTAACCAGCCAATCCTAAAAATTGGCCTATACGCGTAGGAGTTTTCGGTGTTTCTCACTTCTCAACGGTTTCAATCTTTGTCGGATCAACTTGAATACCTTCTTTGCTCACTATATGACCGAGGAATTGAACTTCTTTCAACCAAAATGCACACTTTAAAATTTTAGCGTACAATTTTTCCTTCCTCAACAATACTAGCACTTTTCTCAAATGTTCTTCGTGCTCTTGATCATTTTTTGAGTATATAAGTATGTCAATAATGAAAACAATGACAAACCTGTCAAGATATGGTCCACACACTCGGTTCATGAGGTCCATTAACACAACTAGTGCATTAGTCAATCCAAACGACATAACCATAAACTCATAATGATCGTAACGAGTTCTAAAAGCAGTCTTCAGAATATCATCCTCCTTTACCCGCATTTGATGATACCCGGAATGTAAATCAATCTTCTAATAAACCGAAGAACCCTGTTGTTGATCAAATAAAACATCGATTCTCGGTAATGGATAACGGTTCTTGATGGTTAGTTTGTTCAGCTCTCGGTAGTCGATACATAACCTGAATGTACCATCCTTCTTTTTGACAAACAAAACAGGAGATCCCCTTTGTGATGTGCTTGGTCGAATGAAACCACGCTCTAAAAGTTATTGTAATTGACTTTGGAGTTCCTTCATTTCACTGGGTGTGAGTCTGTATGGAGCAAGAGCTATTGGTGCAGCTCCTGGTACAAGATCTATTTGAAATTCAACAGATCAGTGTGGAGGTAGTCCCGGTAATTCTTTCGGAAATACATCGAGAAATTCTTTTGCTATGGGAACATCATTGATGTTCTTTTCTTCAGTTTGTACTTTCTCGACGTGTGCTAGAACGGCATAGCAACCTTTTCTTATTAGCTTTTGTGCCTTCAAATTACTAATAAGATTTAGCTTCACATTGCTCTTTTCTCCGTACACCATTAAGGGTTTCCCTTTTTCTCGTACAATGCGAATTGCATTTTTGTAATACACGATCTCTGCTTTCACCTCTTTCAACCAGTCCATGCCGATTATCACATCAAAACTCCTTAACTCTACTGGTATCAAATCAATCTTAAACGTTTTGCTAACCAGTTTATTTTCTCGATTCTGATATATTTTATCTGCTGTAATTAATTTACCGTTTACTAATTCGAGTAAAAATTTATTCTCCAATGGCGTTAATGGGCAACTTAATTTAGCACAAAAATCTCTACTCATATAGCTTCTATCCTCACCCGAATCAAATAAAACATAAGCAGGTTTATCGTCAATAAGAAACGTACCCGTAACAAGCTCCGGGGCTTCCTGCGCTTCAACCGCATTAATGTTGAAGACTCTTCCACGGTTTTGGCCATTATTATTTACTTCTTCCGGGCATGCAGTTTTGTAATGGCCCGTCTTTCCGCACCCAAAACAAGTAATGGCGGCATTAAATGTCCCGACATTATTTGTTCCTTTACTCCTGTTAATCTTCGGTCCATAGATTCTAGACTTTGCAGCACTGTGACCCGTTCTTTTGCATTTTGTGCATAACAATCTACAGTAATTATCCTGATGGTATTTCTCACACCTTAAGCACATGGTTTTCTGCCTCATGTTATCATTATTGTTATTGTTGGGATGATTGTAGTTGTTGTTGTTGGGACGGTTGTTGTTGTTGCTGGGACGGTTGTTGTTGCGATTGATATTGCGGTTGTTGGGATAGTTGTTGCGATTGTAGTTGTAATTGTTGTTGTTGTATTGGTGACCCTTGTCATTGTTTTCCTCCCACTTTCTCTTGACTTGTTTCGTGTTGGCTTCTTCGGCCGCCTGTTCTTTAATCCTTCCCTCAATTTGATTTATGAGTTTGTGAGCCATTTTACTTGACTTTTGTATAGAGGCGGGCTCGTGTGAACTCACATCTTTTGAATCCTTTCCGGTAACCCTTTTACAAATGCGTCGATTTTCTCTTCATTATCTTCGAACGTTCCTGAACACAATAGGCACAACTCTGTGAATCGTCGTTCGTACGTGGTAATGTCAAAACCTTGCGTTTGTAATCCTCTAAGCTCTGCCTTGAGCTTATTAATCTCGTTTCTGGGACGGTACTGCTCGTTCATCAAGTGCTTGAATGATGACCACGGTAATGCGTAAGAAGCATCTTGTCCCACCTGCTCGAGATAGGTGTCCCACCATGTTAACGCAGTACCTATGAAGGTATGCGTAGCATACTTTACTTTGTCTTCTTCAGTACATTTAGTTATGGCAAACACCGATTCAACCTTTTCAGTCCACCATTTTAATCCGATTGGACCCTCGGTTCCATCGAATTCCAAAGGTTTACATGCAGTGAATTCTTTGTAGGAGCATCCTACACGATTTCTTGTGGAATTAGTTCCACTGCTATAACCAGAGTTATTGTTGTTATTTTGCATTACGGCCTGCACTGCGGCTATGTTCGCATCAAGGAAAACACAGAAGTCTTTCTCACTCATGTTCAAGTTCTGCCGAGTCGTCGGTGCCATTTTCCTTCAAAAATAGCCTAAAGAATTGAGTTAATCATATAGAATTCAAGACTAGTCAATAGTATTTCGTAGCATAATATGAACTTATTTATAAAAACTTTTTCTTCATATTAGCGTTTTATAGTTTTAATTCTGGTAGTACCTACCCGTTAAGTTCATACTTAGTAGCTACTATACAATTCAACTACTACAATTCTATATGATAAACTGATAATAATATTTCGCGTTCAAACTTATATACAAAATTTTACAAATTTACAATACCGCTATTTTACATATATCATGAAATATAGCACACAATAACTTTGATACAAGACAGTTTTGAAGATAATTCTAATTATTACGCAAGTCGTTCAGTAAAGGCAATAAAGACACATAATTCATACGTCCAGAAACAAGTCATGCATTCTGGTTTTATTTATACAATCTCCCATCCTTAGTCTTGTAGAACGTAACCGTTGTGGCCGTTGACAAGACAGCATTTAGTAATGTTTTCAAAAGGACGGGGGTTACGTAATGCCCAACAGCCCCGTAACAATCTAAAAACCTTATTTCTCACCCCAACTACTGAGTCCGTCACTTGTGGGAATGTTTTATTTAACAGTTGCAATCCGATGTTCTTTTTCTCAATTTGGTGAGAAGCGATCATCACTAACTCGTAAACATAACATGCTTCTTTATGTTGCATGTTTGAAGCTCTTTCTAAAGAACGTAGTCCTATGTTGGGATATGTGGAGTCAAAATAGGTTCTTAACCTGTAGCGTAAAATTGCATCTGGGTTTCCCGCATTTAATGCCTTAAAGAAAACACGGCGTAACTTAAAGTCTCCCCAATGTGATATACCCCATCTTTCAAAAGAAAGCCTCTTATAAACTAAGGCATGCTTGGAACGTCTTTCAAATGTTCGAGAAACTAATTTAGCCGTAAATAATTGTGCCGATGAATTCTGACCAACTCTAGACAAGATTTCATCAATCATGTCCCCGGGTAGGTCTTCTAAAATTTTTGATTGTCTATCCTTAACATCCATTTTGTGTTTTTATACTGTAAAAATAGACGAGGGTTAGATTCATAAAAGATACTTAACAAATAATACAAGCGATTTTTACATATATCATAAAAGTACAAGTACACTATATTACATATATTACATCGCATGATTACAACACTTTATTCCGACTCACTTATTTCTTCTTCTTCGAACTTAGTTTGTTTCGCTAATTTCCTAGGGATATATGGTGCTCCCCTAATACGAGGCGTTCTTTTCACAAATGGTCTAGAAAAACCTGGTGGCTTAGATGTTCCCGGGTAATAGCTAAAACATAAGAAATGCGCGTGTTGACGGTTAATGGTGTATCCTATCGTATACACGCATAAAAAGCATAATGGTTGCATAAAATTAGCATCAGAAAGACCTGAAACAACAGTTTTGTGGAATTATCCATCCAGCGTTTTCCGCTGTACAGGTTGCTCCGTCATGCATAAACCCTGAAGGCCGCCTAGCGCGTAAGCCCTGGACGGAGAACGCCACTTTCAGCATAAATTTCGGATCACAAGTAACAGAACGTATCATCATCTGACACGTGTCCCCGAACAAATCGGTGGATCTGACACTATAAATAGACCCCTTGGGTCGTCATTTTACATAATTCAGACACTTTGATAAACTTGAGAGCAGAGACTTCATCTCTTTCTCTCTCTAAAACTTTCTCTCACTAGAAGTCATCCGGCTAGCAATTCTACGCTCTACGGATGACAGATTGGTTAAGCCACCCCACAAGTTTCTATACTTGTGAACCGGGTCTGCAAGGATAATTTCCCAAGAGCAAACATCAACCGGCAACACTCGCCCACCTAAAGCTAGATTACTTCTAGTATCGTGTTGGCACACTAAGCCTTACCTCATAAGGAAATAGGTGTTAACAATGGCGCCATCCATTATTAAGACGAATCATCTCACCAACACTGACAAAGAAGGCGAGGGTAACGAATTGGTACCCATAGAAGTATGAATGATACATCCATGGAAAGCTGGACAACGGAGGAAGGCAGAAGTGTTAGAAGATTGGATAGAGCAATTAATATCATTTCCTTCTATGTTTAACACAAATCCATCCGATGGTACAGTGATTATAGAAGCACGAGTTGCTAATTGCTTAATACGCAACATTTATACTGACACAGGAGCTGGAGCAGACATTATGTATGAACATTGCTTCATACAGCTTCCCAAAGATGTACAAGAAAAAATGAAGGAAACATATGTGCCGTTAGCAAGTTTTACAAGTGAACCGTCTTGGTCTGAAGGAAGTATTCTGCTTGAAGTAACCTTGGGCAAGCCACCCCTAAGACGCACAGCCAACATTGAGTTCCTGATGGTTAAAGAAAATTCATAGTACGACATAATTTTGGGAAGAACTGCTTTAATGACGTTTGGAGCTGTAACATCAACTGTACATGGTATGATGAAGTTTCCAACGCCAGGCGGAGTAGCAACGTTATATGCAGAACGGCAGAAGTCAATTGAGTGTTCTCAAGTAACAAAAGCAATAGTTAAGCCAATAATACATGATGACGGGTCAATCTCGCCAAATCCACAATTTCCAGATCAAAAAATCATAATTGAGCATACATTGTCCGCCGAATGCAAAGAAAATTTGTACACCATTTTAGCAACAAACTTAGACATCTTTGCATGGCAACCGTCTGATATGACCGGTGTTCCAAGGGAAGTTGCAGAACATAGATTAAATGTGAATCCTAACATACATCCTGTTTGTCAAAAGAAGCGATGCATGTCGCCAGAAAGAAGCAAATTCCTCTGTGATGAGGTACGCAGTTTGATAGATGCTGGAATCCTGTGAGAAGTTAAATATAAAACATGGGTGGCAAATCCAGTCATGGTTAGGAAGCCGGACAACTCATGGCGGATGTGTGTGGATTTCACAGATATCAATAAAGCATGCCCAAAGGATAACTATCCTTTACCTGAAATTGATTGGAAGGTTGAATCATTGGCAGGATATCGATTCAAATGTTTCCTAGATGCAGCTAAGGGATATCATCAAATACCAATGGCTTTAAAAGATGAAGATAAAATGACTTTTTACACGACGGAAAGCATATTCTGTTACATGAAAATGCCTTTTGGTTTAAAGAATGCAGGAGCAACATATCAACGACTTATTGATATGGCGTTTAAGGATCAAATTGGGCGTAATTTAGAAGCTTATGTTGATGACATTGTCATCAAAAGTCATACCGAAGAGAAGATGTTGTGAGATATACAAGAGACTTTTGCATCTTTACAAAAAATCAATATGAAATTAAATCCCAAGAAGTGCATGTTTAGTGTAGAAGAGGGAAAATTCTTAGGTCATATTGTCACAGAACGTGGTATTAAGGCTAATCCTAAGAAAATTCAAGCAATTGAAGACATGAAGTCACCAACTAGCAAGAAATATGTTCAACGGTTGCATGGATGGTTAGCAGCATTAACAAGATTCTTGTCCAGAGTAGCTGAAAAATCGCTTCCATTCATGAAGGTGTTAAAAGGCTGTTTAAATAAAAAAGATTTTGTGTGAATGGCAGAAGCCGAAAATTCATTCCAAGAGGTCAAGCAGTTGCTAAAAACGTTACCTACATTAACAGCACCAAAAGAAGGGGAGACTTAATTTTGTACTTAGCTGTCTCAAAAGAAGCGATAAGTTCTGTCTTAATCGCAGAACGGAACGGCGTGCAAATGCCTATATATTTTGTTAGCAAAGTGTTGCAGCTTAGTGAAACAAATTATCCACCACTTCACCACATGGTTTATGCCCTTGTTCATACTGCACGGCGTTTACGAAGGTATTTTCAGGGTCATCCTATCTTAGTGATAACAGATCAACCGTTGAAGCAAATACTCCGGCGTCCAGAATC
The DNA here is from genome assembly GCF_046630445.1 of Rutidosis leptorrhynchoides. Classification (NCBI taxonomy): domain Eukaryota; kingdom Viridiplantae; phylum Streptophyta; class Magnoliopsida; order Asterales; family Asteraceae; genus Rutidosis; species Rutidosis leptorrhynchoides. Next base: position 279,819,651 of record NC_092336.1, read on the forward strand.
ATCTGGCCGTTTAGCAAAATGGGCCATCGAGTTGGGGGAGTATGAAATCAATTTTGCTCCCCGGAATGCAGTTAAAGGACAAATTTTGGCAGATTTCCTCTTGGAAACAAATGAAAAAGTAGAGTATGACAACAAAATGGCACCACAACAGCAAGTGGGGGGGTTACACACTGATGGAGCATCCAGTGAAGAGGGAACAGGTACAGGACTAGTTTTAACAAGTCCAGACGGAGAAGAGTACACCTATGGATTGAAATTTTGTTTTTATGCCTCAAACAATGAAGCAGAATATGATGCATTACTCTCCGGCCTCCGCATAGCGGTAGAAATGGGCATAACAAATTTACGAGCATATGTTGATTCTCAAATCGTCGCCCAGCAGGTTAATGGAACGTTTGATTCAAGGGATACATCCATGAGGCAAAATGTAAAGTTGGTGGAGGCAATTTCAAAGAATTTTGATAACTTTGAGGTCGTGCAAATTCCTCTAAATAAGAAAAAAAGGCTGGCGTCTTGAGCAAGCTAGCTACTTTAACCTTTGATCATTTACACAAATGAGTGTTGGTTGAAGAGTTTAAGGAAAAATCAATACATGAAAAACTAATTATGGCAATAGTTGAAGGTGCTAAGGAAACTTGGATGACTCCATATTTGAGGTATTTGCATGACGGATGGTTACCTGTTGATAACGCGGAAGCAAGAAGAATAAGAGTGACAGCACCAATGTATGAAATTGTTAATGGTGTCCTTTATCGAAAGTCTTACAATGGTCCGTTGTTAAGGTGTTTAACCGATGATGAAGCATTAAAGGTGGTCAAAGAAATGCACCAAGGAGTTTGTTCTCAACACTCTGGCTTCCGTGCTGTGGCATCACGGATCATGCGACAAGGGTATTTTTGGCCTTCCCTTTATCGAGATGTTGCAGAAATCATAAAAACATGTGAGAATTGTTAGAGGCATGGTACAATTCAGCGTCTTCCAAAATATGACTTGATACTAGTTTCATCCGCTTGGCCGTTCTGCAAGTGGGCTATCGATATTGTGGGGCCATTCAATAGAAGCACTGGTAATGCTAAGTTTTTGGTGGTAGCAATTTATTTTTTCATGAAATGGGTTGAAGCAAAGGCTTTAGCAAAAATCACAGGAAAAAATGTCAAGAAGTTTGTGATAACGGCAAGCAATTTGCAGAAAATCCATTTCGGAGTTGGTGTGAGGAGCTGGGCATAAAGCAAAACTTTACATCTGTTGCTCATCCTCAAGCGAATGGACAGGTGGAGGTTACCAATAAAGAAATCGTTGCTGGCATTAAGGCACGGTTGGGGCTGAGTCAAGCTGGTTGGGTGGATGAGCTGCCAAATGTGTTATGGGCACACCGGACGACTCCAAAGCGGAGCACGGGGGAAACACCATTCAGCCTAGTGTATGGTACGGAGGCAGTAATACCGGCTGAAATATGTGTACCAACACAACGCATTATGGCATTTGATGTTGAAGCTAATTCTGAAGCATTAAGGGAGAATCTCAACTTGTTGGAGGAAAGAAGGTTGATGGCCGCCATTCGGCAAGCAGATCACAAGCATAAAATGGCAAAATATTATAATAAGAAAGTGCAGCATGTGCAGTTTGAAGTAGGTGATCTGGTGCTACGTGATAATGAGGCAAGCAGGCAAATCAAATTTGAAAAGCTAGCCCCAAAATAGGAAGGACCTTATAAGGTCACAAAAGTAAATCAGAATGGATCCTACATGCTTGCTGCGCCTTCCGGCGAGCAATACGAAAGAGCTTGGAAGGCAACGAATTTAAAGAAATTTTACGCGTAGCACTATATGCATGGACAGCTTGATCAACTGTCAAATGCATGAGATATAGTCATAAATGTAAAAATTTCTTTAAGAATATGAATAATAGCAATTATTCTTATGGCAATCTTTTTCATATATTTTATTCGTCCAAGGATTTTTTAGCCCAGGTGTTACATAGCTGTGTGTCATCCCTTCCCGCAGAAAGAAAGATAGCCTTTCGATGGTAGAAGTACAATCATACTCAAAATGGTTGTATCGATAGTGAGACATGTAGAACTCACTAAAGCATCGAAGCGATGCAACGAATCTATAAAAAATGTCATGACACAACTTATATACACAAAATCCAGAGCAAAATGGATAACGGACCATGGCGTCCAGCAAAATATTTAAAGGCAAAAATAATTCATAGCTTTTCCTCACGAGTTTCATGACGGAAAGCGTATAACGGAGAATATAATTTCAATATTTACAAGCATAACGGTTGCAAAGTATAATATCAATATCTTGTGCATTGTTCACTCCAAAAATCTTACTAAATTACAGCATCTTTCTAATAATTACAACCAAGTACAGTATTAAACATTATGCAAAGCATATGAATATAAACATAGTATTTCATTCATCTTGAGGAGTATAATTCAGTACATCGTCTATTGTTACATTTGGTTTTTTACAAAGATTTTCAAGATCAGCAAACTTCATATTTTCTATCAGTGCACCAGCCGAATCAGCTTCTTTCATGGCGTTTTCATTAATCTTCGATGTAATAACAACAGGCATTAGATTTGGCAATTCTGGCATTTTTCTTTTCATAAAGTTGAAAAAATTCAGTCGTTCAGCAGACTTAGCAAGACGGATGAACTCACGTATCCTGTGGGACAGAGCTTGACAATTAAAGATACGCTCTACAAGAGCAGGGATCCCAGCTATCATACATCTTTCATTCTCCTCTTTAGCTTTAAGCTGTTCTTTCAGAGCGTTATTCTGCTCAAGTGTTTTCTCATTTTCCTTTACTAGTTCATCAATTTTGCTCAAGTGTTGCTTTTCTCTAGAGGATAGTTCTTTGACTTGTTCCTTCTAATCCGCCCTCTGTTTATTGCTATTATCATAAAGCCTCTTCATCGTATCATATTCCCTCTTTAAGGATGTAGCTACTTGTTCAGTCTTGGCTACTTTCTCTTTTTCAGCAGATAGTTCCTTATTTGTGGTGAGTTCATTGCTTTGCAACTCAGATAGGCGTTGAAGGTCATTTAACCCAGAAGCAATGTTAAGAATGATACTTTGTGCCTTAACCATCTTAGCATCTACATCAGATAGGCTGCTAAAAATTAGGCTAGTGAAGGACACACCATGGCGTTTAAAAAATTCATGAAATCCTCGTAAGAGTGAGGTGGTCCCTTTAAAAAGGAGGAAAGTATATTTGTATCATGATTGGGAAGTGTAATTTGTTTCTGAGAAGAACTAGTGCCAGCTCCTTGTTGAGCGGATGACGGAGGATTTTGACCAGTTCTTCTTCTCTTGGCGGAAGGCGGAAGAGTCGCTAATGTAGTGTCTTGGCGTGGTGCACTAGCTGTTGGAGATAAAGGGAAATTGTTACTTATAAAAGAGTTCCAATATGCTTCACAAGATTTCAAAGGTGGCATAATGTATAAAGAAGGGTCTGGATTATAAAATCCACCAGTACTGAGCCTAAAAGAAAACAAATACAGGTTGTGGTCTGGTATTTTACTAAATTCAGTGTTATCATTCTCATTACCCGAGGCACGACGTTCTCTAGAAGCAACTCGGTTCATACCTATGTCTTCTACTTCTTCTTCTTCATCTTCCTCCTCCCTTACAGCATCCTCTTCAGGAATGGGAGTATTGTCAATAATTGTCTGAGTGGTAAAGGTAAGTTGCGAGTAAGATGACGTTCACATGGCGGTAAGAGGAGTAATTTCTACAGAAGTTTAAAAGTCACAGTGGTTAATTGGATAAATAAAGGGGAGCATCTTATTAAGCATATATCGTAAAAGTAAGCATTAACTCTTCCTTCCAGCAAGAACACAGGCATAACCTTGTGTGATATCCCAATCCTGGCTTACAGATGTCAACGAAAGCATGAGTTCCCCATATTTAACGTCGTTGATCTATTCAGCTTTAATTTTCTTAAACAAAATGTTTTCCTTGTTCTTTAATCTTGGAAAGGTAACTGATACGGTATGCAAGTATTTACGCTAAACTCGAGCAGCTGAATATTTATCATCAATTGCATCTTCATTGATAAAGATAAATGAAGCGTGCCAATCATTGCTGGGATGATCAAGTGCAGGTCTCAAAAATCCATGAATTTTGTTGAATGTAAACCAACCTTTTTCGTGGGATGCTATACGTACCAAACGGCAAAATATATGAATAGATGGCTCTATATTCCTTGCGTGGCAATACATTTCAAAAATAAGAATCTTTCGAATTGATGCTGGTTCGAATTGACCAACGGCAACACCGTAGAACTTACAAACTTCTAAAAAGAATGGTGTAAATGGCAGTCGTAAACAAAAGTTGAAAATTGAATGGCCGTAAATAGCAACCTTGCTAGGGGGTGGTGAGCAGGCTCTGGCATTAGTTGCAGGAATTATTGGTTCAACACCAGCTAATCTAGGAAAACATTGCAGTAGCTCGCCCAAATACTTCTCATTTACTCTGCTATGAATAGCTGTAACATTCTTTATGGCTGCCATTAAAGTTTTAATGAAAGAGGAAGTAAAGAAGGTATTGATGATAAAAGATGAACACTGTAAAAAGAAGCTGTAAAAGTGAATCCTCAATTAGGGTTTATGATGGTTAAAAAGGAAAAAGTTGTGACAGCTGTGCTTGGTGGTGATTTTGGCGGTTTTATTTTCAACCACACACGTGTATGGACATGATTAAAAGGTGAATACGAAGAAACGTCTTTTACAGCTGGAGGCGCATGAGGTATTATAGCCATGTAAAAACAATCATTACGAAGTCAGTAAATTTCGCATATCATTTAATGCCTGAAGCGTGCTCCCCGATAAAAAAAGGGAAACGTGAAGACTTGGTTGGGATGTGTTATCAGAAGTTTAACAACTTAATCATTCTTCAAATGCTTAAGTCATTAAAATGGGGGGACTTAATGGTGTATCCTATCGTATACACGCATAAAAGGCATAATGGTTGCATAAAAGTAGCATCAGGAAGACTGGAAACAACAGTTTTGTGGAATTATCCGTCCAGCGTTCTCCGCGGTACAGGTTGCTCTGTCATGCGTAAACCCTGAAGGCCACCTAGCGCGTAAGCCCTGGACGGAGAACGCCACTTTCAGCATAAATTTTGGATCACAAGTAACATAACGTATCATCAACTGACACGTGTCCCCGAATAATCCGGTGGATCTGACACTATAAATAGACCCATTGGGTCATCATTTTACACAATTCAGACACTCTGATAAACTTGAGAGCAGAGACTTCATCTCTTTCTCTCTCTAACACTTTCTCTCACTAGAAGTCATCCGGCTAGCAATTCTACGCTCTACGGACGACAGATTGGTTAAGCCACCCCACAAGTTTCTATACTTGTGAACCGGGTCTGCAGGGATAATTTCCCAAGAGCAAACATCAATCAGCAACACTCGCCCACCTAAAGCTAGATTACTTCTAGTATCGTGTTGGCACACTAAGCCTTACCTCATAAGGAAATAGGTGTTAACAGCGGTATTTCCCATCGGGACATTTCATGTTAACATAGAGGTCATCGGGGTTGGAATTAGGTTTCTCTATTTTGATGCCTTTTCCCTTATTATTTTCTTTTTCCTTTTCAAATTGGGTCGGGGTAATTTCTATAACATCATCGGAATCCTCATCGGAATCCGATTCATCAGAAAATTGGTAATTTTCCCAATATTTTGTTTCCTCGGTGGAAACACCATTGACCATTTTTAACTTTGTTCCATTGATTGAGGATTTTCTTTTATTTAACTGTTTTATGTGGTTCCTAATATTTCCTCCTCCGGTTCCTCTTCTTCCGGTTCCTCTTCTTCTGGTTCCTTTTCTTCCGGTTCCTCTTCCAGAATTTGTGAATCTTCCCAATATATATTCGACTCTTCATTATTACTAGGTAAGTTGATGGGATTGTACTAGAGATAGACATCTATCACATAATATCAAACACCGGTTAAGAGATTAATATATCACATAATATTTACATGTTAACCATATATAGTTTCCAATAAAAAGTGTTAAGCAATAGTTTTTAAACAAAACACGGTCAAAGTCCAGACTCACTAATGCATCCTAACCAACTCAATAAGACACACTAATGTAATTTTCTGGTTCTCTAAGACCAACGCTCGGATACCAACGCTCGGTCTTTGAAATGTCCCGTTCATATAGATTATAAACGTTCCATATAAATTGATTTCGTTGCGAGCTTTTGACTTCTATCTGAGACGTTTTTCAAAGACTGCATTCGATTTTAAAACAAACCATAACCTTTAAAATATTACGACGATTATCAAATAATGATAATCTAAAATATAGCATTTTCACATGAACATTACATAATGGTTTACAATAATATTACACAATAATATATGTCTTCGAATGCAGTTTTTAAACAATATTATACAAGCATGCTGACTCCAACTCTTGTCCATAAATTAGCATGCAACAGCGGAAGCTCTTAATAATCACTTGAGAATAAACATGCTTTAAACGTCAACAAAAATGTTGGTGAGTTATAGGTTTAACCTATATATTTATCAATTCGTAATAATAGACCACAAGATTTCATATTTCCATTTCTCATAAACAACATGCAATCTGCATAAAAATTATTCATATGATGAACACCTGGTAACCAATATTAACAAATGCATCTAGAATATACCCAATATACAGGTACACTCATCTGTATATAAAATTGAAGTACTAAAGCATCCATAACATGGATGGGGTTTGTTAGGCCCATAGATCTATCTTCAGGATTCGCGTCAATTTGGGGGTCTGTTCCCAAATTCTTAGGCTACCAAGCTGAAAGGGTGATATCCGGTATAATGATTCAATCATAGAATATAGTTTCAAGTATTTGTGTCTATTTTGTAAAACATTTATAAAATTGCATGTATTCTCATCCCAAAAATATTAGATTTTAAAAGTGGGACTATAACTCACTTTCACAGATTTTTCCTTCGTCGGAAATAAGACTTGGCCACGGGTCGATTCACGAACCTATAACAAATATATACATATATATTAAAGTATGATCAAAATATATTTACAATATGTTTTATTATGTTTTAACGATTTAAGTTTGTCAAGTTAGCAGTCCAACATTAGTAATCTACAACTAGTTGTCCACAGTTAGATGTACAGAAATAAATCAATATATATTATCTCGAATCAATCCATGACCCAGTATATACAAGTCTCAGGCTAGATCACAACACAAAGTATATATATTATTTTGGAATCAACCTCAACCCTGTATAGCTAACTCAAGCATTACTGCATATAGAGTGTCTATGGTTGTTCCCAAATAATATATATTTGATATGTCAAAACATTGTATACGTGTCTATGGTATCCCAAGATTACATAATATATGTTAGAATACATGTATAATACAATATAAGTTAGTTAAGTTATGATTTGTATAGATTTGTTACAAATTTCACGTAGCTACAACAAGCAAAATTATCCAATCTTGTTTTACCCATAACTTCTTCGTTTTAAATCAGTTTTGAGTGATTCAAGTTGCTATGATCTCATAATGAACTGAAATTAATGAAAATAAACATAAAAGTATAAGTTTATAGTCAGATATATAGGTTACAAGTCAATATTGTAAGAGGTAGTCATTTCAGTCGAAAGAACGACGTCTTGATGACTATTTTGGAAAACATACTTCCACATTGAGTTTAACCATGATTTTTGGATATAGTTTCATGTTCATAATAAAAATAATTTTCCCAGAAGAACAACTTTTAAATCAAAATTTATCATAGTTTATAATTATCTAACCCAAAACAGCCCCAGGTTTTACTATGACGGCGTATGTAAGGTTTTACGGTGTTCTTCGTGTTTCCAGGTTCTAAATTTATTAAGTTAGCATATCATATAGATATAGAACATGTGTTTAGTTGATTTTAAAAGTCAAGTTAGAATGATTAACTTAGTTTGTGAACAAAGTTTAGAATTAACTAAACTATGTTCTAGTGTTTAAATGTTCAAATCTTCGAATAAGATAGTTATGTATATATGAATCAAATGATGTTATGAACATAATTACTACCTTAAGTTTAGTAGGTAAACCTACTGGAAGTGACAAAAATTGATCTAGCTTCAAAGGATTCTTGGATGGCTTGAAAGTTCTTGAAGTAGAATCATGACATGAAAATAAGTTCAAGTAAGATTATCACTCGAATGAAGATAGTTTATAGTTATAGAAATCGAATCAAATTTTGGATATGAATATTACCTTGAATAAGAAATATAACCTACTGTAATTAACAAAGATTTCTTGATCTTAGATGATTACTTGGAATGGATTTGCAAGATTGAAAGTAAACTAGCAAACTTGAAAGGATTTTCGAAGTGTTCTTGAAGTGTTCTTCCTATGATGATTATAGCTTGATTCTTGAAGTAATTTTTGATGAAGATGATGATTAGTTTAATGGAAATTTCATTCCTAAGAGTGTGTGTGTGTGTGTGTGTTTAGAGAGAATTAGAAAGAGAATTGGAAGTGAAATTGATTGATTGGTGAGTGGTGAATGGTGAGTGGTGAGTGGGGTTAAAAGGAGCTCCATTTAGTTGACTAGTTCATGGTAGAAGTTAAATTTGATTAGTCATACATGACATAATCAAGAGTGGAATCCCATGCTAGTTCCTATTGGTATATACCCATAGTAAGTATGTCTAGAAGCTGTGTATAATACGGAATGACTACGAGTAGAATTGTTGATGAAAATGAATGGAAATGTAATTGTAAGCATTTTTGCTAAGTAGAAGTACTTTGATATGTGTCTTGAAGTCTTTCAAAAGTGTACTAATACATCTTAATACACTACATATATATTAATTTTAACTGAGTCGTTAAGTCAACGTTAGTCGTTACATGTAAGTGTTGTTTTTGAAAGCTTTAAGTTAACGATCTCATTTAATGTTGTTGAAAGCTTTAAATCAAATTTTAACACATTTTTAATAAAGATATATTAACCCAAACTGCTAGGGGCTCTGCCCCTTGGACCCTGCCAGGGGTTGCCACCCCTTGGACCCCGCTATCAGGGGCGCTGCCCCCGAACCCCCGTCATAATTACAATAAGTTCAAACAAGTGTACACTCCACACTTTCCCAATCTTGTTCGATATTTATCAAGGTTATTTTGGTTAACAAATTAATCCCATTACACTTAAATCGTATTGGTGACACAAATCACCAACAATGAATATATCTTAATATGATACATATGTATTTAGTAAGGCGTTGCTATAACGATAATCGTTATATATATCGTTTCGAGTTTCATAATTCAATAGTCTCATTTTATGTATATAACTCATTGTTAATATACCTTGTGAGATACTTACTTTTCATAATATCATGTTAACTATATACATATCCATATATATATATCATCATATAGTTTTTACAAGTTTTAACGTTCGTGAATCGCCGGTCGACTTGGGTGGTCAATTGTCTACATGAAACTCATTTCAAATAATCAAGTCTTAACAAGTTTGATTGCTTAACATGTTGGAAACATTTAATCATGTAAATATCAATTTCATTTAATATATAATCATGAGATAATCATGGAAAAGTTCGGGTCACTACATACGGTACACCTCATCAGGGTATTTCATGTTAACGTAGAGTTCATCGGGGTTGGAATTAGGTTTTTCTATTTTGATGTCTTTTCCCTTATTATTTTCTTTTACTTTTTCAAATTGGGTCAAGGTAATTTCTATAACATCATCAGAATCCTCATCGAGATCCGATTCATCAGAAAATTGGTAATTTTCCCAATATTTTGTTTCCTCGGCGGAAACACCATTGACCATTTTTAACTTTGGTCCATTGGTTGAGAATTTTCTTTTATTTATCTATTTTTCTGTGGTTCCTAATATTTCCTCCTCCGGAACCTCTTCTTCCGGTTCCTCTTCTTCCGGTTCTTCTTCTTTCGGTTCCTCTTCTTCCGGTTCCTCTTCTTCCAGTTCCTCTTCGGGAATTTGTGAATCTTCCCAAAATATATTCGACTCTTCATTATTATTAGGTGAGTTGATGGGATTTGTACTAGAGGTAGACATCTATCACACAATATCAAACACGTTAAGAGATTAATATATCACATAATATTTACATGTTAACAATATATATAGTTTCTAACAAAAAATGTTAAGCAATCGTTTTTAAAGAAAACACGGTCGAAGTCCAGACTCACTAATGCCTCATAACAAACTCGGTTAGACACACACTAATGCAATTTCTGGTTCTCTAAGACCAACGCTCGGATACCAACTGAAATGTCCCGTTCATATCGATTATAAACGTTTCATATTAATTGATTTCGTTGCGAGGTTTTAACCTATATATGAGACGTTTTTCAAAGACTGCATTCGTTTTTAAAACAAACCATAACCTTATTTTTTATCGATAAAGGTTTAAAACATTACGAAGATTATCAAATAATGATAATCTAAAATATAGCGTTTTCACACGACCATTACATAATGGTTTACAATAATATTACACAACAATTTAAGTCTTCGAATGCAGTTTTTAAACAATATTATACAAGCATGCTGACTCCGATTCTTGTCTTTAAATTAGCATGCAACAGCGAAAACTCTTAATAATCACCTGAGAATAAACATGCTTAAAACGTCAACAAAAATGTTGGTGAGTTATACGTTTAACCTTTATATTATCAAATCATAATAATAGACCACAAGATTTCATTTTTTCCATAAATATACATCTCATATCAGGCATTTCGCAAGCCGTATAGAGATAAAATTCTTTCATATGTTGAACACCTGGTAACCGACCTTAACAGGATGCATATAGAATATCTCCAACATTCCGGGACTCTCATCAGATATGATAAATCGAAGTACTAAAGCATCCGTAACTCGGATGAGGCTTGTTGGGCCAAATAGATCTATCTTTAGGATTCGCGTCAATTAGGGGCCATTTCCCTAATTCTTAGGCTACCAAGCTAAAAAGGGGCATATTCGGTTCGATAATCCAACATAGAAGGTAGTTTCGATTACGTGTGTCTATTTTGTAGAACATTTATAAACTGCATGTATTCTCATCCCAAAAATAATAGATTTTAAAAGTGGGACTATAACTCACTTTCACAGATTTTTACTTTGCCGAAAATAAGACTTGGCCACTGGTCGATTCACTAACCTATAACAAATATATACATATATACATATATATCAAAGTATGATCGAAATATATTCACAACATTTTTTATTACGTTTTAATAATTTAAGTTTGTTAAGTTAGCAGTCCATCGTTAGTAATCTACAACTAATTGTCCATAGCTAATAGTACAGAAATAACTCAATATATATTATCTCGAATCAATCCACGACCCAGTGTATATAAGTCTCAGGCTAGATCACAACTCAAAGTATATATATTTTGGAATCAACCTCAACCCTGTATAGCAAACTCTAGCATTACAACATATAGAGTGTCTATGGTTGTTCCAAATAATATATATAGATGACGTCGATATGATATGTTAAAATATTGTATACATGTCTATGTTCTATCAAGATTACATAATATGTTAGAGTACATGTATAATACAATATAAATTAATTAAGTTATGATTAGAATAGATTTGTTACAAATTTCACGTAGCTACAACAAGCAAAAATATCCAATTTTGTTTTACCTATAACTTCTTCGTTTTAAATCCGTTTTGAGCGATTCAATTTGCTATGGTTTCATAATGAACTGAAATTTATGAAACTAAACAGAAAAAGTATAAGTTTATAGTCGAAAATACAGGTTACAAGTCATTTTTGTAAGAGGTAGTCATTTCAGTCGAAAGAACGACGTCTTGATAACCTTTTTAAAAAACATACTTTCACTTTGAGTTTAGCCATGATTTTTGGATATAGTTTCATGTTCATAAGAAAAATCATTTTTCCAGAAGGACAAATTTTAATTCAAAGTTTATCATAGTTTTTAATTATCTAACCCAAAACAGCCCCCGGTTTCACTACAACGGTGTATGTCCAGTTTTACGGTGTTTTTCGTGTTTCCAGCTTTTAAATCATTAAGTTAGCATATCATAAAGATATAGAATATGTGTTTAGTTGATTTTAAAAGTTAAGTTAGATGGATTAACTTTGTTTGCGAACAAGTTTAGAATTAACTAAACTATGTTCTAGTGATTACATGTTCAAATCTTCGAATAAGATAGTTATATATGTATGAATTGAATGATGTTATGAACATCATTACAACCTCAAATATAGTAGGTAAACCTACTAGAAATGACAAAAATAATTTTGAGCTTGAATGGATCTTTGATGGCTTAAAAGTTCTTGAAGCAGAATCATGACACGAAAACAATTTCAAGTAAGATTATTACTTGAATTAAAATAGTTTATAGTTATAGAAATCGAACCAAAGTTTGAATATGAGTATTACCTTGATTTAGAAAGATAACCTACTATAAATAACAAAGATTTCTTGAGATTGGATGATCACTTGAAATGGATTTGCAAGATTGGAAGTAAACTAGCAAACTTGAAAGGATTTTTGAAGTGTTCTTGAAGTGTTCTTCCTATAATGATTATAGCTTGATTCTTAAAGTAATTTTTGATGAAGATGATGATTAGTTTACTGGAAATTTCATTCTTGAGAGTGTGTGTGTGTGTTTAGAGAGAATTAGAAAGGGAATTGGAAGTGAAATGGAGTGGGTGGTGAGTGGTGAAGGGTGAGTGGGGTTAGAAGGAGTTCTTGTTTTTGTTTTCTTGCTCATAAGTTATGCTAGTTGTCTAATTGTTGGTTCCACATGTTTGTTGACTATCTAAAGCTACTTGGAGCTAAATTATTATGTGTATATACCAATAGTATATACGTCTAGGAGCTGGGTATTGTACGAGTACGAATACGGTTGCATACGAATAGAATTGTTGATGAAAATGAATGAGAATGCAATTGTAAGCATTTTTGTTAAGTAGAAGTACTTTGATATATGTATTGAATACTTTCAAAAGTGTACTAATACTTCTTAATATACTACATGTATATACATTTTAACTGAGTCGTTAAGTCATTGTTAGTCGTTACATGTAAGTGTTGTTTTGAAACCTTTAAGTTAACGATCTCATTTAATGTTGTTAACCCATTGTTATTATATTTAATAAGAATAAGATGTTAAATTATTACATTATCATGATATTATGATTTATGAATATATCTTAATATGATATATATATACAATAAAAATGTCATTACAACGATAATCGTTAAATATATGCCTCGTTTCGAAATTCTTAAGTTAGTAGTGTTGTTTTACATATGTAGTTCATTGTTAACATACATAATGATATATATAATTATCATTTCATCATGTTAAACACACACACACACACATATATATATATATATATATATATATATATATATATATATATATATATATATATATATATATATATATATATATATATATATATATATCAATATCTTAATATGATTCATATGTATTTAGTAATACGTTGTTATAACGAAAATTGTTATATATATCGTTTTGAGTTTCTTAATTCAATAGTCTCATTTTTATGTATATAACTCATTGTTAATATACTTAGTGAATCGCCGGTCAACTTGGGTGGTCAATTGTCTACATGAAACTCATTTCAAATAATCAACTCTTAGCAAGTTTGATTGCTTAACATGTTGGAAACATTTAATCATGAAAATAAAGTTTTCAATTAATATATAAACATGGAAAAGTTCGGGCCACTACAGACATGTGCCATGTCATCATTCCCTACATAACATCTATAAATACACAAGTGAAATCCTTCATTTGGACAACACTGGATGCATAAACGTTACTCTACCAAAATCAATGGCAACAACGTCACTCCAGTCGTTAATTTAATTCCGATCGGTGCTCCGATCACAATCCGAGTTAATCCACGCTAAGATATTAACTTATTTGATTCCGAGTGAATAAGGTTAATTCAATTGGTTGTTTTACGCCCATGGAATCCAGATTCCAAATCAGGGTTTGCACAATTATTAGAGTTAAAACAATCAACCTACTCTTTTTTACAAATTAAGCACTCAAACCCGAAATCTAATTACACTTAACGATTTTAGTTTGATCAATGTTCGATATCATTTCATAAGGGATCATGTTCAAAAAGGAGATGTGGAGCTTCACTTCATTTCAACAGACCAGCAGTTAGCAGATATTTTCACAAAGCCCTTACATGAGAAACGTTTTAACTACCTTATCTCTGAGCTGAGTATGCTTGAACTTTAAAATAAAAGACACCTTTGTTGATGTGCTGGTTCAACAGCATATAGGGCAAACCAGTATAACACAACCTTTTGGCTACTGCCTATGTGTCAAACGATCAGCACAACAAGGTCTTTTATAATGGTTATAATATGTAAAATGAAGTAATAAATAGCTCACAACATTTAATTGATACCTTAAAATTGAATCTCATTTAACTCCAATGATTTAAATTAAATACACGACATATTAAATGTAATAAAAGAATTTTTGTATTTAATACAAACTTTATTTTGTGGTCTTTAACTTTAATTTTGAATTAAAACCTACTGCATTTAATGCTTAATAGGAGTGATGAGTGTCCAAGCCGATTAAACGTCATGTCAACAGTCTATTGTCCCTCGAAAACATACCAGTCTGTCAATTCTGCCCACGCACCTACAGATGACAGTTGCCATTTTCTCTCACCTGCACTTTTTCCACCAATTCGAAAGGTTAAATAGGGTGTTCCATTTTCCATAATAATCTTCGGTTATTAAACTTTCAAAATTCACCTTTTTCTCTCAAAATCCCCAAATCTTTAAACTTTCATCTTCAATCTTCAACAATGGAAGAACAACAAACACAACCAATTGTGAACCAACCAAAGGAACAACCACAACTGCAACCTGAACAACCTCCACAGCAAAAACCGGAACAACAACCACAACCCCAACCTGAAGAACACAATGAACCTGGATCATTGTTTGCCCTGCATCCAAGTTTGATAAAGGCGGATCCTGCACCTGCTCATGATCAAATCCGCCTATCTAGAGGTAACGCTGCTCACTCACTCTCTATTCCCAAAGCAAAAGCTAATATGGGTTATGAAACCATGATTGATTATGTAAGGAAATCTCCACTTTCCAGATCTATCACCAGCGTTCCTTCATGATTCTATCCGCCCTGTTTAGGCAGATTATGGTATACAGCAACGATAGTCAATACTCAACATGGTACTCCATGTGTTCGTGGCATGGTTACTGAAACCTTAACCTGCTCTATAACCATTGATGCTATTCGACGAGCTCTTCAACTGCCAGGTTGACCATTTGTTGATTCACTATCGAGTGATGACTTTAGGAGAGATGTTTTGGAGGCTATTGGATATGCTGGTACAGTGGACCACAGCCCTTTAAGGAAGAACATGCCCCCACTGTGGAATTACTTTTTTGGTCTGCTGACATAATGCATCAGCCAAAAGTCTGGAAGTTTTGACCAGTGCTCTTACTTTAAGCTCAAGATTGGTCATGAGTTATTATTCAATCGCAACATTAATTATGCTGCTGAGATATACTTAAGGTTATGGGAAATGGTGCTTGCACCAAAGTGAAGCAATTTGATCCCCTTTCCCAAGGTTTTTAAGCTTGATTTTTGAAAATGAGCTGGGTGATGCTTACAAGCAAATTAATGATCTTTCTGTCGACTTGTCATTAAAATAAGGAGGATGACTAAAGAAGCACCAGCTGCTCCATATATTGGTCTGACGCCATGGATGCTTGAGTATCTTGCTGCTCGGGGTGGAGCTACCCAAGTGACTGCCTCTGGTCCTACACCAGCTGAGGGGGAGGGAGATCAGTGAAAGCCAGCCAGGAAACGTAAGCAGCCAGCTACCATAACTGGAACAACCACCATCGCAGAAACTGGTAAAGCAGTAGTTGTATCAGAATCTAGTGCTCTCTAATCATAAAGAACAACCTTAGTCTTACATACTGAATACCCACTTCTAATTTTGGAAATCCGTTGCTCATCCATTTCTTGGTAACAGGCAAAGCTAAACGAGTGAACGCTGGCTCCAAGAAGACCACAGGGGAAAAGGCACCAGTCTCAACTACTGCTCCTGAAAAGGATGCTGCTATGGAAATGTAAGCAGCCAGCGTCCACAACTGGAACAACCACCGTCGTAAAAACTGGTAAAGCAGTAGTTGTATCAGAATCTAGTGCTCTCTAATCATAAAGAACAACCCTAGTCTTACATACTGAATACCCACTTCTAGTTTTGGAAATCCGTTGCTCATCCATTTCTTGGTAACAGGCAAAGCTAAACGAGTGAACGCTGGCTCCAAGAAGACCACAGGGGAAAAGGCACCAGTCTCAACTACTGCCCCTGAAAAGGATGCTGCTATGGAATCTGGTGCGTCTCTAGACCAAACAGCAGAATTAACTAACATTATTAACAATCTCTTATCTGTTGACTTAAATGTTCACAAGCTGACTGGTTTTAAAACCAGTGTTAAGAGGAGTAGCAACCCTTACTCTTCTAACCAGGAACTTCCACATTTTTCAAAAATGTACTTCAAGAAATATCCTCTGCTGATAGCACAACCAGCACATAACATACTTGACCCCCAAAGAAGACTTGAGCTGGGTCCTCATCGTGTTGAACCAGCTCAGACTACAGCTCAGCCCACTTATAACTTGGATCATGATCAGAGTCACACTATTATATCTAAACCAGTTAAAACTCTTACACTATCTGAGTCATCATGTGTTACCAATGAGTTAGCAGAGTCACAGCTACACTTACAGACACCATACCTCTGTCTCAATCGAAGGGCTAACTAAAACACACGTTTGTCCCTAGAGACCAATATCAGATGCAATTGCTAAGTCAAATTTATTTGATTCTGTTATTGTTAACATAACTTATTCCATTGTTTCAGATCTTAGCAGGGCAGCCGATATTGAGTCTACTGGTGTTGTGGCTGGTACTGGCGAGCTTTTTGTTGCTGCTAGTATTATTCCTGATACAGTTGTTGATAAATCTACTACTACTACCAGGTCGGAGACGCGTCGGGGACGCATCGGTCGTTGACCAACGTTGACTTTATTAATAATTTCTTAAATATATATTTATATATGTATAAATAGTTGATTCTGTACCATAAATTTCTTAAAGAGGACTTGAATTTGAATACAATCAAACTTAAAACTCAATTAATGTTACCGAGTACATAATCAGTAAGGACACAGAGAAAAGAGCGGCTCCAAAAAATGAAAACAAACCCTAATTTTAAAACATATCACATATTGACGAAAATTTGACTGAATTTGACCGTTTTTGACTAACTTTGACAGTGTTTGACAGACTTTGACCGAAATTTTAGCTTTAGCCATCTTTTGAGTCGTTTTCAAGAAAAACGGGACAGAGAACCCGAAAAAACGACGCATCGGCCAACGCGTTGGTCAAGCCGGCCGACTTTTACAACACTGCCTACTGGTGATGCTAGGAATGAAGTGGTTGCTGGTTTCACTATTCCTACTGTTAATGAGGAGATGGCTACTGCTGATGATTATATTATTCCTCCTCATATCCCCAGTTCTACTGCTCCAACTACTTATTCTAAAGTAGTTGATGATGTGACTACTGCACCTTCTCTTGCTGGTGATGAGATTGTGCCTGAAACCAAGGGTGATATTGTATTGACTGATGAACTCATTGCTGCAAATGCTGCTTATTCTCAAAAGGTTTTTGAAACCATTACTCCTAATGCAGCAGGTATTATTGTCATCCCTGATTCAGATGCTGTTTCTCAGGAAACATAAGTGGATGCTGGTACCGATACTGCTGCCACTACTGAATCTACTAAGGCTAATGTTTCTGCTGAAAAGCCTAAGTATGTTTGCCAAGTACCAGATCTAGAGGAAATTGAACCAAAATTTGTCTATAATGGAGTATCCATTGCTCTAAAGTTGCTGATAACTCCTAAATTATACAGTTTTTTGATAACATTTTGAGGAGTTATCTTAGTATTATTGAGTCATTTTGATACTAAAACACACTAAAATGGGTAAAAATGGGAAAAAGATATTTCTAATGATTATGTCCAAGTTATGTATTAAACAGGATCAAAAATGAAGAAAATTGCAGATCGGCTGTATGAAGCCGCCGTCATGGTTCTAAGGAAGCCACCGGCTTTGAAGGAAAAATACCAGAATGTTCTAGAATCGATAATAATTGAAAGAACTTGTTGATCAAGAAAAAAGCAAAGGAAGCCGCCGGCTTCCCAATGAAGCAGCCGGCCTGGTTTACACGTTTTCTCAACTTATTGATCAAGTTCAAGTAAAAATGGAAATAAAATCAAGATAAAATCAGAAAGATCCGGCAAATCAAGTGAAGCCGCCAGCATGGCTATGAAGCCGCCGGCTTCAGTATGACGGTTATAAGGATTGACTTGCTAATCAAGTTTAACTTGCACGAGGAGTCACCGACTCAAGGCAAGCTGCCGGCTTCCCAATGAAGCCGCCAGCTTGCCAAACTGCCCCAGAATACTATAAATTGAAGCCCCTGGTCTCAGTTTTCATATGTTCAAAAATTCAGAAGTTTGTAGAAGTAGATAGTTCATATTTTAGGGGTTTTCTCTAAACCCTTAGGTTAGATTTACTCTTTTGTAATCAAGATTCAAGATTTTATTCAAGTAATTTTATATCTACCTTCTTTACAAGGTATGATTCTATCTTTAATGTATTGTTTTGTCTTATTTATTTTCTGTAATTGTTTCTGTTCATCTTTTATCATGAACTAAACGTTCATAGTGATTACGTGGATGAAAGTCAAACTTCATCTGGAATTCAGATGAAGCCGCCGGCTTTACACTCAAGCCGCCGGCTTGGTGTGAAGGAAGCCGCCGGCTTCGTGCTTCGTCCTGTGCAGTTTTTGATTCTTTTCCAGCTCTGTATGGTTATGTTTCTTTGATGATCTTTAAACTATTTTGAATCTGTTTTGTTTGATTACACTTGTTTGCCAAGCTTATTGTTTAAATAACATGATTTTAAGGTTGATTAGTCCTTGATCTGATAAATCTATTATTTGATTCATGCTACTTGTTTAGATCTAGTCCATCAAACTTGTTAAATTGAATTGCATACAACTAAGTTAAAGAGTTTAATAGTGATAAACTTATTTGATTTGAATTACGCTTATATAATAGAGGTTGATATTGTTAGGTTTAATCGAAGATCCTTTGTTTGGATTTGTTTAATTAATGATTGCATGAAAACTTAGTAGTAATTGGCTTTCAGCTAGTAACTTGAGTTAATCTACTTGGTGTTTAATAGCTTATATAATTTGTTAGTCTATTTGCATATTGATCCTCATCACAAGATTGGTATGTATCATGTAATTGAATTGAACATGAAGAATTAAGATGTTAGTTATGCACATCACTTATCTAGCATATGCTTTAAATCTTACTTATTGATTGATATGCAACACTTAGTTTAACCTATTAAGGGATAATAATTGGTCTATAATTGTTATTCTACTTTGTGTTAATATAAGTCATGAAACTTATTTAATATGAATCTCGTATGAATTGATTGTCCATGTAATCACTTGTATACTTATTTGTATCTTTATCTTTATTTTTGAATCTTCAATTCCTTATGTTATTATGTTTATCTTTTAAAAAGAAAACTCTTTCCTAAGAGAAATCTATCCTATAAAAGACATAAAATATATATCTTTAATTCTTTAATAAGAATTAAATAATAAAAATAACTCTTATCGACACCACCCATCTCATGGGACGATAAACTTACATACTACCTCTGATCGGGTTTTGTTGCTCGTTAGGGTGTTAAAGTGTAATAATTAAAAGGTTTTATAAATTTAAAAGTTGAAGATTAAGCTAAGCACTACTTCACACACTTTCAACACATCAACTTTTTGGCGCCGCTGCCGGGGATTGGTGTGGTAAATACGGAAATTGAATATACTTTGGTTATTGATATTTCTTGAAAACGGGTGATGACTTTCTTCCTTTAGGGGAGGGTTGCTGGGGTTCTGATTTAAAGGCTCCTGCCCAAACCTAGACGATGACGGGTCACTTAAGTATTGAAAGATTCAATAGGCCATGTATGTTTGATTATTTGTTGTTATGCGATAAAAGTTGTTATTTAATATTTATATTATTAATTAAGTCTCTAATATTTAATATATTTAATAATTTAAAATCTACTTATACTCTAAGATACTTCTTAAATAGAAAATCTAAATATATAAATCCTTTAAGGTTTAAAAGATTTTCTCCTAAAACATTTCTTTTCATGATTCTAGATCATATGATTACTCGATCCAAGAAACCGGTCTTACAAAGAACGTTGTCAAATCCAGATATATTATTTAAACTTTCTAAGGATTCTAAAATAGTTAAGAAATTAGATTTCCAAAAAGGAACTACTTCTAGTGATGATTCGTTATCTAGCCATCCATCTAGTCCTGATTCTTATTTGGAATGTCTTTTTGGTTCAGAAATTGAAATGACTGATTCAACGGAAGCGTTAATGAAAGCTGGTCGGGAAGGATTAGGTCATGCTATTACTCATCCCGAAATTAAAGAGAATTTTGATATTAAGGGTCCTATTTTTCATTTGCTAAAAGATAATCAAATTAGGGGTACAGAGAAGGAAGATGCTAATGCCCACATTCGGAATTTTAAAGATATCTATAATCTGTTTAACATTAATAATGTGGAGAGTAATATTATTTATCTTCGTCTCTTCCCATGGTCACTAAAGGATGAAGCTACGAAATGGTTGAACTCGTTACCTGAAGGAGATATTACTAGTTGGGATACAATGGTTGAGAAGTTTCTCACTTGATTCTTTCCTGCGTCTAAAACTGTCACCCTTCAAACTGAAATTGCTAATTTTCATCAGAGAACTAACGAGTCTCTTTATTCTGCATGGGTTCGATTTGGTCAAATGCTTAGAGGTTATCCGCAACATGGTTTGGATATGAAATGTCCCGTTCTTATTGATTAAAAACGTTCCATATTAATTGATTTCGTTGCGAGGTTTTGACCTCTATATGAGACGTTTTTCAAAGACTGCATTCATTTTTAAAACAAACCATAACCTTTATTTCATAAATAAAGGTTTAAAAAGCTTTACGTAGATTATCAAATAATGATAATCTAAAATATCCTGTTTACACATGACCATTACATAATGGTTTACAATACAAATATGTTACATCGAAATCAGTTTCTTGAATGCAGTTTTTACACAATATCATACAAACATGGACTCCAAATCTTGTCCTTATTTTAGTATGCAACAGCGGAAGCTCTTAGTATTCACCTGAGAATAAACATGCTTTAAACGTCAATAAAAATGTTGGTGAGTTATAGGTTTAACCTATATATATCAAATCGTAACAATAGACCACAAGATTTCATATTTCAATACACATCCCATACATAGAGATAAAAATCATTCATATGGTGAACACCTGGTAACCGACATTAACAAGATGCATATATAAGAATATCCCCATCATTCCGGGACACCCTTCGGATATGATATAAATTTCGAAGTACTAAAGCATCCGGTACTTTGGATGGGGTTTGTTAGGCCCAATAGATCTATCTTTAGGATTCGCGTCAATTAGGGTGTCTGTTCCCTAATTCTTAGATTACCAGACTTAATAAAAAGGGGCATATTCGATTTCGATAATTCAACCAAAGAATGTAGTTTCACGTACTTGTGTCTATTTTATAAATCATTTATAAAACCTGCATGTATTCTCATCCCAAAAATATTAGATTTTTAAAAGTGGGACTATAACTCACTTTCACAGATTTTTACTTCGTCGGGAAGTAAGACTTGGCCACTGGTTGATTCACGAACCTATAACAATATATACATATATATCAAAGTATGATCAAAATATATTTACAACACTTTTAATATATTTTGATGTTTTAAGTTTATTAAGTCAGCTGTCCTAGTTAGTAACCTACAACTAGTTGTCCACAGTTAGATGTACATAAATAAATCGATAAATATTATCTTGAATCAATCCACGACTCAGTGTATACGTATCTCAGTATTGATCACAACTCAAACTATATATATTTTGGAATCAACCTCAACCCTGTATAGCTAACTCCAACATTCACATATAGAGTGTCTATAGTTGTTCCGAAATATATATAGATGTGTCGACATGATAGGTCGAAACATTGTATACGTATCTATGGTATCTCAAGATTACATAATATACAATACAAGTTGATTAAATTATGGTTGGAATAGATTTGTTACCAATTTTCACGTAGCTAAAATGAGAAAAATTATCCAATCTTGTTTTACCCATAACTTCTTCATTTTAAATCCGTTTTGAGTGAATCAAATTGCTATGGTTTTATATTGAACTCTATTTTATGAATCTAAACAGAAAAAGTATAGGTTTATAGTCGGAAAAATAAGTTACAAGTCGTTTTTGTAAAGGTAGTCATTTCAGTCGAAAGAACGACGTCTAGATGACCATTTTAGAAAACATACTTCCACTTTGAATTTAACCATAATTTTTGGATATAGTTTCATGTTCATAATAAAAATCATTTTCTCAGAATAACAACTTTTAAATCAAAGTTTGTCATAGTTTTTAATTAACTAACCCAAAACAGCCCGCGGTGTTACTACGACGGCGTAAATCCGGTTTTACGTTGTTTTTCGTGTTTCCAGTTTTAAATCATTAAGTTAGCATATCATATAGATATAGAACATGTGTTTAGTTGATTTTAAAAGTCAAGTTAGAAGGATTATCTTTTATTTGCGAACAAGTTTAGAATTAACTAAACTATGTTCTAGTGATTACAAGTTTAAACCTTCGAATAAGATAGCTTTATATGTTTGAATCGAATGATGTTATGAACATCATTACTACCTCAAGTTCCTTGGATAAACCTACTGGAAATGAGAAAAATAGATCTAGCTTCAAAGGATCCTTGGATGGCTTGAAATTTCTTGAAGCAGAATCATGACATGAAAACAATTTCAAGTAAGTTTTCCACTCGAAATAAGATTGTTATAGTTATAGAAATTGAATTAAAGTTTGAATATGATTATTACCTTGTATTAGAAAGATAACCTACTGTAAGTAACAAAGGTTTCTTGTGTAACTTCCCGCATTTTTCCGTTAAATTATTTTTAACGCCGTCTTTTTTTTTCTTTTTAAATGATATTCCTCGTATCTAGATTCGTAACCTCCGTTAGCTAACATTCTAAATATTCTCGTTATCGGATTTTAATATCTCCCGTACTCCCGTGAAATTTAAAATAATTCGTTCGGTTAATTCCCGCACCCGATTCATAGTTGAGGGACCAAACTTGCCAAGGGTTCAAACCTTTGACTAGGTCAAAGGGTCAAACCCTTTCCACCCTTTCATTATCACCTCCTCCATTTTATTACTTCCTCCATTTTCTCTCTAACTCCAAACACAAAGATTCATCATCCATTTATGATCTAGCGGGTATTTTGCAAAACAAATTACATATTTGAGCTCTTTACAACTTCCTCTTCGTTTTGGTACCAACTTCATCTCATTTGGGTAACATTTCTAAAACACTAGATTTCTTTAAATTCGTGTTCTTGACTTAAAAGTATGTTAATTAGTGTCTATGGCTCATTGTGATGTCGTGTATGTAATTTGTATGCTCGATTTGTTGTTTTTGGTGTAACTAGTTCATTATGAAAATTGCTTGCTAAATCCTTGATTTTGGATGATCAATTGTTGTTAGATTGTTAAAGTGCATGTTTTAAAAGTGTTACTAGTATCTTTAGCTTCGTTTTGATGTATAGGTTGATTAAGGAAACATCAAACTCATGACTATTGATTTTTGTGAATTTTCGTTAGAGTTTGATAGACTTTAAATGAACTTTTGATGATTTGAATGCCATGAAATGTTGTTAGTAAGTATTTAGTTGTATTACATGTTTCATTACCTTCAAAACGGCATATCATATGTATAAATTGGATTCCCGAAACTTAAATTGCAATTGATGAACTTGAAACCTTGATTTGGAACGTTTAACGAACTTTCGACGAGGTTTTTGTTGTCTTAAATGATGATTTTGATTTATGATATGTGTTTAGTTGTATTCCTTGTCGAAATAGCTTTCCGATGATATAAAATACATGTTCTAATTGTTTGCGGATCATAAATTGTGATTGTTTGAAGTTTGGGTCGTGCACTTGAGAAATTCAGCAAACAGGGCCTGGAAGGCAATTGGGACGCCGTCCTAATATTTGGGACGCCGTCCCACTCTTCATATTGGGACTCCGTCTTGATATTTGGGACGCCGTCCCACTCTTCATATCAGGACACCGTCCTGATTTTTGGGACACCGTCCTGATACACTAAAATGGGCTGTTTGCTTTGATCTTTTGACGTAAAATGTTTACTATGCTACGGACCTCCGATTAACATGAAACTTGGCTAACATGCTCATATATGATTATATAACTTTGAAAAATTGTCGGATACCCAACCTGACCCCGTTGACTTTTCCGTTGACTTTGACCCGACCAAGTTTGACTTTTTGTCAAACTTAACCAAATACTTATGCAACCTTTCTAACATGATTATTTACTTGTATCTAGCATGAAACTTGACTAGTTGATTCACATGTTAATATAATCGAGTCATAACGAGCCATAGGACTAATTGAACATCTTTGACCGTTTGTGTTTACCGTTATTGATATAACCTATATGTTTAGGTCAAGACTAGCCTTGTCTTTGCACGCGTTTACTTGTTGAAGTACTTTTATAACTCTCGCACTCAAGGTGAGATCATAGTCCCACTTTTACTCTTTTTGAACTTATATTTGGGATGAGAAAACATAAACGATTCTTTTGAATTAAGTGAACACAAGAACGGGAAAACAAACATTCTACATACGAGTTTAGAACAAAAATCCTCAATTCGATTATCATTAGTTACACTTGACGGGTGTAAGCGAGAACTTATGTTATATGGCCATATGGGTTGACAACCCTCATCTTTGACGATTCGCTACCGTCTACGGATGAAATATATTTTCGAGAATCAGTGTTTGTTCTAGCACTATGGATGGGGTATACAATGGATGGAATGTTAAGCTTTGATAATTGGGTGCTCGTGAATATTAACTTTTAGAATGTATTACTATTATTTCAACTTTGCAAACCTTGTGGTTCGACTTACTTTACTTTTACTTACATACTTACTTAAACCTATGATTTCACCAACGTTTTCGTTGACAGATTTTCTATGTTTTTCTCAGGTCTTGCACGATATGTGATACATGCTTCCGCTCATTATTTGATACTTGCATTGGATGTCGAGTATACATGCTTTTCATGGAGCGTCTTATGACTTTACTTTAAACCGTGTCGCCTAGATTTCCTTTGTACTTATAACCTTGTAACTTAACTTTTGGTTGAACAATTCTTGTAAACTTTGGAAACAATCTTTATTTTGAAATGAAGGCGACATATTTTGGTCAAACTTTGTCTTAAAGACTTATGACCATGCAATGGGACCTACGTAGACGACGCCGTCACTTGACGATTTGTCGGGGTCGCTACAAGTGGTATCAGAGCCTTGGTTGTAGGGATTTAGAGTTCATTTGTGTCCACCCCGAGTCATAGGGTACATAGGTGAATCTAGACTACAACCGGCATATAGACTGAAGTAGGAATTATTTGACTAATTGTGCATTTATACTCGAACTCTTCTATCATATCTAACTCGTATTCGATCTTGATCTTACGTTGATAAATTTTGTTGATGCGCCACCTTGACTTTATGAAGTAATGTTAAATGCACATGAGAATCAGGGTAATATAATTTCCGGGATTATATTACGGTGATTCACATGGACGTTCTGACATTATGACATAGAGAATTTAAGGCGAGTCAAGGAAAATTTTCTCTCTATCCTTATTCCATGCCACGGTTAGTATTGTTGAAAATACTAACCAACGATATTCTTGTCTCATGAAGGAACAATGGCTCACCAAGGTCAACACAATACTCCTCTCGAAACTCTAGAACAAGCTCTTCAACGAATGATAACCACCGCCGTGGGTACGGCCGTGGCCGATCACTTTTCTAACAACAACAATCATGGAGCCGGTAATTCAATCGAAGGTTGCTCCTACAAGAACTTCATGAAGTACAATCCTCCCACTTTCGATGGAACCGGGGAACCGGTTACTCTCACCCGATGGTTTGAACAAATGGAGACCGTTTTTAACACAAGCGGTTGTTGAGACCAAGATAAGGTCAAGTTTTCCACCCTCACTTTCACCGGCATTGCTCTTTCGTGGTGGAACAAGTACGTACAATCGGTGGGTATTGATGAAGCCCACACACTCTCATGGACCGAATTAAGAGAAAGAATGATCACCGAATATTTTCTGCGCGACGAGACTCGAAGGCTCGAACAGGGTCTAAGGAATTTAAAAACGGTCGGGAATGACCTCGAAGCTTATAATCAACGGTTTACCGAACTAGCCTCAATGTGTCCCAATCTCATGACTCCCGAATCCCTAAGAGTCGAACTTTACATGGATGGCCTCCCTAAGAGCATTCAACACGGGGTAATGACATCCCAACCCACTAACCTACAAGAGGCTTTAGCAAAGGCCCACCAAACTTTGGAAACGGTGAATGAAATGGAAGCACCGGCACCAATGGTCGAGAACCACCCGAGTAACAACAAAAGAACATGGGGAGCCTCTCAATTTAGCAACCACAACAATAACAACAACCCCGCCAAGAAGCCTTTCACCTCCAACGACAAGAAAGGCTATGCCGGAAAACTACCTTTTAGTAACGAATGCCACAAGCATCACTTTGAAGGATGTGGCAGGTTTCGCCACCGGCGCCAAGGAAGTGGTCACGTCGCCAAACGTTGTGGAAGTACCACCCCCGTCGCTCGAATGATGCCCAATGCACACAGGATGGGTGCTTGCTTCGAATGTGGTCAACTGGGTCATTTTAGGAATGTGTGCCCAAAGAAGAAATCGACCCCAACACACACCGTTGAACTTTCAACATCAACGCCTAGGATGCCCGAGACGACGATGGACTAGTCACGGGTACGTTTCTTCACAACGAACCACATATTTCATACTTATTCGATTCGATTACCGCTAGACGTTTTACAACCGAGACTTTGACCTGTACTCTTTACATTTCACCTTTTTCCCTAGATACTACTTAGACGATTTAAGTGACTAACGGAAAAATATTGTGTACCTATAAATTTTATCGGAGGATATGCGTTAAGAAATTGGACTCGGCACCTATAGAACTAACGAACTCAAAACCTATTCATTAAGGAGAAATTGCTTCCCTACAATTTTGTGTAGATTATTGTGAACTAAGAAATTTTCGGTTGAAACCGATACCCTCTCCCTCGCATCCATGACCTCATGATTATTTGCATGAATCCCGTATGTTCCAAATCGACCTCCGTTCCGGTTATCATCAATTGGGGGTTAAGGGATACGACGTCTCCTAAGTCTTTCCGAACTCGCAACGTTAGTTGTAAATCTCTCTTAGTACCATTCGATTTATCCAAGGCTCGTCCGTATCCATAAACCTCCCTAAACCACGTATGCAAACTTATCTAGACAAATCTGTTATCGTATTTATAGATGACATCTTAACTTATTTAACTAAGTCCAATTTTCTAGACTATGATGTTAATGGTCAAGGCATTACAATCAATCTCGAAATCAAGCCACATGTAATCAGGGAACTCTCCCAACTCAGACTTGTATTCGTAAAAATCTTAGATCTCACCGCTTCTTACCGAAAATTCATTTCTGACTTTTCTCGTGTTACACGACCTTAATCTCTCCGCGATCGAACCTTGAGCGTGATTCTTCACACCAACATTTCTAGCTAAATTCGTACAACACCAGATGGGACTCAAATATGAAAATATTTCTACTTGAACGCCGAAAGGCATACTCTCTCGACTCAAAAATCAACGTAACTAAAATTCGTTATTTTGCTCGAAGAATTAGAATACTAAATTGTGGATCAGATCGATTTTCTCGTCATCACGTACCACACTACATACCTCTGTTATTTCACCGTTACCGTCTGATATTACTGGGATTTAAGATAACACACAATCCAATGATACTTCACTCTTCTTTGACTTAACGCCCTTGTGTTTCTGATAATCGGCCAACTATTATTCAACCCCGAACTATACAACTACGAGTACTATCTCGTTTCTCTTTCAGACTTCAACTTTTGACAACTAGAGGCACGTTATGGCAACCTCGAGATGTAAGCTCATCCTATTCTAAGTCCTCATTTCACTCCTATCTTTATCGCTCGCATTTTCGTTTAAGGAAACTCCATGTAACATTTCTCCATGGATAGAGAAACTCCTTATATTGCATTAGTATTCGCCACGAGGGTGAATAGTCCTAACGAAAATTTTTCAAACCCTAACTGACTTGTTCAAACATATATTAAGAGATTCTATTCCAACACGGTGTATCTTCGTCATTTATCCTGTATCGAATTACTCGTTTCACTTCTAGTACCGCGTATCTCCCACAACCGACGAACCGAGCAAATGTACGATTCAATCTTGGAAAGACATGTTACAGACTGGTATTGTCACCTTTAGTAGTTCCTCTTACAACGACAGCTATCACTCGTATATTAACGCAGCACTTCCGAAACCCTATATGACCGCAAATGTCATACCCCTGTTCATTTAACCAAAGCATGTGGCAAGCAAATCACTGAATCTGAACTCCATCAAGAAACAACATTTAAGATCGTTCACTCAAAACGACCCGTAGTCGCCAAAGGGGCTATACCGATATTCGACGTAAACCTCTCGAATCCCAAGTTAGTAACAGTGTAATATTGAGAACCCGCACCTTGGAAGGGTGTAATCCATTTCAGGAATCAGGGAAAGTTAAACCCGCGACATGTTAACCCTTTTGAAACCTTGGGGCGTATTGGAACCGCTCCCTACCGTTTAGAACTTCCGACTCAATTAAGTTTCCGTTTACCCTACATTTCGTGTAACAAACTTAGAAACGTGTCCTGCGGAACAGGAACGTGCAATCCTGCTGGATACATCAACTATCGATGACAAACTTCTCTTCATAGGAAAACCAGTTGAAACCGGGGATCGTAAAAACCGAACCTTAATGCAACGTAAAACCCTGACTATCCAAATTCATGAGAACCCTCAAGAACGTACTTTCACTTATTCATAGCATTGACAACGTAAAGTCTCGAGTAAGAGATATCGACTACTACTTCCAACTAAATTTCGGGGCGAAATTTCTTTTGAGGTGTGGATAATGTAACATCCCGCATTTTTTCGTTAAATTATTTTTAACGCCGTCTTTTTTTTCTTTTTAAATGATATTCCTCGTATCTAGATTCGTAACCTCCGTTAGCTAACATTCTAAATATTCTCGTTATCGGATTTTAATATCTCCCGTACTCCCGTGAAATTTAAAATAATTCGTTCGGTTAATTCCCGCACCCGATTCATAGTTGAGGGACCAAACTTGCCAAGGGTTCAAACCTTTGACTAGGTCAAAGGGTCAAACCCTTTCCACCCTTTCATTATCACCTCCTCCATTTTATTACTTCCTCCATTTTCTCTCTAACTCCAAACACAAAGATTCATCATCCATTTATGATCTAGCGGGTATTTTGCAAAACAAATTACATATTTGAGCTCTTTACAACTTCCTCTTCGTTTTGGTACCAACTTCATCTCATTTGGGTAACATTTCTAAAACACTAAATTTCTTTAAATTCGTGTTCTTGACTTAAAAGTATGTTAATTAGTGTCTATGGCTCATTGTGATGTCGTGTATGTAATTTGTATGCTCGATTTGTTGTTTTTGGTGTAACTAGTTCATTATGAAAATTGCTTGCTAAATCCTTGATTTTGGATGATCAATTGTTGTTAGATTGTTAAAGTGCATGTTTTAAAAGTGTTACTAGTATCTTTAGCTTCGTTTTGATGTATAGGTTGATTAAGGAAACATCAAACTCATGACTATTGATTTTTGTGAATTTTCGTTAGAGTTTGATAGACTTTAAATGAATTTTTGATGATTTGAATGCCATGAAATGTTGTTAGTAAGTATTTAGTTGTATTACATGTTTCATTACCTTCAAAACGGCATATCATATGTATAAATTGGATTCCCAAAACTTAAATTGCAATTGATGAACTTGAAACCTTGATTTGGAACGTTTAACGAACTTTCGACGAGGTTTTTGTTGTCTTAAATGATGATTTTGATTTATTATATGTGGTTAGTTGTATTCCTTGTCAAAATAGCTTTCCGATGATATAAAATACATGTTCTAATTGTTTGCGGATCATAAATTGTGATTGTTTGAAGTTTGGGTCGTGCACTTGAGAAATTCAGCAAACAGGGCCTGGAAGGCAATTGGGACGCCGTCCTGATATTTGGGACGCCGTCCCACTCTTCATATTGGGACGCCGTCTTGACATTTGGGACGCCGTCCCACTCTTCATATCAGGACACCGTCCTCATTTTTGGGACACCGTCCTGATACACTAAAATGGGCTGTTTGCTTTGATCTTTTGACGTAAAATGTTTACTATGCTACGGACCTCCGATTAACATGAAACTTGGCTAACATGCTCATATATGATTATATAACTTTGAAAAATTGTCGGATACCCAACCCGACCCCGTTGACTTTTCCGTTGACTTTGACCCGACCAAGTTTGACTTTTTGTCAAACTTAACCAAATACTTATGCAACCTTTCTAACATGATTATTTACTTGTATCTAGCATGAAACTTGACTAGTTGATTCACATGTTAATATAATCGAGTCGTAACGAGCCATAGGACTAATTGAACATCTTTGACCGTTTGTGTTTACCGTTATTGATATAACCTATATGTTTAGGTCAAGACTAGCCTTGTCTTTGCACGCGTTTACTTGTTGAAGTAATTTTATAACTCTCGCACTCAAGGTGAGATCATAGTCCCACTTTTACTCTTTTTGAACTTATATTTGGGATGAGAAAACATAAACGATTCTTTTGAATTAAGTGAACACAAGAACGGGAAAACAAACATTCTACATACGAGTTTAGAACAAAAATCCTCAATTCGATTATCATTAGTTACACTTGATGGGTGTAAGCGAGAACTTATGTTATATGGCCATATGGGTTGACAACCCTCATCTTTGACGGTTCGCTACCGTCTACGGATGAAATATATTTTCGAGAATCAGTGTTTGTTCTAGCACTATGGATGGGGTATACAATGGATGGAATGTTAAGCTTTGATAATTGGGTGCTCGTGAATATTAACTTTTAGAATGTATTACTATTATTTCAACTTTGCAAACCTTGTGGTTCGACTTACTTTACTTTTACTTACATACTTACTTAAACCTATGATTTCACCAACGTTTTCGTTGACAGATTTTCTATGTTTTTCTCAGGTCTTGCACGATATGTGATACATGCTTCCGCTCATTATTTGATACTTGCATTGGATGTCGAGTATACATGCTTTTCATGGAGCGTCTTATGACTTTACTTTAAACCGTGTCGCCTAGATTTCCTTTGTACTTATAACCTTGTAACTTAACTTTTGGTTGAACAATTCTTGTAAACTTTGGAAACAATCTTTATTTTGAAATGAAGGCGACATATTTTGGTCAAACTTTGTCTTAAAGACTTATGACCATGCAATGGGACCTACGTAGATGACGTCGTCACTTGACGATTTGTCGGGGTCGCTACATCTTGATCTTGGATGATTACTTGGAATGGATTTAGAAAACTTGGAAGTAAACTTGCAATCTTGGAAGTATTCTTGATTTTATGAAACTAGAACTTTTGGAATTTATGAAGAACACTTAGAACTTGAAGATAGAACTTGAGAGAGATCAATTAGATAAAGAAAATTGAAGAATGAAAGTGTTTGTAGGTGTTTTTGGTCGTTGGTGTATGGATTAGATATAAAGGATATGTAATTTTGTTTTCATGTAAATAAGTCATGAATGATTACTCATATTTTTATAATTTTATGAGATACTTCATGCTAGTTGCCAAATGATGGTTCCTACATGTGTTAGGTGACTCACATGGGCTTCTAAGAGCTGATCATTGGAGTGTATATACAAATAGTACATACATCTAAAAGCTGTGTATTGTAAAAGTACGAATACGGGTGCATACGAGTAGAATTGTTGATGAAACTGAACGAGCATGTAATTGTAAGCATTTTTGTTAAATAGAAGTATTTTGATAAGTGTCTTGAAGTCTTTCAAAAGTGTATGATTACATATTAAAACACTACATGTATATACATTTTAACTGAGTCGTTAAGTCATCGTTAGTCGTTACATGTAAATGTTGTTTTGAAACCTTTAGGTTAACGATCTTGTTAAATGTTGTAAACCCAATGTTTATAATATCAAAAGAGATTTTAAATTATTATATTATCATGATATTATGATGTACGAATATCTCTTAATATGATATATATACATTAAATGTCGTTACAACGATAATCGTTACATATATGTCTCGTTTCAAAATCATTAAGTTAGT
The DNA here is from genome assembly GCF_046630445.1 of Rutidosis leptorrhynchoides. Taxonomy (NCBI): domain Eukaryota; kingdom Viridiplantae; phylum Streptophyta; class Magnoliopsida; order Asterales; family Asteraceae; genus Rutidosis; species Rutidosis leptorrhynchoides. Next base: position 279,852,396 of record NC_092336.1, read on the forward strand.
AGTCTTGTTTTTACATATGTAGTTCATTGTTAATATATACTTAATGATATGTTTGCTTATCATAATATCATGTTAACTATATATATAACCATATATATGTCATCATATAGTTCTTACAAGTTTTAACATTCGTGAATCACCGGTCAACTTGGGTGGTCAATTGTCTATATGAAACCTATTTCAATTAATCAAGTCTTAACAAGTTTGATTGTTTAACATGTTGGAAACACTTAATCATGTAAATAACAATTTCATTTAATATATATATAAACATGGAAAAGTTCGGGTCACTACAGTACCTACCCGTTAAATAAATTTTGTCCCGAAATTTTAAGCAGTTGGAGGTGTTGACGTATCTTCTGGAAATAAGTGAGGGTATTTCTTCTTCATCTAATCTTCTCGTTCCCAGGTGAACTTGGGTCCTCTACGAGCATTCCATCGAACCTTAACAATTGGTATCTTATTTTGTTTGAGTCTTTTAACCTCACGATCCATTATTTCGACGGGTTCTTCGATGAATTGAAGTTTTTCGTTGATTTGGATTTCGTCTAACAGAATAGTGAGATCTTCTTTAGCAAAACATTTCTTCAAATTTGAGACGTGGAAAGTGTTATGTACAGCCGCGAGTTATTGAGGTAGCTCCAGTTAGTAAGCTACTGGTCCGACACGATCTATAATCTTGAATGGTCTAATGTACCTTGGATTTAGTTTCCCCCGTTTACCAAATCGAACAACGCCTTTCCAAGGTGAAACCTTAAGCATGACCATTTCTCCAATTTCAAACTCTATATCTTTTCTTTTACTGTCCGCGTAGCTCTTTTGTCGACTCTGGGCGGTTTTCAATCTTTGTTGAATTTGGATGATTTTCTCGGTAGTTTCTTGTATTATCTCAGGGCCCGTAATCTGTCTATCCCCCACGTCACTCCAACAAATTAGAGACCTGCACTTTCTACCATAAAGTGCTTCAAACGGTGCCATCTCAATGCTTGAATGGTAGCTGTTGTTGTAGGAAAATTCTGCTAATGGTAGATGTCGATCCCAATTGTTTCCGAAATCAATAACACAAGCTCGTAGCATGTCTTCAAGTGTTTGTATCGTCCTTTCGCTCTGCCCATCAGTTTGTGGATGATAGGTAGTACTCATGTCTATACGAGTTCCCAATGCTTGCTGTAATGTCTGCCAGAATCTTGAAATAAATCTGCCATCCCTATTAGAGATAATAGAGATTGGTATTCCATGTCTGGAGATGACTTCCTTCAAATATAGTCGTGCTAACTTCTCCATCTTGTCATATTCTCTTATTGGCAGGAAGTGTGCTGACTTGGTGAGACGATCAACAATTACCCAAATAGTATCATAACCACTTGCAGTCCTTGGCAATTTAGTAATGAAATCCATGGTAATGATTTCCCATTTCCATTCCGGGATTTCAGGTTGTTGTAGTAGACCTGATGGTTTCTGATGTTCAGCTTTGACCTTAGAACACGTCAAACATTCTCCTACATATTTAGCAATATCGGCTTTCATACCTAGCCACCAAAAATGTTTCTTAAGATCCTTGTACATCTTCCCCGTTCCAGGATGTATTGAGTATCTGGTTTTATGAGCTTCTCTAAGTACCATTTCTCTCATATCTCCAAATTTTGGTACCCAGATTCTTTCAGCCCTATACCGGGTTCCGTCTTCCCGAATATTAAGATGCTTCTCCGATCCTTTGGGTATTTCATCCTTTAAATTTCCCTCTTTTAAAACTCCTTGTTGCGCCTCCTTTATTTGAGTAGTAAGGTTAGTGTGAATCATCATATTCAGTTGTTTCTGATTAAATATGTGTTGAAGACTTTGATGGTCGGTATATATAATACTTTTAACCCCATATAAGTAGTGCCTCCAAGTCTTTAATGCAAAAACAACCGCGCCTAATTCCAAATCATGCGTCATATTATTTTGTTCGTGAATCTTCAATTGTCTAGACGCATAAGCAATCACCTTCGTTCGTTGCATTAATACACAACCGAGACCTTCCTTTGATGCGTCACAATAAATCACAAAATCATCATTCCCTTCAGGCAATGACAATATAGGTGCCGTAGTTAGCTTTTTCTTCAATAACTGAAACGCTTTCTCTTGTTCATCCTTCCATTCAAATTTCTTCCCTTTATGCGTTAATGCAAGTCAAGGGTTTTGCTATTCTGGAAAAGTCTTGGATGAACCTTCTGTAGTAACCAGCTAGTCCTAAAAATTGACGTATATGCTTCGGAGTTTTTGGGGTTTCCCACTTTTCAACGGTTTCGATCTTTGCCGGGTCCACCTGGATACCTTCTTTGTTCACTATGTGACCGAGGAATTGAACTTCTTCCAACCAAAATGCACACTTTGAAAATTTAGCGTACAGTTTTTCTTTCCTCAATACTTCTAGCACTTTTCTCAAATGTTCTTCGTGCTCTTGATCATTCTTTGAGTAAATAAGTATGTCATCGATGAAAACAATGACAAACTTGTCAAGATATGGCCCACACACTCGGTTCATGAGGTCTATGAACACAGCTGGTGCGTTAGTCAATCCAAACGGCATAACCATAAACTCGTAATGACCATAACGCGTCCTAAAAGCAGTTTTTGGAATATCATCCTCCTTTACTCGCATTTGATGATATCCAGAACGTAAATCGATCTTCGAATAAACCGACGAGCCTTGTAATTGATCAAATAAGTCGTCAATTCTCGGTAGTGGATAACTGTTTTTGATGGTAAGTTTGTTCAACTCTCTATAGTCAATACACAACCTAAATGTACCATCCTTCTTCTTGACAAACAAAACAGGAGCTCCCCATGGTGATGTGCTTGGTCGAATGAAACCACGTTCTAATAGTTCTTGCAGTTGGCTTTGCAGTTCTTTCATCTCGCTGGGTGCGAGTCTATAAGGAGCACGAGCTATTGGTGCAGCTCCTGGTACAAGATCTATTTGAAATTCAACAGATCGATGTGGAGGTAGTCCCGGTAATTCTTTTGGAAATACATCGGGAAATTCTTTTGCGACGGGAACATCATTGATGCTCTTTTCTTCAGTTTGTACTTTCTCGACGTGTGCTAGAACAGCATAGCAACCTTTTCTTATTAGTTTTTGTGCCTTCAAATTACTAATAAGATGTAGCTTCATGTTGCCCTTTTCTCCGTACACCATTAAGGGTTCTCCTTCTTCTCGTACAATGTGAATTGCATTTTTATAACATACGATCTCTGCTTTCACCTTCTTCAGCCAGTCCATGCCAACTATTACATCAAAACTCCCTAACTCTACTGGTATCAAATCAATCTTAAATATTTCGCTACCCAGTTTAATTTCTCGATTCCGGCATATATTATCTGCTGAAATTAATTTACCGTTTGCTAATTCGAGTAAAAATTTACTATCCAATGGCATCAATGGACAACTTAATTTAGCACAAAAATCTCTACTCATATAGCTTCTATCCGCACCCGAATCAAATAAAACGTAAGCAGATTTATTGTCAATAAGAAACGTACCCGTAACAAGCTCCGGGTCTTCCTGTGCCTCTGCCGCATTAAAATTGAAAACTCTTCCGCGGCCTTGTACATTCGTATTCTCCTGGTTCGGGCAATTTCTAATAATGTGGCCCGGTTTTCCACATTTATAACAAACTACATTGGCATAACTTGCTCTGACACTACTTGCTCCGCCATTACTCGTTCCGACACCATTTGTTCCTTTCGTTCTGTTAACCCCTGGTCCGTAGACCTCACACTTCGCCGCGCTATGACCATTTCTTTTACACTTGTTGCAAAATTTAGTGCAGAACCCCGAGTGATACTTTTCACACCTTTGGCATAGCTGCTTCTGATAGTTGTTGTTGTTGCGGTTATTATTGTTGTTGGGATGATTGTTGTAGTTGCTGCTGTTGTTGTTGTTGTTGTTGTTGTTGTTGTTGTTGTTGTTGTTGTTGTTGGGCCGTTTGTTGTAGTTGCGATTGATGTTGCGATTATTGGGATAGTTGTTGCGATTATTGTTGTAATTGCTGTTGTTGTTGTATTGGTGATTCTTATCACCGTTTTCCTCCCACTTTCTTTTGATTTGCTTCACATTGGTCTCTTCAGCAGTCTGTTCTTTAATTCTTTCTTCAATCTGGTTCACTAGTTTGTGAGCCATTCTACATGCCTGTTGTATGGAGGCGGGCTCGTGTGAACTTATATCTTCTTGGATTCTTTCCGGTAATCCTTTCACAAACGCGTCGATCTTCTCTTCCTCATCTTCGAATGCTCCCGGACACAATAGGCACAATTCTGTGAATCATCTTTCGTACGTGGTAATATCAAATCCTTGGGTTCGTAACCCTCTAAGTTCTGTCTTGAGCTTATTGACCTCGGTTCTGGGACGATACTTCTCATTCATCAAGTGCTTGAATGCTGACCACGGTAGTGCGTAAGCATCATCTTATCCCACTTGCTCTAGATAGGTATTCCACCATGTTAACGTAGAACCTGTGAAGGTATGCGTAGCGTACTTCACTTTGTCCTCTTCAGTACACTTACTTATGGCAAACACCGATTCAACCTTCTCGGTCCACCGTTTCAATCCGATCGGTCCTTCGGTTCCATCAAATTCCAAAGGTTTGCAGGCAGTGAATTCTTTGTAGGTGCATCCTACACGATTTTCGGTACTGCTAGATCCAAGGTTATTGTTGGTATGTAGCGCAGCCTGTACTGCGGCTATGTTTGAAGCTAGAAAAGTACGGAATTCCTCTTCATTCATATTCACGGTGTGTCGAGTAGTCGGTGCCATTTCCTTCAAAATATTCAAATGGAACAAGTTAATCATACAGAATATTAAGAGTAGTTAATAGTATTTCGTAGCATAATATGAACTCATTTATAAAAGCTTTTTCTTCATATTAGCGTTTTATAAGTTTAAATTCGGGTAGTACCTACCCGTTAAGTTCATACTTAGTAGCTAATATACAATTCAACTACTACAATTCTATATGAAAAACTGATTATAATAATATTTCGCGTTCAAACTTTTATACAATATTTTACAAACTTACAATACCGCTTATTTTACATAAAGCATGAAATATAGCATACAATAACTTTGATACAAGATAGTTGTGAAGATAATTCTAGCTAGTACACAAGTTGTTCAGCAAAGTCAATAAAGACACGTAATTCATACGTCCAGAAACAAGTCATGCATTCTGGTTTTACTAGGACTACTTTCCATCCTTGGTCTTGTGGAACATAACCGTTATGGCCGTTGATAAGACAGCGTGTTGAAATGTCGTCAAAGGGACGAGGGTTACGTAATATCCAACAGTCCCTTAACAATCTAAAAACCTCATTTCTTACCCCAATTACCAACTCCGTCACTTGTGGGAACGTTTTGTTTAATAGTTGTAGCCCGATGTTCTTGTTCTCACTTTGGTGAGAAGCGAACATTACTAAGCCGTAAGCATAACATGCTTCTTTATGTTGCATGTTAGCCGCGTTTTCTAAATCACGAAGTCCTATATTCGGATATATTGAGTCAAAATAATTTCTTAACCCGTTGCGTAAAATAGCATTTGGGTTCCCCGCAATATATGCGTCAAAGTAAACACATCGTAACTTATGGATTTCCCAATGTGATATCCCCCATCTTGTGACAACCCGGAAATTTCCAATCAAATTTAAACTTTAATCTTTATATGTTTCCGACACGATAAGCAATATTTGTTAAGTTAAAATTCAAGAATTTTAAACTATGTTCATACATCCATTCAACCTCGACCAAGTTCCAACGATTCACGAACCATTAAACGAATATGATTATATATGTATATGTGTATATATATTATAACTTGAAACGTAAACAAAATATTAGATTAAATACTTTATATGATTGTATCTGTTTTAAAATGTTTATCAATGGAATTAGAAGATAAGATCAAATGATTGAATTATCAGATATATTGAATTATGATTACAAGTCTCTGTTGAAAGGCCCACGTTGATTTGAGAAATCTTTCTATTTTAACAATATTCGAAAAATGGTAAAGTGATTTATAAATAAGAACAAATTGTCAATCATTGAGAACTAGACAAAGGATAGTGGAAGATTGAATCTTATAAAGACTCGATTGATCTATTTAGTTTCAAACGTACAAAAACGTTTTCAGTTTAAAAAGAACTTTATTATTAAAACGTATATAACTTTTATTTTTATCTAGAACCACTTTTGACAACTCATTACTTAACTAGTATGATAAAGATAACGATATTTATATTTTATATTATTAAATATATATAACGATTTAAATTAATATTATATATATTTATACGCGTATTATACGTACATAGTTTTATACTTTTACTATACTTAAACTTTACCTTTACTTTATTTTTACTTTACTTTAACTTTAATAATTCATACTTTAATAATTCACTTTAATAATTCATACTTTAATAATTCACTTTAATAATTCAAAAATCTATTATAAATAGAATTCAATAGGTTTCATTATTTCATAGAAACTTAAAAATATTTTTCTCTAAACTCTCTCAATCAATTTACATATATATATTTACTCCGTATTATTTCAAGATATTATTAGTATACATAAAATATTACGACGGAGTGCTGTCCGAGTGGTTTCGAAATTGTTTTTCGAGTAGGATAGGATTAAGGAAATTATGGGTTATAGCTATGGAGGTGATTGAGTATGGTTCATGGGTATGCTCGTGAGGTCAATATCGTGTTTATTATTTCCGTTGCGTCTACGTACCTTTCCTGCAATATTGAATCTCAATATTGATACGTGAGTACTCATAATTTAACTTTTACATACTAATAGTGTATCCCTGACTAGTGCTCGAGTATTTAGGATTATGCATGCTTGTACTTTTGATATTACTCTTAGACAGGTTAGGTTGAATCTTGAATTAGTTACACTTGAGGTTGAGATAGGGTATAAGATATGCATGTCCTTGGAAAGCTAGCGAAAAAATTAAGAACTTTTCCTTTAGATATCGAATGGTTTCGATGAACGGATTAGAAGTTATAATCAATTGAATTTTCGATATTTTTATTAAAAATGATTATTATTATCGTCGTTCTAGTTTTATCTTATTATTATGATTATTATTATCTTTATCAATAAAAGAGATTTATCATTAAAAATTGTTATTTTTTTATTATTACTATCGTTATTATAGTTAAAGTTATAATTATTATTATTATTATTATCCAATTATTATTATTATTATTATTATTATTATTATTATTATTATTATTATTATTATTATTATCATCATCATTATTAATATATATATCATTATTTAAAAATGGTTATTGTTATTGTTATTATTATTATTACTATATTATCATTAAGATAATTATTAGTATTATCGTTAATAATGTTATAGTAACTATCATTATTAATATTAGTGTAATTAAAACAAATATTTGTAACACCTAATTATTTTCATTACTATTATTATCATTATTATGAACACGATATAAAAGACGATTAAAAGCTATTAAACGAAATGATTAGGAAATAATGAGTAAGAGTATCATGATGAAATTAAAATATTATAAGATATTGATTTAGATAAAATTATCGTTCTTATTATTTTTATCATTACTATTATTATTAAAAGTATCGTTAGTATTAAAATTATCATTTTAACAAAAATTATCATTTTAATAGAAATGTCATTGTTACTATAAAATATCATTATTATTATTATTATTTTAAATAGAATTATTATTTTAAAGATAATATTAAAAATTATCGTAAATATTAAAGTTATCATAATTAGAATTATTGTTTTATCATAATGTCATCTTAGTAATTATAAATATTGATATTTTTATAATAATACTTATTATTACAAAATAATACAACTTTTACTTACTATCATTATAGATATTATTTTATTAAATAAATATGTGATACAAACATATTTTACTACGTGTAATAACATACTTTAATAATACCTATCATATTATCTTTATGATATTAAATGAACCCTATAAATTTTATTACTTAATATATATAAAAGTATATTTTATTATATAAATTTAATATAAAATTTTATTTATTAATAAATAAAAATATAATTTACTCTAATAAATCTTTTAAAAATATTTAAAAATATAAAATGACAATATTTAAACTATATATTAATCATGTATAGATTTTTGGAAATTATTTTGAGTCAAATTTACTTTTGTTGACTTTTGCAAGTTAGTCTCGAGCATTAGGATTGTGGTACACTATGACTTGACCTAATTTGTTAGACAAATATTGACCAACACATAAATATATATAATTAATTTAGGTTCGTGAATCCGAGGCCAACCTTGCACTTGTTCAATGATGTTATATGTATTTTTACTACGAAATACAGTATGGTGAGTTTCATTTGCCTTTTTACCCTTTATATTTTTGGGACTGAGAATACATGCGCTTTTATAAATGTTTGACGAAATAGACACAAGTAATTGAAACTACATTCTATGGTTGAATTATCGAAATCGAATATGCCCCTTTTTATTAAAGTCTGGTAATCTAAGAATTAGGAAACAGACACCCTAATTGACGCGAATCCTAAAGATAGATCTATTGGGCCAAACAAACCCCATCCAAAGTATCGGATGCTTTAGTACTTCGAAATTTATATCATGTCCGAAGGAGGATCCCGGAATGATAGGGGATATTCTTATATGTATCTAGTTAATGTCGGTTACCAGGTGTTCACCATATGAATGATTATTTTTGTCTCTATGCATGGGACGTATAATTATGAGAACTGAAAATGAAATTCTTGTGGTCTATTAAAATGATGGAAATAAATGATTATGATAAACTAATGAACTCACCAACCTTTTGGTTGACACTTTAAAGCATGTTTATTCTCAGGTGTTAAAGAAATCTTCCGCTGTGCATTTTCTCATTTTAAAGATATTACTTGGAGTCTTTCATAGCATATTTCGAAGAACGTTGCATTCGAGTCATTGAGTTCATCAAAGATTATTATTAAATCAATTTATAGTTGGATAGTGGATATTATGAAATGGTATGCATGCCTGTCAATTTTCGATGTAAAGAAAGTTTGTCTTTTAAAAACGAATGCAATGTTTGTAAAATGTATCATATAGAGGTCAAATAACTCGTAATGTAATCAACTATTGTGAATCGTTTATAATGTATATGAACGGGTCCTTTCACATCTTTCCAACGAAAGCCTTTTATAAACCAAGGAATTCTTGGAACGTTCTTCGAATGTCTTACAAACTGATCTCGCCTTAAATAGTTGTGCCGAGGAATTCTGACTGACTCTAGACAAGATTTCATCAATCATGTCTCCGGATAGGTCTCTTAAAATATTGGGTTGTCTATCCATTTTGTGTTTTTATGCTGTAAAATAGACAAGAGTTAGGTTCATAATAAAAAAAATACTTATTAATACAAGCAATTTTTACATATATCATAAAGCATAAGTACACTATATTACATATATTACACCACACGAATACAACTATCTTATTCCGACTCGCTCATTTCTTCTTCTTCAGTTTTGGTTCGTTTTGCCAAGTTTCTAGGGATATATGATGTTCCCCTAATACGAGCTGTCGTTTTCCACAACGGTTTAGAAAAACCTGGTGGTTTAGAGGTTCCCGGGTCATTGTTACAACTTAAGGACTTCGGGGGTTGACGATACATATAAAGTTCATCGGGATTGAATTAGATTTCTCTATTTTTATGCCCTTTCCCTTATTATTTTCTTTTGCTTTTTTAAATTCAGTTGGGGTAATTTCTATAACATCATCGGAATTCTCGTCGGAATCTGATTCATCAGAGAATTGGTAATCCTCCCAATATTTTGCTTCCTTGGCGGAAACACCATTGACCATAATTAACCTTGGTCGGTTAGTTGAGGATTTTCTTTTACTTAACCGTTTTATTATTCCCCCCATCGGTTCTATTTCCTCCTCCGGTTCCTCCTCTTCCGGTTCTGATTCTTCTTCCGGTTCTTCTTCGGGAACTTGTGAATCAGTCCAATATATATTCGACTCTTCATTATTATTAGGTGAGTCAATGGGATTTGTGCTAGAGGTAGACATCTATCACACAATATCAAACATGTTAAGAGATTAATATATCACATAATATATACATGTTAATAATATATAGTTTCCAACAAAAATGTTAAGCAATCATTTTTAAAGAAAACACGGTTGAAGTCCAGACTCACTAATGCATACTAACAAACTCGATAAGACACACTAATGCAAATTTTCTGGTTCTCTAAGACCAACGCTCGGATACCAACTGAAATGTCCCGTTCTTATTGATTAAAAACGTTCCATATTAATTGATTTCGTTGCGAGGTTTTGACCTCTATATGAGACGTTTTTCAAAGACTGCATTCATTTTTAAAACAAACCATAACCTTTATTTCATAAATAAAGGTTTAAAAAGCTTTACGTAGATTATCAAATAATGATAATCTAAAATATCCTGTTTACACACGACCATTACATAATGGTTTACAATACAAATATGTTACATCGAAATCAGTTTCTTGAATGTAGTTTTTACACAATATCATACAAACATGGACTCCAAATCTTGTCCTTATTTTAGTATGCAACAGCGGAAGCTCTTAGTATTCACCTGAGAATAAACATGCTTTAAACGTCAACAAAAATATTGGTGAGTTATAGGTTTAACCTATATATATCAAATCGTAACAATAGACCACAAGATTTCATATTTCAATACACATCCCATACATAGAGATAAAAATCATTCATATGGTGAACACCTGGTAACCGACATTAACAAGATGCATATATAAGAATATCCCCATCATTTCGGGACACCCTTCGGATATGATATAAATTTCGAAGTACTAAAGCATTCGGTACTTTGGATGGGTTTGTTAGGCCCAATAGATCTATCTTTAGGATTCGCGTCAATTAGGGTGTCTGTTCCCTAATTCTTAGATTACCAGACTTAATAAAAAGGGGCATATTCGATTTCGATAATTCAACCAAAGAATGTAGTTTCACGTACTTGTGTCTATTTTGTAAATCATTTATAAAACCTGCATGTATTCTCATCCCAAAAATATTAGATTTTTATAAGTGGGACTATAACTCACTTTCACAGATTTTTACTTCGTCGGGAAGTAAGACTTGGCCACTGGTTGATTCACGAACCTATAACAATATATACATATATATCAAAGTATGTTCAAAATATATTTACAACACTTTTAATATATTTTGATGTTTTAAGTTTATTAAGTCAGCTGTCCTCGTTAGTAACCTACAACTAGTTGTCCACAGTTAGATGTACATAAATAAATCGATAAATATTATCTTGAATCAATCCACGACCCAGTGTATACGTATCTCAGTATTGATCACAACTCAAACTATATATATTTTGGAATCAACCTCAACCCTGTATAGCTAACTCCAACATTCACATATAGATTGTCTATGGTTGTTCCGAAATATATATAGATGTGTCGACATGATAGGTCGAAACATTATATACGTATCTATGGTATCTCAAGATTACATAATATACAATACAAGTTGATTAAATTATGGTTGGAATAGATTTGTTACCAATTTTCACGTAGCTAAAATGAGAAAAATTATCCAATCTTGTTTTACCCATAACTTCTTCATTTTAAATCCGTTTTGAGTGAATAAAATTGCTATGGTTTCATATTGAACTCTATTTTATGAATCTAAACAGAAAAAGTATAGGTTTATAGTCGGAAAAATAAGTTACAAGTCATTTTTGTAAAGGTAGTCATTTCAGTCGAAATAACGACGTCTAGATGACCATTTTAGAAAACATACTTCCACTTTGAGTTTAATCATAATTTTTGGATATAGTATCATGTTCATAATAAAAATCATTTTCTCAGAATAACAACTTTTAAATCAAAGTTTGTCATAGTTTTTAATTAACTAACCCAAAACAGCCCGCGGTGTTACTACGACGGCGTAAATCCGGTTTTACTTTGTTTTTCGTGTTTTCAGGTTTTAAATCATTAAGTTAGCATATCATATAGATATAGAACATGTGTTTAGTTTATTTTAAAAGTCAAGTTAGAAGGATTAACTTTTATTTGCGAACAAGTTTAGAATTAACTAAACTATGTTCTAGTGATTACAAGTTTAAACCTTCGAATAAGATAGCTTTATATGTATGAATCGAATGATGTTATGAACATCATTACTACCTCAAGTTCCTTGGATAAACCTACTGGAAATGAGAAAAATAGATCTAGCTTCAAAGGATCCTTGGATGGCTTGAAAGTTCTTGAAGCAGAATCATGACACGAAAACAATTTCAAGTAAGATTTACACTCGAAATAAGATTGTTAAAGTTATAGAAATTGAATTAAAGTTTGAATATGATTATTACCTTGTATTAGAAAGATAACCTACTGTAAGTAACAATGGTTTCTTAATCTTGGATGATTACTTGGAATGGATTTAGAAAACTCGGAAGTAAACCTGCAATCTTGGAAGTATTCTTGATTTTATGAAACTAGAACTTTTGGAATTTATGAAGAACACTTAGAACTTGAAGATAGAACTTGAGAGAGATCAATTAGATGAAGAAAATTGTACAATGAAAGTGTTTGTAGGTGTTTTTGGTCGTTGGTGTATGGATTAGATATAAAGGATATGTAATTTTGTTTTCATGTAAATAAGTCATGAATGATTACTCATATTTTTGTAATTTTATGAGATATTTCATGCTAGTTGCCAAATGATGGTTCCCACATGTGTTAGGTGACTTACATGGGCTGCTAAGAGCTGATCATTGGAGTGTATATACCAATAGTACATACATCTAAAAGCTGTGTATTGTACGAGTACGAATACGGGTGCATACGAGTAGAATTGTTGATGAAACTGAACGAGGATGTAATTGTAAGCATTTTTGTTAAGTAGAAGTATTTTGATAAGTGTCTTGAAGTCTTTCAAAAGTGTATGATTACATATTAAAACACTACATGTATATACATTTTAACTGAGTCGTTAAGTCATCGTTAGTCATTACATGTAAATGTTGTTTTGAAACCTTTAGGTTAACGATCTTGTTAAATGTTGTTAACCCAATGTTTATAATATCAAAAGAGATTTTAAATTATTATATTATCATGATATTATGATGTACGAATATCCCTTAATACGATATATATACATTAAATGTCGTTACAACGATAATCGTTACATATATGTCTCGTTTCAAAATCATTAAGTTAGTAGTCTTGTTTTTACATATGTAGTTCATTGTTAATATACTTATTGATATGTTTGCTTATCATAATATCATGTTAACTATATATATAACCATATATATGTCATCATATAGTTTTTACAAGTTTTAACATTCGTGAATCACCGGTCAACTTGGGTGGTCAATTGTCTATATGAAACCTATTTCAATTAATCAAGTCTTAACAAGTTTGATTGTTTAACATGTTGGAAACACTTAATCATGTAAATAACAATTTCATTTAATATATATATAAACATGGAAAAGTTCGGGTCACTACAGGATAAGTTTAAAAAGGTAACTACTTTCTATAAGGGTAGTGATATTGCTACAAGAAGAGAAATTGATACATCTGCTGGAGGAAACATTATGAGCAAAACTGCCAAAGAAGTCGAAACTCTTATTAACAAGTTGGCTGCTCATTCCCATGAATGGCATCAAGACTTAGATATTTCTCATTTGGTGAAATCTGTTAGTTATGATTCTGAAGATATGGTTAAAGCTATGAATGTGCAATTGGGTAATTTATTAAGGCAGATTGAAAAGCTTACTAAGGAAATGCATATGATTAAGGTAGGTTGTGAAAAATGCCAAGGTCCTCATGCTACTAAAGATTGTGTTGCTAGTCTTACCATGGAGCAAGTCGAGAATGTTTTGTATGTTAATCAATTTCAAGGAAACCCGAATTACCGAAATAATTATAATACGCCTTATCCTGCTAATAATAATAAAAACCCACCTGGTTTCTTTCCTGTTAGAGCACCCTTCATTCCAAATTCTTCTAATGCTCAAAAATCTAATCTTGAAGAAAGCATCCTCACTTTTATCAAAAATCAAAATGAAGCTAATGATAACATAAAAGCTCAACTTTCCCAAGTACAAAATAATCATCAAGTGTCCATTCAAAACTTAGAACGCAATGTTACTAAGTTATTCAAACTTGTCGATGGAAAAGTTCCAGTTGAATCTAAAGTTTCTAAGGAAGTTAGTTTTGAGAAGGTGAATGTTATTAGGGAAGTAAATAGGGTTGATGTTTATGAACCTGGTTTGAAGTATTTATGGGAGTTTGATATGGTTGAGGAAGAATATGATCAGGAAATAAAGAAGTTAACTGCTACCGAAGAAGATAAGTAAAAAGATGATAAGGTTCGAGGTCTTGATCGTGATGAGGTAATTTTCATGCATGAGTTATTTAATGAGAAGGAAGAAGAAGTTAATAAAAAGGTTGATGAAAATAATGAAGTTAATATTGAAAAATCTGAAAAATCAGAATGTGAAGATAAAGATGATTGGTTAGCTGATACTATGAGACAGTTGGAAGAAAGGAAAAAGGAAGGTTTACGCCCTCTTTATTCCTTCACAATTAATCCAGTAGATCCATATTCATCACCTGACATTCCTGTTGCTATGTGCACTGATCCTGGAGAATTTCAAATCCCTTGTTTAATTCGTGGTCCAATACCAGTTATGGGATTAGCTGATACTGGTTCTAGCATTAATGTTATGCCATTTTTTGTCTATAATCATTTAGGATTACCGTCGTTGGAACCAATCAAAGGAAATCTTTGTTTTGCTGATAGTCGTCTACATAAGCCGTTGGGGATTATTAAAAAAGTTGAAGTTATTGTTGGTTATGCTTTCTACAAAATTGATTTTGTTGTGATGGACATGAAAGAAGATCCGATAACTCCTTTAATCTTAGGATCTCCGTTTTTAGCTACCGCTCGTGCTACCATTAACTATGCTGATAATTCATTAATTATTCGTTATGGTGCAATATTTGAGTCTATTCCGTTAGTTCCAAGATCCAAAGTTCCTCGTTCTAATGTTAAAATGGTTAAGGTTGATAAAGAGGATGATGATGACTTTACCGCGGATAAAATTTTTACTGAATTCATAAAAGATCAATATAAACTTAGCACTAAAGTGAGAAAACATATCCATGAGTTAAGTGTTTCATTCGAAATGTCTTTTCGTAGGGGTCTTGACATCACATTGAATTTCTTGCAACAAATTAAGGAGGTTGAATGAGTATGAAAAAAGTAAGTGTGAAGAGAATAAGCCTAAGGAGTAAATCCGTGAGAAGAAAAGAGACGCACAAACGACTCTATAATCAAAACTAACTATCTCTATATGTTTGTTTATTAGGACTATATTATGTCCAAGTGTTTTAATTGTTTTATTACTTTATTATGAATGTAAGATCAATATAGCTCCTAAGTGTTTAAATGTTTAAGTGATGAAGAATTATTAATAAAATATTATGTTCGTATTATGTTTGTGTTATTTAATATTCTTGTCAAGTTATTTATTCAATTCAAAAGAAGTCCGCAAAAGTTCTCGCAAATCATATTATGATCCTACAAATCGAGTAACATCACTCTTTCCCTTATTTTTTTATTATGTCCTTTGTTTATTTATTTCATTCTTTTATTTATAAATGCAATGAGGACATTGCATAATCTAAGTGTGGGGAGGGAAGTGATTAATCACTTGAAAAAGTATAAAAGATACTATCAAATTTTTCTGAAAAGGTTGAAAAATGGGTATAATTTTAAATTTTTTTTCAATTTTTTGAAAGTATAAATTCTTAGTCAAACTTATGTCTTTCTACTAACTTAATCTTAATGCTAATAAAAGAACTACTCTCAATTTCGAGATCGGATTACTTGTTTAAGATAAGGAAGTTAAAAGCCAAAAATTGTGAAACGAGTGCAAGCTTATAGCCACTACCATATGACATAAGAAGCATGGACCACTGAGGCAGCAAAAGAGTCCCAAATAAGGGCCAATTTAGAAAATTTCCAAATGTAAAGCAAATGCTAAGCATGAAAGCAAAAGAAATGAAAAGGAAAAAGAGCCCAATGAAGGCCAACAAAAGAAAAGAGTTCCAATGAGAACCATATATTTATAACAGTTAGAAAACAAAAGAGTCCAATAATGACCAAACTGTATAAATCTGACTTAATAAACCTTTAGGACTACTTGTAATCCTTGGTCTGGTTCAGACTAGTTCTTATGAATAATAAATACTAGCTTTTTATTAAGACATACTTTTGACTTCGCAATTTTACTTTAATACCCATGATATAATTTATAAGGTTTACTTAAAGACAAGTAAAGGTTTAAGTGTAGAGAATTTGATAACTCCTAAATTATACAGTTTTTTGATAACATTTTGAGGAGTTATCTTAGTATTTTTGAGTCATTTTGATACCAAAACACACTAAAATGGGTAAGAATGGGAAAAAGATATTTCTAATGATTATGTCCAAGTTATGTATTAAACATGATCAAAAATGAAGAAAATTGCAGATCGGCTGTATGAAGCCGCCGGCATGGTTCTAAGGAAGCCGTCGGCTTTGAAGGAAAAATACCAGAATGTTCCAGAATCGATAATAATTGAAAGAACTTGTTGATCAAGAAAAAGCCAAAGGAAGCCGCTGGCCTGGTTTACACGTTTTCTCAACTTATTGATCAAGTTCAAGTAAAAAATGGAAACAAAATCAAGATAAAATTAGAAAGATCCGACGAATCAAGTGAAGCCGCCGGCAAGGCTATGAATCTGCTGGCTTCAGTATGACGGTTATAAGGATTGACTTGCTAATCAAGTTTAACTTGCACGAGGAGTCACCGACTCAAGGAAAGCCGCCGGCTTCCCAATGAAGCCGCCAGCTTGGCAAACCGCCCCAGAATAATATAAATTGAAGCCCCTAGTCTCAGTTTTCATATGTTCAAAAATTCAGAAGTTTGTAGAAGTAGATAGTTCATTTTTTATGGGTTTTTTCTAAACCCTTAGGTTAGATTTACTCTTTTGTAATCAAGATTCAAGATTTTATTCAAGTAATTTTATATCTACCTTCTTTACAAGGTATGATTCTATCTTTAATTTATTGTTTTGTCTATTTTATTTTCTGTAATTGTTTCTGTTCGTATTTTATCATGAACTAAACGTTCATAGTGATTACGTGGATGAAAGTCAAACTTCATCTGGAATTCAGATGAAGCCGCCGGCTTCACACTCAAGGCACCGGCTTGGTGTGAAGGAAGCCGCTGGTTTCATGCTTCGTTCTGTGCAGTTTCTGGTTCTTTTCCAGATCTGTATGGTTGAGTTTCTGTGATGATCTTTAAACTGTTTTGAATCCGTTTTGCTTGATTACACTTGTTTGCCATGCTTAATGTTTAAATAACATGATTTTAAGGTTGATTAGTCCTTGATCTGATAAATCTATTATTTGATTCATGCTACTTGTTTAGATCTAGTCCATCAAACTTGTTAAATTGAATTGCATGCAACTAAGTTAAAGAGTTTAATAGTGATAAATTTATTTGATTTGAATTACGCTTATATAATAGAGGTTGATATTGTTAGGTTTAATCGAAGATCCTTCGTTTGGATTTTTTAATTAATGATTGCATGAAAACTTAGTAGTAATTGGCTTTCAGCTAGTAACTTGAGTTGATCTACTTGGTGTTTAATAGCTTATATAATTTGTCAGTCTATTTGCATATTGATCCTCATCACAAGATTGGTATGTATCATGTAATTTAATTGAACATGAAGAATTAAGATGTTAGTTATGCACATCACATATCTAGCATATGCTTTAAATCCTACTTATTGATTGATATGCAACACTTAGTTTAACCTATTAAGGGATAATAATTGGTCTATGATTGTTATTCTACTTTGTGTTTATATAAGTCATGAAACTTATTTAATATGAATCCCGTATGAATTGATTGT
Organism: Rutidosis leptorrhynchoides; assembly: GCF_046630445.1. NCBI lineage: Eukaryota > Viridiplantae > Streptophyta > Magnoliopsida > Asterales > Asteraceae > Rutidosis > Rutidosis leptorrhynchoides. The sequence goes on from NC_092336.1 coordinate 279,870,459, forward strand.
CCATGTAATCACTTGTATAATCACTTGTATACTTATTTGTATCTTTATCTTTATTTTTGAATCTTCAATTCCTTATGTTATTATGTTTATCTTTTAAAAAGCAAACTCTTTCCTAAGAGAAATCTATCCTATAAAAGACATAAAAATATATCTTTAATTCTTTAATAAGAATTAAATAATAAAAACAACTCTTATCGACACCACCCGTCTCATGTGACAATAACCTTACATACTACCTCTGATCGGGTTTTGTTGCTCGTTAGGGTGTTAAAGTGTAATAATTAAAAGGTTTTATAAATTTAAAAGTTAAAGATTAAGCTAAGCACTACTACACACACTTTACACACAATATGGTTTTGACCCTGGTGCTCACCTATCTTCTGCTGATGTTGAATGGAACAACTTTTCATTTTCAATGCCTAATTCTAATAGTGTATTGATGTAAGTGTTCCCCCGGGCTCTACTTCTGCCCCTGCTGATTACAAAAAGGGGGGGAGAAGAAATCTAAACGACAAAAGAAGAGAAAACAATCTGAGGGGGAGCATGAACATGAGAAATCTCCTAAGAAGCAGAAGAGAGATGGTAATGGTGATGGTGATGGTGATGGTGATGGTGATGTTCAAGGAAGAACTGGCCCTAAGCCCAGCAACGCTCATACTAAAACAAGTGCTAAGGGTACTAATGAATCTCAACCCAGCATGCCTGCCACATCTGTGGATGATATTGGTTCTGGGAGTAAGCCCAGTGATAATGTATCTGAACTGGCTTTAGCTGAATCTTTTGTTGCCTCTCAATCTATTAAAATAATGCTAAAAAGAAAACTTTAGAGACATCAGAAGAAGAAGCAGATCTTAAATGATGCCTTCAATGCCAAGTTTGAGGCCTATGCTGCTAAGAAAAAGCGCAGAATTGAGCATAGAAGAGGTCTCTCTCATAAACAACATAAATTCACAATGAGCTTCTCAGCATTAATCAATATAAGAAAGATGCACAAAAAAGAAATGCTAAGTTCAGTGTGAAATATGACAAGAAGAAGGCAAACCTGTATGCTGAGCGTGTAGAAAGAATAAGGAACATGACACCTGAAGGGATTCAAAAATACTTGGAATCTAATAGGTCAGGGGGAGAGAGGGCATATGTATTTCTTAAATGGCTGGTTGGTATGATGAAATCCAGCCAACCCTTTCAACCAGCAATTCCTGCTCAGCCAGCTACACAATCAAAGCAAGTAGAAGTGGTTAACCTCAATAATGATGAGGAAAAGTCAGTAGAGACAAATCTATCTGAGGGGGAGCATCTTGACATAACTCCACTACTACCTCCACAAAAATCAGTATCCATATAAGATCCACCAGCTGAACCCAAGCCAATTGATAAACAAAGATTGAAATCTCCCACTAGAGACAACCAGCCCCTAAGGAAAGAGCCCTTATTCGAGGCAGCTGTTGAAGGTACTGTGGTAGTTGTACCAGCTGATACTAATAAGTCACCTGGTAGTGAAGACATAGTAAGGAGTGCCGTGAAGATGACCCAGCCAGATATGTGCTACTGGGTGAAAGAAGATCAGAATACCAAGCAAAGGAGGATGAGCTATGAGCTAATACTGATACTGATTCTGTTGCTGCTGACTTTGCAGTCTTGGGTAGTGGCAGCTCAACCTTTGTTCAACCACCACTACCAGCAGATACTCTTGCTTACTTTGATAGGATACTAGATGATCTTCACGACTATGAACCAGTAGGTCCTTATGGCACAGCAGAATCACCATATGAATATCCAACATTTTCCCCCAAGAAAAATGATAAACATACCACTTGGGAAGATGGTTCAGTTGCACGAAGAAGGCTGATATCAGAAAGATGAATCCAGATGAAAGGGAGGCTTATAGGCTCGAAATCTCTATTACTGAATTACTGAACATTCGAGTAGTAGGGAGACCAGAAAGAATACGCCAAATCAGAATGTTGTATCATCCTCTTGACCAACAATTCTACAGTGATGCTATGGATTTCAACATTGATATTGGTATGTATTTATCAAATAGTGGCCAAAGACTTCACAATGATGAAGAGAAGGCACTCTTTTATGAGGTTGTGCTACTGGATATAGATCTTCAACAATATTGCAATGCCCTAGTTATGATGAGGGCAGGCAATTGATAGCAGCAACAAAATCTTTGAATATCACTGTAAATGAATACATAACAAGTATTCAGTTGGAAAGACAAAGAAGGGATAATGCTGAGTATGCAGAAAGGCTGAGGCTTAGGGAACAAGAAGCTAAACTGGCTGCTGATAGAAAATAAGAAGCTCAATCTCTCAAATTAGCAAAAGCCATAGTTAAAGCTCGGGATAAAGTCTTTGATAAGCTGGAAGCTGCTAAGAAGGTGCCTACAGAAGCTCCAGAAGAAACTGAAAGAACTAAAGACCTGATTGATCATTTTTCAGGAGCAAATATGTTGATGTAATGCCCAGAAGGTCTAATCCTGGTAAAATTATCAAAGTTCATAAATGTACAAAAAGGGCCTTCGGTATCAGCAAGGACAACAAGGTTTATGATAAAGTAGATTACACAAATCTAAGAACCTTTGGATGTAGTGAATAGATGGAAATACTGCAGTACTTCATTGGTAAAGGTCAAAGTATTCTATAGCTACATTAAAACTTGAATTTCAAGACCTATTTGATAAAGCAGTCAAGTATGGGGATGCACCAGTGGTTAATGTAGAAGAAGTACTAGCTCAAAAGCCAAAAAGAAAAAAAATCTATTGGTGCTGGCCCACACAGAAGAGATCCAATCATTCTACCTCCTCAAATACCAGTATTCAATGTGAAAGACTTGCATGTGCTGTTCCCTGAAGCCTGGACTGCTATCAAAGTAAAAGAAGAAGAGCTATATGAAGAAGAAAAGGAAAAGGAAAAAGATAAAGATAGATAGTCTTCTTGTGTTAAACTTGTATCTTTTGTTATATCACATTTCATTGTACTGCACTATAATTACTGTATATATTTCACATAATGAATGTGAAATGAGTTAATCTTAAGAAAACCATATTAATTTATAAGATATAGATAACTCAGCAAAAGATCCCAAAAAAAAAACCAAAAAGGGGACAAATTTACTGCCTATTTGTTACTAAGTCCCTGGTGCTGGCTTTAGTGTTTTCTCTTTAAGTCATTGGTTTTATCATCATCAAATAGGGGGAGATAGTTGAGTCCCCAAGATAATTAAGGATTTAATTATGACAAAACAGCAAATATGTACACTAAAATGTTATGTGCAGCCAGCATAGATTTGTTTATATATAGACAGCAAATGTTGATGTGTCAAGTGTTTAGTATGCTTCCTAGTCTACCAGCACAAGGTAGACAATATTCTTCATTTAGCACAGGATGTGTGCCCAGCAAATCATGAAGATCAAGTGACTCAGCATAGAAAAACCAGCATAGCTGGTAAGCAGCATACTACACGAAGACAACTATGCTCCATTACAAGCATAGTGGTTTCCTGAGTGGTCTACATCAATTGTACTATTTATTAGAAGTCGAAGACAAAGTTGAACAGAAAAGGACACGCGTCATCGGCTGACAAGTGACCTTACAAGACCACGTGGGAATGCAGAAGTTTAATGCATGTGCAGAGATATGTAATTCTTTGTCAACGCCTAGGGAACATAACATTCTATTTGTTTATTCAAATAGTGATGCCAAACCGAATTGGGGTGTTCCTACAAATAGCTACCAAAGAAGAAAGAAGAGAGCATGCTCTCTGATGCAGTTGTCACCACAAGTACAGACATCCTATGTACCAATAGAAAATGGAACAATTACATGGATAATATGACTACTATAAATAGAAGTATCCACTATTGTAATAACTAGTGGTGTGGGTTCATTTACTTAGAGTCCAAACGTGTAATAGCTTAAGATATCCTCGATAGCTATAACTTAGGTATAATCTGTATCAACCAACTGTTATTCTGCCAAGAATAGTTATAACTCTTTGTGATTCATACTAATAAAGAATAATCGTTGAAAATTACCTTTGACTCTTATTTAAATTACTTGCTTGAATACTAATCTGTAATAACACTTAAGTTAATCAAGAGAATTGTATTCACCCCCCTACAATACTCCTGTTGTTAATCAAGGGACCAACACAAACATATACTCATTAGCTAGTAGCTATTTACATGTATTTAGATGTTTAGCAGAGTAGTTGTACTGCTGTAGGTGTTAACACAGGGTAAACTTACAAAAAACAATATTTTTTTATCAAACGCTAGTTCTAAGAGCTTCTAAAAGCAACTCCATAACAAAGAGAATATTGACAACTCCGTAAAAGCAATGTCATTGGCAAATCATTCAGATTTCAGTTTCACATTTTTGTTTTCAGTTTCCAGTTTATTTTTCAGTATAAATTTTGCATTTCAATTTTCAGTTTTACTTTTGGAGTTTCAGTTTCGTGTTTCAATTTTTTAGTTTCACGTTGTTGGTTTTAGTTCCGCGTTCGGTATTAAGCTTCACGTGTCAGGTTTAGTTTCAATTTCGCGTTTCAGTTTTCTTTCTAGGTTTTACAGTTCGAGATTCAGTTTTTCTTTTTGCGTTTCATTTGTCAGTTTCCATTTTCGCATTTCAATTTTTAGTATCACGTTTCAATTTCCTGTTTCTCTTTTCGCGTTTCAGTTTTAACTTTCGTGTTCAATTTTAAGTTTTGCGTTTCAATTTTAAGTTTAGCATTTCAGTTTTAAGTTTGTGTAACGGAAAAATGAACACTGAAACGAATACTGAAAACTAAAATCCGAAACTGAAAAACCAAAATGTAAAAATGAAAATGAAAAAATGAAAATATTCTAATGTGAATTTAAAACCAAATTGTGAAATGCATAACTGAAACTGAATTGCAAAACGCGTAATTGAAACTAAAAATAGGACTCGACCTAACCCATCTGAAAAATTTAAGATACAACTAGGTCTCGAGTATTTAAATTTGAGATAAAACTAGAACGGTATACTATTATTTTTTGTTGAATTTGAGATAAATTTGATAGATATGAGTTCTTATATTTGAAGTAAGTTTAATTGAATTCAACAATCATAAACCTTTATAAATCTCATTCCTAATTCAGACACGTGTCAGCAGCTTAGGGCCTAATTAGGCCTTTTAATTACCAGATTAAACGTAGATTGTATCCTCACAATCATAGGAAAAAAACATGTATCCTTCTAAACTCCTTTTGAATCAGTTTTATTAGAGGTCGCTACTTTTCTGCTCAAATCATCCCCTCTTTCGTTTTCTCTCTCTCTCTCTCTCTCTCTCTCTCTCTCTCTCTCTCTCTCTCTCTCTCTATCTCTCTCTCTCTCTCTTCAAAAGAAAACCACCAGATCCTTTTCACCTTCGATTGTGTGTTCATCTCACCATATTAGGTGACGCAACTACCACCAATGAATCCTTCATGTTTTTCTCGAAAATACCGTACAAATTTTATATAATAACGACAGATTTTTCGAAACCACCTGAAACATCTCCGGTGACTGGAATATCTGAAGAAGACATCATTAATACGTTCCCGTAACATCTATGCAGATCTCGGTCTTAAGTTGTAATTTGATTCGTCAACTCCTTCAATACTTATAGATCAGGTAAGACGGTACAAATTTTGCTACACCTTTCAACTGTTGCTGTTTGAGACGATAGATAAGGGTCAGCGGTTAGGGTTTTCACTTTTTTTAATTACAGTTTTGAATTGATTATGTCTTGGCTTTGGGTTATGGCTACAAAGTGTATCATAGATCATGATTTGTAGGGTTTTATTAAAATGAATTATTTATTTGTGCACTTTAGGTTCTGAACGTCATTTGATTATGAAATAAGCAAGATATTGAGTACCATGTATTGATTTTTAATTACTCGTGATTTTATGTTTTGTATAATTATTGATTTTATATTTTTATTGAAATCAAACTGATATGCTCAAAACAGACGGTTTTATTTGGGCTGTATCGTTAGGTCACAACACGTCAGAATCAGTTACCAAAAGAGAGTAAGGACTTTATCATTTATATTTAGCTGGGGTTTCCTAGCTATAACTCACCTACTTGTCTTTCTTTTAACGAGTAAGTGGTAAATATAACTCAGGTTCGTATTTTTGTATGTTTGCTCAGTAACGTGGGACAAAACTGCCTATTTAGTTAACCCTAGTGACAAGAGGTGATAGAGTTAAGATTAACTAATAAAATGGTAATTCAACTTGTAAAGATAACAATAGATAGGTATGGAGAATAGAATTTTGATGGGGAATTATCACAAGAGTTCAACTTCCTAGAATAAACACTAAACCTCAATCAACTGGGCTATGAACCTAACTGATTTGTCGCTAAGAGTTTAGGCTTTGAAGATTCTGGCTAAGACGAATATCCCTACTCCCAACGTTAACCTAAAAGGGTTTAAACGACCTTATGGATAGAATCCTAGGTACATGAACAAAGTGGTATACCCATAAAGGAAAGTCTCGGCTTTTCTTAATCCTAGTTGGTCTAACTAAAGCAATATTCCACCGCTTAACACTACGCTATGCCTTAACATTAACAGATGTGCAATCTTAGATATTCTAAGGTACTGCTAATTGGATTAGAGGTCTCTCCTTTGCGATCACTTATTTAACCCTGGATCATCTTACAACTGTAACATCCCGCATTTTTCCGTTAAACTATTTTTAACGTCGTCTTTTTTTTATTTTATTTTATTTTAATAATATTCTTCGTATCTAGATTCGTAACCTCCTTTAGCGAACATTCATAATATTTTTGTTATTGGATTATAACGTCTCCCATACTCTCGTGTAATTCAAAATAATTCGTTTGGTTAATTCCCGCACCCGCTTTGAAACTTGAGGGACCGAGGTTGCCAAGTGGGCAAACTAGTTGACTAGGTCAACTAGTCAACCTCCACCTCCTCTTTCTCTCTTTCTCTCTTCTTACTTCCATTTTTGAACCATAACACCCAAACACACAAATTCATCATCTAATTTCGGATTCGTAGGCTAACATAAAAAAAAATTACATATTTGGAATCCTCTCTTCATCCTCTACAATTTGATACCAATTTCGTCTCATTTGGGTAACTTTCTAAAATCACTAGATTTTGTGTTCTTGATGTTTTTGAATTATAAAGTTGTTAATTAGTGTATATGGCTCAAGTCTAACATGAATATATGACTTGTATGCTCGATTTGTTGTTTTGGAGTAACTAGCATGAACTTGAAAATGGGTTTGCTTAATCTTTGATTTTGGAAGATTAAATGTTGTTAAATTGTTAAAGTTCATATTTTAATTGTGTTACTAGTATCACTAGCTTCATTTTGATGTGTAGGTTGATTTGTAAAACTTCAAATACATGATTAGTGACTTTGTGAATTTTGATTAGGGTTTGATGAACTTGAAATAAACTTTTGATACTTTGAATGCCATGAAATGTTGTTAGTAAGTGTTTAGTTGTATTGCATGAGTAATTACCTTCCAAATGGCATATCACGTGTGGATTGGATTCCCGAATCATGTAATGCATTTCAATAACTTGAAACTTTGAAAATGGACTTTAAATGATCACTTGACGAGAAATCGGTTATTAGAAATGATGTTTTTGTTTGATGAAACGTGTTTAGTTGTATTCCTTGTCAAAAGAGCTTTCCAACGATATAAGGTGCGAGTTATAAGTGTTTGCGGTTTGTGTTTTGTGCATGAAAAGATTTTGGTTTGGACTTAGAAAAACTAAAACTGGCCAGGTACCAGCTCCCGTGTATTGTCGCTGCGCGACAATTGTGGGCCGCGGCGCAGCATAAGCCGTGTCCAGGTTCTGACCTCCTTGGTCAAAATAAGAAAAATGTTTGGCACGCTATGGACCTCCGATTCACATGAGACTTGTTCTAACATGCTTATATATGAATAAAAGCCTCAGAAAAATAGTTCGGGACCCGACAATTTGATTATGCAATCTTTCTAACATGATTCTTTACTTGTATCTTGCATGAAACTTGACAATTTGATTCACATGCTTCATAATCGAGTCATAACGAGTCATAGGACTAATTGAACATCTTTGACCTATCGTGTTTACCGTTATTGATACAAACTATATGTTTAGGTCAAGACTAGCTTTGTCTTTACACGCGTTTACTTGTTGAAGTACTTTATTACTCTTGCACTCAAGGTGAGATCATAGTCCCACTTTTACTCTTTTGAACTTACATTTGGGATGAGAAAACATAAACATTTCTTTTTAACTAAGTGAACACAAGCAGAGGAAAACAAACATTCTACATACGAATTTAGAACAAAATCCTCAATTCGATTATCATTAGTTACTCTTGCAGTGTGTAAGTGTAGGCCTGAACTTATATTGTATGGCCATATGGGTTTGACAAACCCTCATCTCGGACGGTTCGCTACCGTCTACGGATGAAATATATATTCGAGAAACAGTGTTGTTCTAGCACTATTAATGGGGTTCAACGGACGGAATGTTAAGCCTTGATAATTGGGTGCTCGTGAATATTAACTTTTAGAATTTATTACTATTTTATCAATGTTGTAAATCTTGTGGTTCGACTTACTTTTACTCACTTACTTAAACCTATGATTTCACCAACGTTTTCGTTGACAGATTTATGTGTTTTTCTTAGGTCTTTGAACGCTATGTGAAACATGCTTCCTCTCATTATTTGATACTTACTTTGAATGTCGAGTATACATGCATTTCATGGAGCGTCTTTTGACTTTCTTTAAAACTATGTCGCATAGGTTTCACATGTAACTATAACCTTGTAACGAAACTTTTGGATGAACAATTCTTGTAAACTTTGAAACAATCTTTATTTTTGAAAGGAATGCGACATATCTTTGGTCAAACGTCACGTTAAATGTGATGACCCGGGAATTTCCGACCAAATTTAAACTTAAATCTTAATATGATATCGACACGATAAGCAAAGTCTATAATATTGAATCACTAAATGTTTGAACTATTTCAATATAATCAAGTACCCTTTGACTATGTTCGACGATTCACGAACCAATGTTTGTAAATAAATATGTATTTATATATAAATGTTAGTAGACATAGTAAAATTATTATTATTTCGATATTATTACTAATATTATTATGATTAGTATTATTATTAGTAATAATATCATTATTAGTATTTTATTTTTATTATTAACATTTTGATACAATTATTAATATTATCAATATTATGTTCCTATTATTATTAGTATTCTTATTAAAATTATTAATAGATTTATATCATTAATTAATATTACAAAACCTAATAAAACAAGTATATATAAGTACAACTATATAAATAGAATTATATATAATCAAATATGAAGAGAATCCAGTAATTAAAATATAAACAGATATAGATACGAATTAATATAAATATATGTAAAGATATATATATATATATATGGAAATACAGTTTAATGCAGATATATTATATACACTGTTATAAATCGTACGAGTTTGTTGAATTTGGCCATCAAACTATTCTTCAAATTTGTTATTGTCTATAAGTTGTTATACAATATTGTCTATAAGTTGTTATACATCCTTATCAGATAGTACCAATATATGGCAAATCAGAATCTGCTTTTAATCTTTTCTGTTTTTTTCTTCTTTGTTTGTTCTTTATGGCTCCATATTCTGTCCACTCCAAATTATTACATAACACAATCAATTCAAGTTATTATCGGATACCATATGATCATACACTATCACCCATGAAAACCCATTTACTACTATTAACCGAAACTTGTTGCAGTTCAATGAAGATCATCAATCAATGGAACCATCATTGTTACTGTTTCTTGTCTATCCCTTTCGAACCACTTCCAATATTGTGAACCATCCCAAAATAACCATAAACCGTCACCCTTGTTAAACCCATCACTTTACACCCTTAATCTCCTTATCTTATTTTTATTTTTCTCTTTTTGTTTCCTGTTTCTGGATGACAGACAAGACTGCTACTACAGCTCGTTATTTCTGCTTCTATTCGAACATAATCATCACCACCGTCGGCTACCATTGAACCATCATCACCTTAAAACAACCATCAAACCATGCACCAAGAACCTAACAACCATCTCCTTCCATCTCGTGACAATCACCATGGTAAATCATCACTAAACCCGTTTCAATATTATCATCCAACACACACACACGATACATCATCAACTGTCTGCTTGTTTGCCTCTATCTTCGATTTAACCCAAGAAAATCACAACCGCCACCTTTTACACCTTGCATCACCCATCACCACCACCTTTAATTATTTATGTTTTGCTATAACAATAAACGAACCTATAAACCTTTACTCGATCACAAGATTCACGCTCTATAATTGAAAAACCATTTGTTGGTGTTGAACCAAGGCCAAGAACAATCATCACCTATTTCTTTCTCCTCTCACATCGCTCTCCCTTATTAATTATTCTGTTTCTTTAAACCAAACCTCAGTTTACTACTAGCTAGGCGATGAGAATATCGAGTATTACATAATGAATTATTTAACTTCTCAAAGATGGGACAAGTGGGGATAAATGGCGTATTTTTTCTTAAGGATATTGATAATTAAAGAGGGATATGAAGACCCCATGTCTAGATCATGTCGTGTTCTTTTTGTTATCAAAAGGATCCCACTTTATTTAATGAAAGTATAATACTAATGATAAGGACGAGTGGGTATTGACAGCTCAATGATACTTTGGATTAATATAGATTGAATGAAATAAAGATAAACTTAAGAAAGTATCTTATGTGCCTTAGCCGAATTTTTTTTTCCAGTTCTTTACGATTGTTATTTTTTTTTTTACCATCCAAGCCCAAAATACAATCTGCCCAAGGTCATGGACCTTCGAGTGTACAGGCCCAATAACATCTCTGATCCATCTGCATCAAACATACCACACAAGATCAATATAATTTTTTTCTCATCAATCATTATTGTTGATTCTCGTTACCTCTGTCTACACTTTCTAATACCACAACGAATCAGATGTTATTGATGAAACGAAGTATGATGATGAAGGTACTACGACTATGATGATGATTATGCTATATGAAGAGATGATCGAATAAGTTATGAGAATGATTTAAGGATAATGATAATGATGATCATGTTGAGGTGATCTTGATAATATGTTACCTGATGTGTGGTGATACACAAAGAAGAAGATGAAGAAAGATATTGATAAGTTTAGATGATGAAAAGTAACTAATTAACGAGATGATGATGTGGAGGTGATAATCGTATTTGATTATACATGTTGAACATATAATGATGAAAACTAAAACGGGATCAATTAAGGTCAAGTTGGGATTAAATCACAAAAGCAGAAACGGATGGATGGTTGGGAGTGTTTGGATTGATTGAGAGGTTGTGAGTTCGAACCTGGGCACCAGCACTATTTTTTTCTTTTATTTGATTCAACCATGGAAGGACATAGATAAGGTAGTTTTTACATCATCATCATTATTATTATTATTATTATTATTATTATTATTATTATTATTATTATTATTATTATTATTATTATTATTATTATTATTATTATTATTATTATAATTATAATTATTATTATTATTATTATTATTATTATTATTATTATTATTATTATTATTATTATTATCATTAAAAGAGCACTAGGATTATTATCATTACTATTGTTATTATTATTAATATTATTATTAGTATTATCATTAAATATTAGTATTTTTATTATTATTATTATTATTATTACTAAATGTATCATTATTTTTTAAATTTATCACTTTTATTAAAATTAGTATTATTATTAAATCTAACATTCTTATCAAAATTATCTTATTTTATAATGATTATTATCATAATTAGTATTATTTTTATCATTATTACTATTAGTATTACTAATATATCAAATAAAGATTTTTCTATATAAAAATATATTATTAACATAAAACATAACTATATTGAGATTTTTGTAATAAATACTAGTTATCTATTTAATGTATATAAAAAATAAATATATCTAATTAAGTTATTAATGAAACATTAAAATAACAAATATATCACTAATAATACATAAGTTTGTTCGATTACCATAATATGTGTTAATATATATATAAACGATATAGGTTCATGAATCCAAGGCCAACCTTATACTTGTTCAATGTCGTTCTATGTATTTTTACTACAAAATACAGTATGGTGAGTTTCATTTGCCCTTTTTACTCTTTACGTTTTTGGGCTGAGAATACATGCAAATGCTTTATTAACTGTTTTACAATATTTATATGCGTGAGTTTCATTACTCCCCTTTTAAATGCTTTTGCAATATATATTTTTGGGACTGAGAATACATGCGCTGTTTTTATAACTGTTTTACGAAATAGACACAAGTAATTGAAACTACATTATATGATTGAATGATCGAAATCGAATATGCCCCTTTTTATTAAGTCTGGTAATCTAAGAATTAGGGAACAGACACCCTAGTTGACGCGAACTCTAAAGATAGATCTATCGGGCCCAACAAGCCCCATCCAAAGTACCGGATGCTTTAGTACTTCGAAATTTATATCATGTCCGAAGGAGGATCCCGGAATGATGGTGATATTCTTATATGTATATTGTGAATGTCGGTTACCAGGTGTTCAATCCATATGAATGATATTTTTGTCTCTATGTATGGGACGTATGTTTATGAGAAATGGAAATATGAAATCTTGTGGTCTATTAAAATTATGAAATGATTATTTATGTTAAACTAATGAACTCACCAGCCTTTTGGTTGACACTTTAAAGCATGTTTATTCTCAGGTATTAAAGAAACCTTCCGCTGTGCATTTGCTCATTTTAAAGATATTACTTGGAGTCATTCATGACATAATTCAAAAGACGTTGCATTCGAGTCGTTGAGTTTATCAAGATCATTATTAAGTCAATTATAGTTGGATATATTATGAAATGGTATGCATGGCTGTCAACTTCATATGTAATGAAAGATTGTCTTTTCAAAACGAATGCAATGTTTGTAAAATGTATCATATAGAGGTCAAGTACCTCGCGATGTAATCAACTGTTGTGAATCGTTTATAATCGATATGGACTTCGTCCGGATGGATTAGGACGGGTACTTTCACTTGGTATCAGAGCGGTGGTCGTAGCGAACCAGGTCTTGCATTAGTGAGTCTAACTGATAGTCGTTAGGATGCATTAATGAGTCTGGACTTCGACCGTGTCTGCATGTCAAAAGTTTTGCTTATCATTTCTAGCCGGAAATCCTCTGCTTATCCTCCTTAGAAAATTACCTGCTTATCATTCTTAGTCTAGACACATCTTACTGCATTGATTGCATAAATAGTGTATAGACAAAATTCATATCTTAGCGTATCTGCTACTTCATATCTTAGCGTATCTGTTACTGTAACTTTGCCTGACAACTTCCGTAGATTCCTCCGTAACTTACGGGATTTTATTATTATATATGCATATGTAAATTATGTATTGAAGGGTATTAATCTACATCATATAATCTATTTCTTATCGAAAATCCTTCATCTGACCGTACGAGATGAATACTGCAACCAGTTCGAGTCCCTCAGATTCCGATAGCTATCCCGATAGTTATTCCGACAGCTATTCCGACATAGATGTTCACCTAAGCTCCGAAAACAGCGTCACCGACATGAATCAACCAATCAGCCATTATCAATTCATCTGATGGGTTCGTAGTTGACTTAATTAATGGAAACGCGCAGAAGGCAATCCCTTCCACCAACTGAATTCACCTTTTGACAATGAACCTGAAGCGTTTACCGGCGAACCTGTTCGAGATACCATTTTCAGTCCCATTTCCAGGGTAACTCAACACGATCATATTCTATCCACAATTTTGAACCATATTCATCCGCTCGTTCCGACCGGCAATCATCCTGGAGTAATAAGTCAACGAACTTCGCGCTCAAATAATCAATTCGGAGAATATGGTGCAAAATGTACCAGCTTCAGCAACATCATCGGCACCAACAGTACCATCAATAACAGCACCAGTACCATCAACAATCCATGCTTTAATATCATCATCTGTACTTTGAGTATGATCTTCGTTCTATGTATCGTTCTACCTCATTTATCTTCGTTCGACATGGCGAATATGTAATCTCTAAAGTTTTAGAGATTATTTATTCTAGTTCCAACCGAAAATCAAATGAGTTTAATATCATATTAACTCATTAGATTCATGAATACATCTGAAGAAAATATATATGTATATATGTTTTTATAAAGATTGTAATTAAAAATTCTCTTGTACAAACTGTTAATGGTGAAAATATTTTAACGGGTAGGTAATACCCGAGGAATATTTAAATTTCACATTAATAAGTTACATTGTACGTTCTTCGAATCTGTTTCAACAGTCATATACTATCCTACTTACATTCACCGATATACAAATCCGTTCACTACAGAATAACCATATTCATCCAATTTCATATTTGGATTTTGATTTATCAGAATCCAACAAGTGGCATAATGAAGAAAACATTTGACAAAATAAAATTTGTTAGAAACAAGCAAATTAACTATAAGAAATTTTGTTAAGAATCCACGCTAACTGTACCTAGCTAACTGTTAATTCCGTATTACATTTTAATTATCGCAATTTATTTTATAGCAATTTTAATTCTCGCAATTTTATTTATCATCAATTAATTTCTGTTATTTACTTTACGCACTTTATTTATCATCATTTAATTTCTGTATTTATTTTAGCACTTTAAATATCGGGACACGTATACAAGGTTTTGACATATCATATCGACACATCTATATATATTATTTGGAATAACCATAGACACTCTATATGCAGTAATGCGGGAGTTAGCTATACAGGGTTGAGGTTGATTCTACAATAATATATATAGTTTGAGTTGTGATCGAGTCTGAGACGTATACGGGTCACGATACGTATTAATTAATTAGAATATTATATATTAATCTATATATGAATTATCGGACTATTAATTGTGGACTATCGACTGTGGACTAATAAAATTGGACAATCAAAATGAATTAAAATATTGATTAAAACATATGAAACCAAACATTTCTTCAAGTTTGCCACTTGATTTCATCTTAAACCCAATTGTATCTTGACGATTACAATCTGCGTTCACTCATTTCATGATTCTTGAAAACACCTCAATCGATAGGATGAATCAACCACACTTTATCTACGGAAGGAAAGATTTATGCATATAGTTATGCACCTGAGAAACTCTCGGTAACTGAGTAAAAGTTTAACACATAGCCGCGTCAAATCCTTTGGCATTTATTAGCAAAAATAACTTTGCGATCCCTTTTCAAGGTAGCCAATTTTGTCACAGCTCCAGCAAGTCAACTTCGACTTTTCATTCGAAGTAGCCTTACTATAATCCTGATATATACGATTACCCTTTTGATACCGGAGAATTCTTTTATATTCCACCATATTACCAGCAGACATACCAGCAACCTCGTTACTTCTTGGCTTAAATCTCTCTGACAAATCATTATATTTATTCATTGAAACCCTATCATATACTCATCCGTATCTTGTAACGAGAACTGCCATAACAATTATCAGGAATCAGCAATTAGTACTTTGAAAACTCACAGCATATCTACATCAACAGTTATATGTATGACATTTATCTCTTAGAATTATGATCTCTCATTCTGAAAAGCACTCAGTCACAAACCAATACTCTGAATGTTGAAAAAGCTGAATGAAGCAGCAGAAACCATAGACAACCGTAAACGACCTTAATCATTGGAAGTTGATGATAAAGAATAGTATGTTGGAAAAGCTCAGAAAAGTTGGAACTGGAAAACGAATTGAGCTAACCACGAAGGAGACCAAAGACAAATACAAGGACCATACCGTATATTCAAAGAATCCAGGTAATTCTGAATCCGATGAAATCTTTAGAGAATATCTTGCTCCTTACTCTAAACCCTTGTGGACGATACTCTTCACCATCCTTCAATATTAGAAATTCCAAGATATCATCATATCTTTCATTATAAATATCCTCCATATTTCTGAAGATGTTTTCATAAATATTCTAATCTGAAATCATTAATCTCTTCGTGCTATCAGTGTTGCATCATATAGAAACTGTTAGTTTCTATATTCTGTAAACTTTCAAGCTTAAAATATGAATGTTATTGAAGTAATGTTGGGAACTGATGCATGAGTTAGTATAATATAATGACACTTGATCAACGTGATCATATTACAGTAATTCATGCTGAGTTTCTAATGAAACGTGATGATTCACAGTACCATCATCATGTGCCATTTACATGACTCTTACATTCTATCTAATCTATAAACATATCAAGAGCATATTTTCTTGATAGTTCTATCTTTTTCGGATATTCTGGTATTTTGATAAATCAAGATCGTGCCGTTACAATTTCCTTCTTAGAACATTAATTATGTTCAATCTGAAATTCATACCTATGAATTCTAGACCAATATTCGCTTGACTTGTAGTCGGGAAGAGGAGACAAAAGTATGGAACCCTTGAACATAAAAGAAATTTAAAGCTTGACAACAACACATAAATTACAAACCGTGTATATCAATGTTTATCGCAACATAAAGACACGGGAGAATTAAAGAACATTATAACACCAAGGTAATAGTAAAGGTAAATAAAAACCTCCGGTGGTAGATGAAAGAGAAGAATGACAGATATGAAAGTTAAGAGTATATCAAGGATCAGAATGGGATGGAGCATATTTACAGATGTTTTAAAGTATGAATGGAGGAGAAAGAATAGAAGGTATGAGTTGTAGGGAAACGACGGGAGTGGATTTATAGTAAAATATCCGACAGAGCAATTAAAACAGATGATCGCATTTAAAGCGGATCCTAATCCCCTTGATTACATAAGAATCAAATCTTATTACGAAGATTTTCTCCAAATCTCTTGAACTTGAGAAATCAATCCAATCTACGTAAAAAGATATGACGAATCTATAGCTACTCATTTCACTCTTTGGTAATAGCTTCACTTGTACTCTTCACAAAATCAAACGGTTTCATCCATATTACTTAATGTTGATAAAATTCTATTTATCAACTCATATTCGTCATGAAAACATTTTTATTGTTAGCCATGACGACTCGATAAAATTTCGGGACGAAATTTCTTTAACGGGTAGGTACTGTGATGACCCGGGAATTTCCGACCAAATTTAAACTTAAATCTTAATATGATATCGACACGATAAGCAAAGTCTATAATATTGAATCACTAAATATTTGAACTATTTCAATATAATCAAGTACCCTTTGACTATGTTCGACGATTCACGAACCAATGTTTGTAAATAAATATGTATTTATATATAAATGTTAGTAGACATAGTAAAATTATTATTATTTCGATATTATTACTAATATTATTATGATTAGTATTATTATTAGTAATAATATCATTATTAGTATTTTATTTTTATTATTAACATTTTGATAAAATTATTAATATTATCAATATTATGTTCCTATTATTATTAGTATTCTTATTAAAATTATTAATAGATTTATATCATTAATTAATATTACAAAACCTAATAAAACAAGTATATAAATAGAATTATATATAATCAAATATGAAGAGAATCCAGTAATTAAAATATAAACAGATATAGATACGAATTAATATAAATATATGTAAAGATATATATATATGGAAATACAGTTTAATGCAGATATATTATATACACTGTTATAAATCGTACGAGTTTGTTGAATTTGGCCATCAAACTATTCTTCAAATTTGTTATTGTCTATAAGTTGTTATACATTATTGTCTATAAGTTGTTATACATCCTTATCAGATAGTACCAATCTATGGCAAATCAGAATCTGCTTTTAATCTTTTCTGTTTTTTTCTTCTTTGTTTGTTCTTTATGGCTCCATATTCTATCCACTCCAAATTATTACATAACACAATCAATTCAAGTTATTATCGGATACCATATGATCATACACTATCACCCATGAAAACCCATTTACTACTATTAACCGAAACTTGTTGCAGTTCAATGACGATCATCAATCAATGGAACCATCATTGTTACTGTTTCTTGTCTATCCCTTTCGAACCACTTCCAATATTGTGAACCATCCCAAAATAACCATAAACCGTCACCCTTGTTAAACCCATCACTTTACACCCTTAATCTCCTTATCTTATTTTTATGTTTCTCTTTTTGTTTCCTGTTTCTGGATGACAGACAAGACTGCTACTACAGCTCGTTATTTCTGCTTCTATTCGAACATAATCATCACCACCGTCGGCTACCATTGAACCATCATCACCTTAAAACAACCATCAAACCATGCACCAAGAACCTAACAACCATCTCCTTCCATCTCGTGACAATCACCATGGTAAATCATCACTAAACCCGTTTCAATATTATCATCCAACACACACACACGATACATCATCAACTGTCTGCTTGTTTGCCTCTATCTTCGATTTAACCCAAGAAAATCACAACCGCCACCTTTTACACCTTGCATCACCCATCACCACCAGCTTTAATTATTTATGTTTTGCTATAACAATAAACGAACCTATAAACCTTTACTCGATCACGAGATTCACGCTCTATAATTGAAAAACCATTTGTTGGTGTTGAACCAAGGCCAAGAACAATCATCACCTATTTCTTTCTCCTCTCACATCGCTCTCCCTTTTTAATTATTCTGTTTCTTTAAACCAAACCTCAGTTTACTACTAGCTAGGCGATGAGAATATCGAGTATTACATAATGAATTATTTAACTTCTCAAAGATGGGACAAGTGGGGATAAATGGCGTATTTTTTCTTAAGGATATTGATAATTAAAGAGGGATATGAAGACCCCATGTCTAGATCATGTCGTGTTCTTTTTGTTATCAAAAGGATCCCACTTTATTTAATGAAAGTATAATACTAATGATAAGGACGAGTGGGTATTGACAGCTCAATGATACTTTGGATTAATATAGATTGAATGAAATAAAGATAAACTTAAGAAAGTATCTTATGTGCCTTAGCCGAATTTTTTTTTCCAGTTCTTTACGATTGTTATTTTTTTTTTTTACCATCCAAGCCCAAAATACAATCTGCCCAAGGTCATGGACCTTCCAGTGTACAGGCCCAATAACATCTCTGATCCATCTGCATCAAACATACCACCCAAGATCAATATAATTTTTTTCTCATCAATCATTATTGTTGATGCTCGTTACCTCTGTCTACACTTTCTAATACCACAACGAATCAGATGTTATTGATGAAACGAAGTATGATGATGAAGGTACTACGACTATGATGATGATTATGCTATATGAAGAGATGATCGAATAAGTTATGAGAATGATTTAAGGATAATGATAATGATGATCATGTTGAGGTGATCTTGATAATATGTTACCTGATGTGTGGCGATACACAAAGAAGAAGATGAAGAAAGATATTGATAAGTTTAGATGATGAAAAGTAACTAATTAACGAGATGATGATGTGGAGGTGATAATCGTATTTGATTATACATGTTGAACATATAATGATGAAAACTAAAACGGGATTAATTAAGGTCAAGTTGGGATTAAATCACAAAAGCAGAAACGGATGGATGGATGGTTGGGAGTGTTTGGATTGATTGAGAGGTTGTGAGTTCAAACCTGGGCACCAGCACTATTTTTTTCTTTTATTTGATTCAACCATGGAAGGACATAGATAAGGTAGTTTTTACATTATTATTATTATTATTATTATTATTATTATTATTATTATTATTATTATTATTATTATTATTATTATTATTATTATTATTATTATTATTATTATTATTATCATTAAAAGAGCATTAGGATTATTATCATTACTATTGTTATTATTATTAATATAATTATTAGTATTATCATTAAATATTAGTATTGTTATTATTATTATTATTATTATTATTATTATTACTAAATGTATCATTATGTTTTAAATTTATCACTTTTATTAAAATTAGTATTATTATTAAATCTAACATTCTTATCAAAATTATCTTGTTTTATAATGATTATTATCATAATTAGTATTATTTTTATCATTATTACTATTAGTATTACTAATATATCAAATAAAGATTTTTCTATATAAAAATATATTATTAACATAAAACATAACTATATTGAGATTTTTGTAATAAATACTAGTTATCTATTTAATGTATATAAAAAATAAATATATCTAATTAAGTTATTAATGAAACATTAAAATAACAAATATATCACTAATAATACATAAGTTTGTTCGATTACCATAATATGTGTTAATATATATATAAACGATATAGGTTCATGAATCCAAGGCCAACCTTATACTTGTTCAATGTCGTTCTATGTATTTTTACTACAAAATACAGTATGGTGAGTTTCATTTGCCCTTTTTACTCTTTACGTTTTTGGGCTGAGAATACATGCAAATGCTTTATTAACTGTTTTACAATATTTATATGCGTGAGTTTCATTACTCCCCTTTTAAATGCTTTTGCAATATATATTTTTGGGACTGAGAATACATGCGCTGTTTTTATAACTGTTTTACGAAATAGACAAGTAATTGAAACTACATTATATGGTTGAATGATCGAAATCGAATATGTCCCTTTTTATTAAGTCTGGTAATCTAAGAATTAGGGAACAGACACCCTAGTTGACGCGAACTCTAAAGATAGATCTATCGGGCCCAACAAGCCCCATCCAAAGTACCGGATGCTTTAGTACTTCGAAATTTATATCATGTCCGAAGGAGGATCCCGGAATGATGGGGATATTCTTATATGTATATTGTGAATGTCAGTTACCAGGTGTTCAATCCATATGAATGATATTTTTGTCTCTATGTATGGGACGTATGTTTATGAGAAATGGAAATATGAAATCTTGTGGTCTATTAAAATTATGAAATGATTATTTATGTTAAACTAATGAACTCACCAGCCTTTTGGTTGACACTTTAAAGCATGTTTATTCTCAGGTATTAAAGAAACCTTCCGCTGTGCATTTGCTCATTTTAAAGATATTACTTGGAGTTATTCATGACATAATTCAAAAGACGTTGCATTCGAGTCGTTGAGTTTATCAAGATCATTATTAAGTCAATTATAGTTGGATATATTATGAAATGGTATGCATGGCTGTCAACTTCATATGTAATGAAAGATTGTCTTTTCAAAATGAATGCAATGTTTGTAAAATGTATCATATAGAGGTCAAGTACCTCGTGATGTAATCAACTGTTGTGAATCGTTTATAATCGATATGGACTTCGTCCGGATGGATTAGGACGGGTCCTTTCAGTTGGTATCAGAGCGGTGGTCGTAGCGAACCAGGTCTTGCATTAGTGAGTCTAACTGATAGTCGTTAGGATGCATTAATGAGTCTGGACTTCGACCGTGTCTGCATGTCAAAAGTTTTGCTTATCATTTCTAGTCGGAAATCCTCACCCGTTGGTTTGATCAAACGAAATCCGTTTTTAGCATAAGTGGTTGTCGAGACCGAGATAAGGTCAAATTCTCCACCCTCACTTTCACCGATGTTGCTCTCTCATGGTGGAACACGCATGTACAATCGGTGGGTATCGATGAAGCCCACACACTCTCTTGGACCGAATTAAGAGAAAGATTGATCACCGAATACCTCCCGCGTGATGAAACTCAAAGGCTCGAACAGGAGCTAAGGAATTTAAAAATCGTCGGGAATGACCTCGAAGCTTATAATCAACGGTTTGTCGAACTAGCCTTAAGTTGCCCGAACCTCATGACTCCTGAATCCCTAAGAGTTGAACTTTACATGGAAGGCCTCCCAAAGAGCATTCACCATGAGGTAGTATCATCCAAACCCGCCAACCTACAAGAGGCTTTAACGATGGCCCACCAATCTATAAAAACGGTGAATGAAATTGAAGCGCCGACACCAACGGCCAAGGACCAACCGGGTAACAACAAAAGAAAATGGGAAGCCTCTCCATCGAGCAACTACAACAACAACTTCACCAAGAAGTCCTTCACCTCCGACGGTAAGAAAGGGTATGCCGGAAACCTGCCCTACTATAACGAATGTCGCAAACATCATTTGGGTGAATGTGGCAAATCATTTTGCATCAGGTGTCAAAGAAGTGGCCATGTGGCCCATATTTGTAAAAGTACCGTTACCGTCGCTCAAAAGACGCCCAATGCGCCAAGGGCGGTTGTTTGTTTCGAATGTGGCCAACCGGGTCATTATAGGAATGCGTGCCCAAAGAAGAAAGCCAACCCCAACGCACGCCGTTGAACTTTCAACATCGACACCTAGGATACCCGAGACGACGATGGACTAGTCACGGGTACGTTTCTTCACAACAACCCGCATATTTCATACTTATTCGATTTGGTTACCGTTAGACGTTTTATAACCAAGGCTTTGACTCGTACTCTTTGCACTCCACTTTTTCCTTTAAATACTACTTAGGCAATTTAAGTGACCAACGGAAAAATATTGTGTACCTATAAATTTTATCGGAGGATATACGTTAAACTTATTGGGTGGATAATTTGAATTGTGACTTGACACCTATAGAACTAAGGAGCTCAAAACCTATTCGTTAAGGAGAAATGTTTTCCCTACAATTATGTATAGATCATTGGAACTAAGTAACTTTCGGTTGAAAACCGATACCCTCTTCCTTGTATCCATGACCTCATGATTATTTACATGAATCTCGCATATATTCCAAACCAACCTCTGTTCCGATTATCATCAATTGAGAGATCAGGGAGAAGATATCTCCTAACCCTCTTTTAGAACTCGCTATGATAGTTGTAAATTTCTTTTAGTACCGTTCGATTATCTAGGTCTCCGCCCGTATTCATAGGCCTCTTGAACCATGTTTGTAAACTTATCTAGATGAATCTGTTATCGTATTTATAGATGATGTCTAAACCTATTCAAGTAAAGAAGAAAACGAACGACATCTCCGTCTTACGCTCGAACTCTTGAGAAAAGAGCAACTCTATGCCAAATTCTCCAAGTGAGAATTTTGGTTAAACGAAGTCCAATTTTTAGACCATGTTGTTAGTGGTCAAAGTATTTCAATACATCTCGCAATCGGAACCACACATAATCGGGAAACCCTCATGACTCAGACTTGTATTCGTAAAATCTTAGATCTCGCCGGTTATTACTGAAGATTCATTTCTGACTTTTCTCGTGTTGCACGACCTTTAAACTCGTTAACTCACTGAGGGAAAAATTTAAACCTCTCTGTGTCCGAACTTTGAACATGATCTTTCACACAAACCTTACTAGCTAAATTCGTTTAGCACACTGGAACTCAAATATGGAAATATTTCTACTTGAACGCCCGAAAGGCATACTCTCTCAACTCGAAATCAACGAAACGGAATTTCGTTATTTTGGCACGAAAAATTTGAATACTTAATCATGGACCCGATCAACCTTCTCATCAACACGTGCCACGTTACATAGCTCTGTTATTTCACCATTTTTCCGCCTGATATTACTGGAACTTAAGATAACACCCAATCCAAGGATACTTCACTCTTCTTTGACTTATCATACAACTACGTGTACTATCTCGTTATTCCATCAAGCCTCAACATTCGACCACTAAGTGCGTTACATGGTTACCTCAAGGTGTGAACTCATCCTATTCTAAGTTCTCATTTCACTCCTGTCTTATCGCTCGCACTTCCGTGTAAGGAAACTTTTTATAAAACTTCTCAATAGAGAGAGAAACTCTTCACATTATATTAGTATTCGCCACGATGGTGAATAGTCCTAACAACCATTTTTGGGAACCGATGGATCCTCCACGGTGCGGACCTCTTGAGAAACGAAACCTGTTCAAACATGTTTTAAAGAAAATTCTAGCTCGGCACGGCGTACCATCTCTATTAAAATTTCAGATCAGGATACTCATCTCACTTCTAAATTCGGGATGCCTTACAAGGAACCTCAGGGACCCGTCCAAACATGAGTGCCGTGTATCATCCACAACCAACGGACCAGACAAACTTATGTTTCACATCTTGGAAAGACATGTTACAAACTTGTATTGTTGCCTTTAGTTATCTCCTCTCACTCAGTAGTTACCACTCGTATATTAACGCCGCACCTTTCGAAATCTTACATCACCACAAGTGTTGTCCTCCCATTTCGTTGGACCGAAGTAGGTGACAAGAAAATCATCAGATCCGAAAGCATTTAAGAAATAACCGTTGAGATAATTCAAGTCCGAGAAGGGCTCAAGATGACCCGTAATCACCAAAGGAGTTACACCAAGGTTAGATGAAAATCTCTCAAGTTCAAGTTCAGTAACCGCGTAACGTTGAAAAAAAACCGCACCTTGGAAAGGTGTAACCCGTTTCGAGAAATCGAGGAAAGTTATATCCGCAATATTGATCCTTTTGAAAATCTTGGGGCGTATTGGAACCGCCTCCTACCGTTTAGATCTCCTGACTCAATTAAAGTTTCCGTTTACCTTGCATTTCGTGTAACAAACTTAGAGACGTGTCCTATGGAACAAGAACGTGCTATCCATCTAGATAAACCTACTATTGATGTCAAACTCCCCTCCATGGGAAAAACCGGTTGAAATGGTGGATCGTAAACCAAGCCTTAATTCAACGTGAAACCCCGACTATCCAAATTCGTGGAAATGCCCAAGGACATATCTTCACTTATCTATAGGATTTACAACGTAAGGTCTCGAGTAAGAAACAACGATTATTGCTTCCAACTAAATTTCGGGACGAAATTTCTTTTAAGGCGTGGGTAATGTAACATCCCGCATTTTTCCGTTAAATTATTTTTAACGCCGTCTTTTTTTTATTTCATTTTATTTTAATAATATTCTTCGTATCTAGATTCGTAACCTCCGTTAGCGAACATTCATAATATTTTTGTTATTGGATTATAACGTCTCCCGTACTCTCGTGTAATTCAAAATAATTCGTTTGGTTAATTCCCGCACCCGCTTTGAAACTTGAGGGACCGAGGTTGCCAAGTGGGTAAACTAATTGACTAGGTCAACTAGTCAACCCACCTTATCCACCACTCATTTCCACCTCCACCTCCTCTTTCTCTCTTTCTCTCTTCTTACTTCCATTTTTGAACCATAACACCCAAACACACAAATTCATCATCTAATTACGGATTCGGAGGCTAATATCAAAACAAATTACATATTTTGAATCCTCTCTTCATCCTCTACAATTTGATACCAATTTCGTCTCATTTGGGTAACTTTCTAAAATAACTAGATTTTGTGTTCTTGATGTTTTTGAATTATAAAGTTGTTAATTAGTGTCTATGGCTCAAGTCTAACATGAATATATGACTTTTATGCTCGATTTGTTGTTTTGGAGTAACTAGCATGAACTTGAAAATGGGTTTGTTTAATCTTTGATTTTAGAAGATTAAATGTTATTAAATTGTTAAAGTTCATGTTTTAATTGTGTTACTAGTATCACTAGCTTCATTTTGATGTGTAGGTTGATTTGTAAAACTTCAAATACATGATTAGTGACTTTGTGAATTTTGATTAGGGTTTGATGAACTTGAAATGAACTTTTGATACTTTGAATGCCATGAAATGTTGTTAGTAAGTGTTTAGTTGTATTGCATGAGTAATTACCTTCGAAACGGCATATCACGTGTGGATTGGATTCCCGAATCATGTAATGCATTTCAAGAACTTGAAACTTTGAAAATGGACTTTAAATGATCACTTGACGAGAAATCGGTTATTGGAAATGATGTTTTTGTTTGATGAAACGTGTTTAGTTGTGTTCCTTGTCAAAAGAGTTTTCCAACGATATAAGGTGCGAGTTCTAAGTGTTTGCGGTTTGTGTTTTGTGCATGAAAAGATTTTGGTTTGGACTTAGAAAAACTGAAACTGGCCAGGTAGCAGCTCCCGTGTATTGTCGCGGCGCAACAATTGTGGGCCGCGGCGCGGCATAAGCCGTGTCCAGGTTCTGACCTCCTTGGTCAAAATAAGAAAAATGTTTGGCACGCTATGGACCTACGATTCACATGAGACTTGTTCTAACATGCTTATATATGAATAAAAGCCTCAGAAAAATAGTTCGGGACCTGACCCGAACGTGTTGACTTTTTCGTTGACTTTGACCGACCAAAGTTTGACTTTTTGTCAAACTTGATCAAATGATTATGCAATCTTTCTAACATGATTCTTTACTTGTATCTTGCATGAAACTTGACAATTTGATTCACATGCTTCATAATCGAGTCATAACGAGCCATAGGACTAATTGAACATCTTTGACCTATCGTGTTTACCGTTATTGATACAACCTATATGTTTAGGTCAAGACTAACTTTGTCTTTGCACGCGTTTACTTGTTGAAGTACTTTATTACTCTTGCACTCAAGGTGAGATCATAGTCCCACTTTTACTCTTTTGAACTTACATTTGGGATGAGAAAATATAAACATTTCTTTTTAACTAAGTGAACACAAGCAGAGGAAAACAAACATTCTACATACAAGTTTAGAACAAAATCTTCAATTCGATTATCATTAGTTACTCTTGCAGTGTGTAAGTGTAGGCGTGAACTTATGTTGTATGGCCATATGGGTTTGACAAACCCTCATCTCGGACGGTTCGCTACCGTCTACGGATGAAATATATTTTCGAGAAACAGTGTTGTTCTAGCACTATTAATGGGGTTCAACGGACGGAATGTTAAGGCTTGATAATTGGGTGCTCGTGAATATTAACTTTTAGAATGTATTACTATTTTATCAATGTTGCAAATCTTGTGGTTCGACTTACTTTTACTCACTTACTTACTTAAACCTATGATTTCACCAACGTTTTCGTTGACAGATTTCTATGGTTTTCTCAGGTCTTTGAACGCTATGTGAAACATGCTTCCGCTCATTATTTGATACTTGCTTTGGATGTCGAGTATACATGCATTTCATGGAGCGTCTTTTGACTTTCTTTAAAACTGTGTCGCATAGGTTTCACATGTAACTATAACCTTGTAACGAAAGTTTTGAATGAACAATTCTTGTAAACTTTGAAACAATCTTTATTTTTGAAAGGAATGCGACATATCTTTGGTCAAACGTCACGTTAAAGACCTATGACCACGCAACGGGACCTAAGTAGTCGACGCCGTCAATTGACGATTTGTCGGGGTAGCTACAACAACATCTCAAGAACGTTGCTTCTGGCGCGAATCATGCTTTTGAGTAAGCCAGTGTTCATTGAACTCTATGCTGCCTACTCTAATCACAACCTAAATGGGCAGCTCTTCTATGACGAATAAATGGTTATTCGTACGTAGGTACTATATCCCTATTGTGACGTTAAGCACACATTACTACTTATCTTGTATCCTAGGGTTGTTCAGGTCCTAATACTAGGTTATAGCCACGTGAATAAGCGGAAAGGGTGATCCGTAAATTAAACTTCTAAACTGTCAGGGTTTTAGCATAGCAATAGGATAAGTTTCAGATAAAGTATTCAACATATAATAAACATTTGTAACAGATAGATAGGCATGCAAGATGAAAGCAACTTAAGATAACAAGATAACTTCATTAAATTAAGGAAAGGGTTCACCGTTTACAGACGAGATCTGGACCATTACAAGTGCTGACATCCTCTAGACGACTCCTATTACAATCTTCGGCGTTCGCCTCCAGGTACTAAATTTCACGCTCGGAGGTGAGAAGGCATTGAAAGCTCTAGTGAGAGAAAGTGTATTGTAGTGAGAGAGTGATGAGAGGTGTGTTGAAATTGGATGACAAAAAGCCTTAAAATAGACTTGAATTTTGCCTGCAAACGGCTGGCGGGCCGTTTGGCAGGCCATTTGCAGGGACCGTTTGCCAGAACAGCGCATTTGCAGGGGCCGTTTGCCCTGACCATTTGGCAGCCCGTTTGTGAGCCAGGCAGGCCGTTTGGCAGGCCGTTTGGCAGGCCGTTTGGCTTGCCTGGTCAGCTGATTTTCCTGGATCGTAACTTGATTTCTTGTCTTTCACCGTTTTCGCTCTAGAATCTTCATTTTAGCTCCGTTTCCCTTGATTCTTCTTGCATCGTCTTCGTAATTACTTTATC
Source organism: Rutidosis leptorrhynchoides (assembly GCF_046630445.1). NCBI lineage: Eukaryota > Viridiplantae > Streptophyta > Magnoliopsida > Asterales > Asteraceae > Rutidosis > Rutidosis leptorrhynchoides. Next base: position 279,898,692 of record NC_092336.1, read on the forward strand.
TACAAATTTAACCGAAAAAGCGATTATTTTGTCGACAAATTTTTGAACTTTATGCTTTTTGGGACTCAATATCGGGGATAAAAACATGACTTTTTTGCCGATATCACAAACGATATTTGCAGTATGCCAAAATCGCTGACACAAAATTGACAATTATTTGAATCCGTAAACAGTTGTTCGACGAAGAAGAATCAGCGAACAAGAATCTAAGGTAATTATTCCGGAACTTAACCATGTTATTCTGTTTTGAATCGTGTTATTCACCTCAACCTTTATTACTTTGTCACATGTTTGAATTGATTGACATATGGGGATGTTAGATAACAACGATACATTTAAATAACACTGCTTCTTTAGCGAATATGTATACCATGACGCCAAGGATGATAACGAGTAGAATGGTTGTATTAGAATTAGAATGATGAGATTGATAAAATTACATCTCATTCGAATAACACTGATTCTTTATAAAAATCATAGTAACTAATCTTTATATTTTTTTTGCAGCTGATCGTGATTTGTTTTGAGCTGAGTATAGGGACAATACTAATGAAGGTCATCACTAATGAATTAATAAAATAATTTTATATGAGGTAATAAACTATTATGTAAGTTCATTTTTCAGGTACCGTGTTTAGGAGGTTAATTTCAAATAATAATTGAGTTTAACATATTTCATTTCTGTCACGTCTTTGATTTTGTATTTCGTTAATGTTTACTCTTTCATATGTACCATGTCTGACTTGAAAGAGAATGGTGTTGATCATATGTTTAACTTGGATTACATACAACTGAAAATGACATAAATGAATTCATTTATAAGGTTCTGTTCATTATATTACACTTCATCTAAAGAATTGATTCAAAGTGGAATAATTCGCATGGGCATTTATATATTTATCTAACGGAAGAAGTTATGATGTGGTCCAGCGGTTGGTGGTCTGCCTCCTTTAGGGGAGGTCAGGAGTTCGACTCCCGTTGGCTACATATTAACCCACAATTTCATCTCTGCCATGAAATTTCATCCATGACACATTTCCCACATCGCGTTGGGAGGTAAAGGGAGGGGGTTTTACCATCCATGCCCCGTATGGGATTGGTGCGGGATTTCTCTTGGGCATGCAGTTGGGGGCGGGTATAACTGTGTAGGAGATGAACGCGTGGGTGGTTTAAGTCCTCCCTGAGTGATCTTAACAGCTGTCTAAAAAAACACAACCCATATTGACTCATTCGAGAAAAATGGCTGAACTGACCACTAGTGTTATTTTATAGTGTCAGTTATTTTCTGATACATCCAAAGGACCTACAATTATTCTATGTGTGTATATTAACTTACAATCATGTAGGAAACTGGTCGTGTTAAGGCAAATACAATCATTCAGAGAGAAGCTTCTTGCTCATAAAATGCAGTATGAGTTTTTAAAAGTTGTTGCAAATCAAGTTTTTATCAACTTTGTTCACTCCCGCTATTAAGTAATGATTAAATTTTCTTCTTTTTACTTGACTGAAAACCTTGCATTTTTATTGACAATATATAGGTATTAGTGGTTTGCATTTGGTTATAAATAATAAGAATTCGGGTTAAAATAATGATTTTGAAAGTTATATACTTTAAAGGGGTTTGTTTGTCCATTTTAACCCTTTGACCCATTTAGATTATTTAGTGTCAAATTGAGCATTTCTTGATTTGAATACGTCTAGGGGCGACTCTACCTTTATACTTATGGGGTCACGGAACACCGCTAGTTTAAAAATTTTGTGTAGAAAAAACCCTTTAAAATGTATAGGACACCACTAAATTTAACTCCATAACCCCATATATTTTTCGGATTTATAGTTTTTTTTCTTTAAATTGTATAAAATACCACTAATTTTACTAGTCGGACCTCATATATATTTCGAATTTGTAGTTTTTTTGAAGGTAAACAACCATTAAAATATCATTTAAATATAATTAATATTGAAAAAAAAGGACCCCATTGAGTTTCGATTCTGGAATCGCCACTGAATAAGCCCATTATGATTTCTTAAACGAATTGGCAAGTTATCGTGTTTTAAAATGATTTTTTGAGCCTATTTTGGTTAACGTGTAAGTTTTGACCCATTTGGGCGATAAGTGTCTATTTTGATCCATTGCTAAATTCTGGAAATTTGAAGTTATATACCCATATAGGATATCCCGAACTGTATCTCATCCAATCGTGCGATCAGTCCTGTGAGAGATGAGGTGCTTGTGTGAATCATAGGCCCTGTACGCCAACCCATCCCTTCTTGTAGATCCCTACCCCCACTGTGGGTTCACACCCATACCGTCTATACCCTGCATGACTCCCTCAGTCGTATATCGGTTCGCAGCCTGATCCCACACGGAAGCCTGAGCGTCGATGGATGTATCTTTGTGAGTGCTCATGTGGGATATGTCGAACAGGTTGTCGACGAAACCCGCGACCCCTGTGCTCTTTTCCCTAGGAGGAGATGGAATGACTGTACGCTGTGTGTAGTGATGCCGAGGTGGAGATAGGGGTCATGTATACTGATGGCTCGGGTCTGCGCCTCTAGGGTCCCTGTGGGATACTAGTACCGGATACTCATGCGGATATGGTGGAACATTGAGTTGTCTGCCCGCATAATGTGTAAAGTGATCCAGATTCTGAAAGATCGCATGCTGAGCAAACCAACTCTCATGTCCGGGTAAATCTCCCATGTGATAGTGGTATGGCGGAAAGCGCGGCCTATCCCCTTCCCCAACTGATGAATGTCAGCGGGTGTCAGTGGGTCATCTCTGTGTGGTGGGATCATCCTCATCCCGTGGTTCCTGAGAACCTCGCCGTCTCCGACCATCTTTCGTCCTCGTATCAGGCCTAAACCCCGTTACTCTTACCCCTGGTACTGTCCGGTCCTCTGAGTCAGATATTGCCAGATTAGCTGCATTGATTAACTGTTCACCCTCGATACGAATGTACTCCCAAGTGCTCAGTAGCCTATACCCTATCTCTTCTGACTCGGCTCCGATCCTATACCCAAATCTCTCAACACTCCCCAAAGCATGCAACCTACGAAGGAGCTTGGTAACAATGGTTCCCAAAACCGACACAATTTTAAAGCGTGGATTTAAACTAGAACTTTACTGTTTTAAAGCAAAATGGACAATTTTAGACAATTATATTAAAATTTATTTTATATTTATTATTTTTTTCTATATTTATACATATATTTTTTTAAATTTAATATTTAAATGTATACAGTACAATCCGATTAATCCCCAAATTGCCGATTAATCTTTTCAAGGTTCCGACCGATTAATCTCCGAATATTGAATTTTGCAATCTTGATTTTAGCTACTTTGTCATACACTTTAATATATATAAAACTAACAGCTGCCAACTTTTAGCTAAAACCTACTAGCTGCCAGCTAACAGTTACAATTTATCAGTTACATACAAGCTACCAGTTATCAGTTAAATTTGTCAAACATATCCTCATTATTTTAATTTCTTTTACATTTCATATTATACATCCAAAAATATTTCTTTAAGCACGTATGAAACATAAATCAACATCACACATCTTAATCATGACACCATTACAGTGTACCAACAATTTAAACAGACTCACTAAATCCATGTTCGATCCACATAGAGAGAAGTTTATCTCACAAAAAATCTATACATATACACTATTTGTTGCTATTTTTTTACCTCACACTAAACCTATACTTATAATACATACACCACGTCACCATCCCACATGTCATTAGAAAATCTGATCAGTTTGAATTCCAAATTACTTTTCAGTATAGAAAGTGGTGAGAAGGTTTTTTTTTTCAAAATTACACTCAAGTGCACATATTTACCAACACATCTTCACTTTACACATCTGATACACAATTAACCCATTCATTATACCATTATTTTCAAAATCATCTTTGTTATTTTGAATTCAAATTCTCTCTCGGTTTCCAATTCAAAAAATTTTCAGGTTTAATTTTTTTCACTCAACTACAATAATCTTTATGTTTTTTGAATAATTTTTTTCTAACGTATGTTTCTTTTCATTTTAGTTTTAATTAATGGTCACATCGAAGAACATAATTCAGGTTTCAGAGATTGACAGACGGAAAGTTAATTTTATCATAAAAATTAAAGTCGTTCAGCTCCTTCAAAAGCTGGGATATGGTTACGATGAAGGCAAGCCCACTTTGGAGCTAATAGTTTCGGATGAGGAGATTTGTGTTCATTATCTTTTATTAGTAGATTTCGTAAATCTCTTTTCATTTTAGAACCTTTTTATATGTTCTTTTGTATGTTTATTTTCTCCATATTAAGGCACTAAGATTATAATCAACATCTGTAACTCTCTTAAGGCCAAATTTGATAACCTCATTAGGGAATGGGGCTTCTTTTGTATTTCTAATGCTGCTGTAGTTGATAATCCGCTTTAATTCCGAACCAAACATATCCAACATGAGTACAAATTAATGTTTACTAAGAAAACAACTGCTGTGCCATTCCCAGCAACCCAATGGATTGGAACTAATGGTTTTAGTTTCATCCCTTTCGATGTTTTGAGATCTATAGGCCTTAAAGCTGGAGTTTCTGCAGGTTAATAAATATTTATTATCTCAATTTTTTTGTTTTTTTTTAAACATGAATATTGATTTTGCTTTGACTTACAACACTTTATAATGTCACACAAATTTATTTTGTTTTTTCGTGGTCCTTTAGATGTTATTGGACGTGTATCCGGTTATTCAAAAGTAGAGGATTTTCGAAACAGTGGTGAACTCAAGTCCAAGTACATCAATCTTCAGCTCATTGATTTAGAGTAATATCTAACACCTTTTTAGTTTAAACCATTTTCAGAATAAATTGTTAACACATGTTCTTAAAATCATAACACACTTATACATCGTTTTTCAGTCAATTTTAAATAGTGGCTTGCAATTAGATGCAACTCTGTGGGGTCAATTTTGCATGGATTTCGAACACCATATGAAAGTTTTGGCTGATGATGCTTCCGTAATCTTATTGATTCAGTTTGGAGTCACCAAACTGTACCAAGATTTTTCCTTTTAAATGTTATACAACTTATATATTTATTTCTAATTAACCAATAAATATATGTTTTTCATATATGATTATCATTTTTTTCAATTATAAATGTTTATGTAATCTTATTTATTGTGTATACCAAGTTCTTTTGTGTTATAATGCTACAGATAAACTAGCTGTTTCAACCAACTTGAAAAACACGAACGTTTTGATAGACACCGATCATCCGCAAATCGATGAGTTTAGACAAAGGTACATTATTACCGAAAACATTAACTTCAGACTATTAATAAATACTGTATATATGTTAAATTTAACATATTACAATATATTTCAATATAAAAGACTAATCTTATTTTCTTTATTTATTTTTAGTTGAACCATTTTTCCAAAAAAGATGACAGATTTATGAGATACTCAATCATTTTCCTAATAAATTAAAATATACATGTTGAAAGTGTTCATTTATTTATCGTACGAAGTTTAGTAATAAATTCAAAAACCATGCTCACACAATATCTAGTTCGGTTATTATTCATTAAATTTTATTATTGATAAATGATCTAAAGATAATTAATTCACTTCGTAGTACATAAAAGTTTTAATTTATTAAATATTAAATTTATTCATTGTTACTAATAACATAATAAAATGTTTATTAAACATAGTGCTTCCCAAAACAACTAAACCAATTTCCATTTAATGCTCAATCATTTTTTTCACTCCATAAATGAGTACATTAATTGTGCATTTAAAACAAACTTGCTTATTAGTAAATTTATATTTGCATTCATCAATTAAACATTGTTTTTTTACTTCACTTAAAGTAACTAACTTGCTTATTGTTATGGTAGCCTCACCGAAATCCATTCTTTTGAAGATTCCATTTGTTCGTTAGTTCCTTCGTTGTCAATTTCTTCTGCACGTGATCCAAAGTCCTTTTTTAAAGAGGCTCATTATGTTGGTTTAGATCGGTTGAACCCTACCATGGTAATCATTTTAATGAATGTTTTCACCACATATGTAACCAAAACTATCTCCAATATTCAATTTTGTTGTTAAAATATTTTAAGGAAGGTATCTATATTATTCAGGCCACAATGAATACTATTCTTCCCGATTACACTTGGTACTACATTACCTACAAGAAGTGTAACAAGAGTGCTAAACCTGTTATCCCCAACTGTGATCGAACATTGGACGTTAATCAACTTTTAAACTTGGAACGAAAGTGTTACGGTTGTATCGATAAGCCGGAGGTGGTAGTGAGGTGAATTACAAAACACTCTAAATAGATTTGTAAAAGACTAGTTTTTGTCTTTACTCATACTTTGTCTACCTTGAAATTTTTACATACTAGGTTTAAAGTGCCGATTCGGGTAGAAAATCAAACCGGCACCGCGTCTTTCACTATTTTTGAATCTGTTGTGAAGAAGTACGTTACCCCATTGGCTTATGAGTTAATGAAGGGGTTGTCTGAAGATGATGATTATCCTGAACAGCTGGAACTTCTTTTACAAAAGACCCTTTTGTTTAAACTGGAACTTCATAACAACTGCCACTACACTGTTAAAGATGCGACCGATGACCCAGCATGTTTTGAAGTCTATGAGAGTTTCAAGGTAACATTTAATACTTTTAGAGGAATTTTTCTGGATTCAATATATATTTATTTTATACGGAGTAATTGTCTTTTGTTTATTTGTAATATTATTGATTTTAACTTGATTTTGTATGATGTTTAAAATATCAATAGTTTCTTAACCTATCTTTAATATCACTAAGGTCGATCATCAAGTGGTTTTGGAAGATGTTGAGATTGAAGAATCGTCTTTCCAAATAGACTTCTTATGGGAATGTATGAATACATACTATAATACTCATTTCTAAATTAATTTCATATCACGTTCATTTTTAATAATCATTATTAAACTCATTATAATTAACTTTGTAGTGTGCCTCTAATGCTTCTGGAAGTCAGACCTTTGATCTCAGTCATGATACCTGTTTCAGCCCGCCTCTCAAAAAAATCAAACAAGAAGGAATCAAATCTTCAGCATCTGTTAAGTCTTCAACAACAAAGGTTAAATTATCCGATCATTCAAAACAATTACGCTCATCCCATTCATGATTTAAACAAGATACATTTGTTAATATTTAATTTTGGTTTTCTTCTATGGAATACTAGTGGTATGTAAACTATACAATTATGTTTTCCCTGCACTATTTCTGTTCCATATCCACCTTGATATGGATAACAATCTAATTTATTTTGTTTAAATTTTTATTGTGTTTTGTCTTGATGTTTTATGTGTTGAGGTTTTTTATTGTTATTGACCTCTTTTTATTATCCTAACCCACTCCCATTATAATTGATATTTGACTTTCCAATTTACTTTATAAAACTAAATTTAGAAGGAAATAAAAGTTATAAATATTGGAGCATTTATTAGAGTGCATACGTGTTAACCTACCAAGTTGCTTGAGTAGCCCTCAAAATCTACTTTAAACCCTTACTTGTCAGAAAGCAAGTTGCATTTTTTTGATCTACTTTCTTCTGCAACAAGACCTCTCAAGTATACCCAATACTTAAACCTTAACTTCATTTTACATCCTTTTTTTACTTTTTTCAAATAATAAAAAAATGGATCAACTCTCAAAGAATAGTGTAGATGCTCTTTCTGAAGACCTACTTGGTGAAATCTTGTCAATAGTCGGTCAAGAATCATCGGCTCACTTGTCAGTTTCGAGATTGGTTTGCAAAGCCTTTCGTAAGCAATCCGAACATTATTTGGTTTTTCGAAGGCTTTCCTTAGATAGGTGGCCTATACTAGCTCGGGGTATCCCGGAGAGGGTCTATCTTCTCCATCGGTGTATGATAAATAAAAACCCTTATCAATTTTTCTTTTAGGTTTGTTAGGTTATTTTGATGGAGTATACACCGACTTAGGGCTTCGTTATTTAGAAGAAGCTTCAAACTGCCAACTTAAAGAGACAGTTTATGTTTATGGTTTGATCGGGTTTTCATATTAGGATTTAGAGGAAAAGGATAAGGGTTTAAAAATACTTTATGCCAGATTTCCACAATTATCGGATTTGGTGGTTTCTATCAGAATGAATGTTTATGGTTTGTTACAACAATCATGGCGAAGGAACCTCCATCCTTTTGCTGACTTGGCAACCATGTGCCCTATATTCGGCCACAGAGGTTCTTTCCCATACGTTCATGGCTTTGAACTCACCATACCAGACTGTATGTCATGTTTTTAGGCTTATGAGTTAGGGCTTTTTATAAATCCATTTAGGTATAATTAGATTTATGTTATTATTATGTGAAACAACTTTTGTTATTTTGTATAAAATTGACTCACCTATTATTATTATAAATTTCGATTATGATATTAGTATATATGTTTCAATTTCCCTTCTTATTTTGTATCAATTTAACTCATGTAATGTTAATCTTATTACTAATACCATCTAAAATAATTAATTGTTAAATAATGCTTTATCATATATAAACCATAATAACTTGTAAAATTAGACCATTATATACAAAGGAGATATGTAATATGTATATAAAATTGGACCATATTTTGAGCCTTATTTCCTAAAATGTCTCTTAAAATATAATTATTATATAATATCTTACAAGTATACTTTGGTTTCATTGGACAAGTGTTCACATACCATGTCAATTTAGTAGCCCCAAAAACTACTTTAAACTCATAATTGTCAGACTAAAACTTGAATCATTTTGAACTACTTTCATGTTCTACAATACCTCTCAAGTGTCTGTTTTTCACAAAAAAACATCTATTTCACCTTTTCATGTTTTTCTACTATTTGTAAATAATACAAAAAAATATCTTATTCAAAAGAATATTCTAGAACCCATTCCTCAACCTATGTTGAGTCAAATCTTATCTAAAATTTTAAATATTCGAAATTCCTTTTTTATTGACTTATAAAATAAAATAAGAAATAATGTTAATATTGTCTTGCTTTTCAAATAAAAAATAAAATTAAAAATACACTTTCCATATTCAGCTTTATTATAAAAGTCTTTGAAGGATATTTGAGGTTTAAGTTTATCATCATTTAAGTGCACACGTGTTCACATACCAAGCATCAGTAACTCCAAAAAAACTACTTTCAAGGCTTACTTTTCAGGCGACAAGTTGCATCATTATCAACTTACTTTCTGCTTCTACAGAATGTCTAAGTACACACCATTCACAAAAACTTCAACTCTATGTTCCATCTTTTATATCTTTTGGAAATTAATGAAAAAAATATAAATTCATAAGATCAACAATATTGTCGATCATCTTCCTCATGATTTGCTTGGTGAAATATTATCAAGAGTCGGCCAAAATTCTTCGACTCAGTTGGGTGTTGCTCGATTGGTTTGCAAAGCCTTTTATAAGCAAGCCGAGCATCCATTAGTTTATCAAAGGTTTTCCTTTAATTGTTTACCTGTAGGGTCTTGGGGTATCTCTCAGATGATTTATCTTTACCATTGCTGTTTGGTGAATAAAAACTCTAATGCGATTTTTTGCAGGGGTTTGTTATTTTATTTTGATGGAAAATACACCCAAGATGGGCTCCGTAATTTAAAAGAAGCATCAAACTGCAAATTAGTAGAGGCTGTTTATGTTTATGGTTTGGTGATGTTTGCGTCTCACGATGTAAATGAAAAGGATATCGGTTTAAAAATTCTTTATCAGACATTCCCACCGGTACCGGATTATGTGGTTGCTGTATGAACAAAGGTTTATGACCTCATACATCAAACATGGAGAAGGAACTGCCATCCTTTTGCTGACGTGGAAACGAGTTTTCCCTATATCCGGCCACAAAGTTTATTTCCCACACATTCAAGCGTTTGAACTCACGATACCAGAATGGATGTCGTGCTTTTGGGCTTAGGAGTTGAAACTTTTTGTGAATCGATATGGGTATAATTAGATTTATGTTTTTTTAGCCTACAATTAGATTTATGTTAGTATGATGGGAAAAAATCTTTTGTAACAACTATGGAAATTACTCCTGTAATATTAATATAAATTTTTCTTTATATTATGATATGCCTCTTGGGCCATTTTTTTCTTAATATTTTTTCTGTTAACAATTTCTGTATTACTAACATCACTATAACCAATTCCTTTAAGTATAGTAGAATAAACTAATAAACACTAATATAAATAATTCTTATCTGATTCAAAATTGTGATTACTTTCAAATCAAATTCACAATAGACTAATCCCTACACAATAGGGATGTAAATTCCTATTACCAATCAAGTCAAGTAAATCACAAAAAATTTCTTTATCCGTTGGTATTTAGTCAATAACCATAATCTCATTTTCAAACTTGAAATTTGAAATTGTGGATAATAAGAAACATAATCCTTCATTATCTTCAAAAACCTAAGTTTCCAGATATGTTTGATAAAACTTGATTGTCATGAATAACAACTTGAGAAGATCTTCACGTTTAAATAAATCAAATCAAAATGAGACAAATGTTTTGGAACCAGTTACAAATAAAGCAAAAACACCCTACAATGATGAAGGATTCCTTTGATGTTAATGCATCAAATCCAGGTACTACTTACCATTTTTATTAATATGAATGTTAGAGAAAGTTACTCTTGGCATATATTTTCAGATTTTCATGCATATTCACTATACATTAAATTTAAATACTAATACATCTCTATTATTTTTAGAAATTTCTTTCACTGCAAAGACAATCGTTGGTAACATTATGATGAAACACAAAAAAGAAAGTAGAACAACAGCAATTGGATAACAATCCTCCCCATCGTGTTTAATTCTAACAGGTGTTTCATGCTATTACAACTATATTTTTGTAAACTATGGTGTATATATGCAAATAATATTCATTCTGAAGTTCTAAACTAAAATCTAATACATTGGTTATTTAAATATACCCGACACAACTGGATCAAACTTTGTGACTTCATCTAGAACACAATATACATCAAATATGATGAAAGAAAACATTTTTGAACATACGACAAATACAACGGGTGAATGTTCATATAACATTGCAACTCCAGCACTGTTAACACCAACTCTGACAATATCAAATCAATCACTTACTAATAGTGACAAATGTTACACTACATCATAAAGTGGATCCAAAGGTAATTATTTGTGACATATATAATATTCAAACCTGTTTTATTTTTAAAATGTACATACTTACTTTTTTAAGTCTTCATTTTTACAAGTACGGTCAAAGCGGAATCAAAACAACTGGCATAAGAAGGAAAATATTACACCGATACCTTTTGACATTGACGAAACAAACACCGATGATCTTCAAAATAAATCATTCAAAGGGAATTCAAAGGGTTGTTCTTATAACTTTTTTTTAATTTGTTAAACTATTTATATATTTTTTAAAGTAAACCAATAAATTGTTATTTTTGGCAGACTACGTTGATTACGGCAATCTTAGTTATATATGTTCCGCTTGTGGTGCTAAATTATGGCATAAAGAGACGAAAGTAGGAAAACAAACAAATGGTTTTGCCCAGGCATTCTCACTTTGTTGTTTGAAAGGTAAAATAGCGCTGCCCTAGTTCAACAAATCTCCTCTTAAACTCATTTGGGATCTATATACTAACAATCATCCGAAGTGTCAACATTTCATTGAGAATGTTCGATAGTACAACATGATTTTTGCATTTACTTCCATGGGTGGAAAGGTGGACGATCGTGTAAATAAAAGTCGTAGCCCTTATACATTTTGTATTCGTGGCCAAATTTTCACCAATATGGAGGTTTATTACCAACGGATGGTCGAAAACAAAGATTCGGACAGTTATACATATATGATACTGTAAATGAAACAAATAACAGGAAAGAAGCAATCGGGTATGATTCGTCTAATTCATATAGATTAACATCAAATAAACAATGTAGGAAATAAATATACTAGAATATTAACATTGATATTTATGATTTGTTGAATTCATAACAGTGGAAAAAATAGAACAAAGGCTTCGTCTTCACGCTATTCACTCTACGAGGATCTCATTCGTCAAATAATGGAAGTTCTCGATGAACATAATCCTCTTGTCAAGACGTTTCGGATGGCTCGTGACCGGTTTCTAGAAACACCTAATATGCAGATGAAAATTAAGTTAATTGGTAGACGAACCAAAGATGGACGTAATTACAATATGCCAATGGTAGACGAAGTTGCAGCACTTATTGTAGGTGATATCAATGTTTCTTCCTATGACCAAAGGGATATTATAATTGACAGTCGTATTGAAGGCTTGAAAAGAATTTCTGAGCTTCACACCGAATATTTAGCTCTACAATATCCACTTTTGTTTATTTATGCAGAAGATGGGTACAGGACAGACATTCTACATCGTGATGTCGATGAGCATTCCACAAGAGTGAAAAAGAGGGTTAGTATGCGTGAATTCTTCGCATATAAACTTCAATAATGTGTTGTTCCCACAATTTTACACTTGGGTCGTAAGTTGTATCAACAATTTGTAGTTGATGCTTACACTATGATTGAGGCCGAAAGAATCTCATACATCAGGAAAAATCAGAATATTCTAAGAGCAGATACTTTCACCAACTTAATATTTTCAGCGGCATCAGGTTCTCTGGAGAATAGTATGATGGGAAATAGGATAAAACTTCCTTCCTCATTCACGGGGAGTGCTAGATATATGATTGAGAATTATCGTGATGCTATGGCACTTTTTCGTGTATTTCGCTATCCCGACTTATTTTTAACTTTCACATGTAATCCAAAGTGGCCAGAAATCACAAGGGAATTCGATTGGACCGGTTTTAAAGTAGAAGACAAACCATCTTTTTGTGCAAGGATGTTTAAAATGAAGCTCGATCAACTGATGAAAGATATAAGGAAAAAAAATTTTTGGTACTGTCAAAGCAGGTTTGTCTATTACCTTTTAATTAGTTTTTGTATATAATCTTCTGTTAAATTATTTTCTTATAGGTAATGAGTACATAGTATGTGAATATTCACTAATATACAACAAACTTTAGATTTTTCAATAATATAAAACATCCTTATAGTAATTTGTTTCTTTATTTTTTAGAAGTCTATACCGTGGAATTTCAGAAACGTGGTTTGCCTCATGCCCATATATGCTTATTCCTTGATGAAAGAAACAAAATGCCTCAACCAGAAGATGTAGATAAGTATATATGCGCTGAAATACCGGATGAAATCAACGAACCAAAACTTGATCAACTCGTGTCAGATTTAATGATACACGGCCCTTGCGGTGAAAAGAATCCATCGTGCCCGTGCACTGATTTAGATAGAAAATGTACAAAAAGTTTTCCAAAACCTTTCTCAGATGTAACAAAAATTGATGAAGATGGTTAATGATACACATATCCGCAAGACTATGCGGATTACGCATCTAAAGCCCCGAACCGCACAATAAATGTCATATAAAAGCATGGCACGAGTATAGTCGCACTCTATGCGCCTATACCATTAAATGTGAGTTTCGTATACTTGCATAAGGATCTAGTACATTCTAGAAGAATGTACGGTATAATCAATTCGGATTCTTTTCCTTAAATAACTAAAGTTAGTTGGGAAGAGATCGCATTTAATTAGGGAAAGGATTCTATCGAAACCCTAATTCGTGAGCCTATAAATACATCGCTCATAAACCCTAGAAAACACATCTGGTTACTAATATGTAATAAAAGCATACACATCATCATCGTACGAACAAAGCTTCATACGATCTAACACGTAAAGACTTTCAGGTATGTCTTGAACTATAAAACCTTTATGTCTTTGGGCCACTAAACCCCATATGCTGGGTTGTTGGTGGACTCTCAAATCGACCACCCTGTCGGAATCGAAACGATACCGATGTGGGTTATCCACGACTAAGCGTCGGAGGTCCGAATATTGTTAGTCCTTAAACCATATTATGCACTCAGCGTAGGTTCACCTTGACCTCGTGAAAATATGCTTAATCATTTGGCGTCATCCGTGGGACCGGTTGCATGAACAAATAAGAGGAAAATTCATATTGAATAAATAATTCGTTTCTGTATTTTCCATAAAATGTTTTTTGTTTATACTAATCGGTCAATTTCAGGTTATTCATATAATTAAGATCAATGGCGGGCAACAAAGGTTCGAAGCTGACATTTCCGACATTTACAGGTCAACGAACACCTGTACAAACATCAAAACAGGCATCTACGGCAGAAGCAAATAAGGCATCAAAACCCCCTTCAACAGAGGCTATCCTAATGGGGCCGACAAGCGTCGAGATTGAAAAAACGGTCCCTCTGACCATGGCGGAGGCCGAAAGCGAGTGAATACAGAGTGTGGGGGAAGATACGCCCCCAGGAGTAGAAACTAGCTACGTCCGTTTCAAAGAAACGGAAACTGGACGCATGAAGTCTCCAGAAAAAATAAGTTTCAGATCTTCAGCTAACACTAGCTATATACGCTCTAAAGAAATAGATGTTGGGTACGAATCTCCGCCAGGTAATGTCAAGCTAATGGCAAAAACTACGTATGTAGGAACAATCCCAATTATCACCACGGTAGAACCAGAAACTCAAACTTTGAGGGTTACTCCGGCAAGTGCGCAGGATAAAATTAGAAGATTGGGTTTGAGAAACCTGGACGGTTCGTACATTACAGTAGTGCCACTACAAGCAAAAATTACTTATACATCACCCCAACCAAATGTATGTGAGTTAACGCAAACTTAGCATCAGGGTGACCAGGGGAGTGCACCTTATAACTCGCTAGAGCTAAGCAGTTCGAAAAATTTTATTTCACAACTACAGCAAGTTGCACCCCCACACTTAGCGCAAGCACTTAATGAGCCAGCGCGATTCCAAGAGTTTATGCAAAACTGGTTTGCAGTGATGCAAGGGCATAAAGCAAGACAATCTCTAGAGGTGGCTCCCACCACAGAAAAATTCGCCGCGCACATAGCGGATCATCCGTTTTCGGAAGCACCTGTAATACCATTAACATTAGGAAGTTATGACGGGTTGTCAGACCCCGATGACTTCCTACAAAGGTTTGAAGGAACTGTGAGAACCCATAATTGGGGAGATGCAGTAGCATGTCATATGTTATCAATTGTGCTGCAGGGAGTAGCACGGGAGTGGTTCAATAATCTAACCCCCAGGAGCATAATAGGTTATGTAGACTTAAGATCTCGTTTTCTACTTAACTTTCATAGTCTGCGTGCACGAAGAAGAACGCATGTAGAGTGCCATGACATAAAGCAAAAACCCAAAGAATCTCTGGGTGAGGTGATAGATAGGTATACAAAGGAAGTAGCTAAAATACCCGATCTGTCAGAAACCCAAAAGGTGTCAGGATTTATTCACTGCCTTGATACAGAAAAACACTTTTTGCTATGGCAGAGGTTGCGAAGGAAAGTACCGCAAACATTTGCGGAAGTGATAAAAGAAGCGAATGATTATATGCGGGCGCAAGAAGATATAAAACAAAATTGCGGAAAAAGCTATACGGGAAGAAATAACGATGATGATCACCACCGCGATCAGGGCAAAAACTCTGGATCCACAAAGAGGTACAATAACAATAGCCCACTAAAAGGCGGAAGTTACAACAGTAACAACAAATACCGCAGGTTCAACAATACCAGAGGAGGAGGCAATTATAAAAGTAAGGGCGCTCATGATGATAATTACGCAATCATAAAAAACCTCAGCAAAACACCAAAGGAAATATTAGCAACCGGGCCAGTGTGCAAAACTTTTGAAGCTCCGGTACCGCTACCCGACTACGCGAAGAAAGACAAAACCAAATTATGTGACTTTCATGATGATTTTGGTCATGAAACCAACAAATGCAGGCAATTAATCGAAAAGGTGGTCGCAGAGCTAAAAAGGGAAGATTGCAGCACCTGAAGAAATCTGCTAAAACAGAGGGTAGTAAGCCAAAACAGGAAAAAGAATACCCGTTGCAGAAGAAAAGAGAATCAAAGGCAAAAGAAGCGGAAAAAACCATAAATATGGTAATGAGTAAGAGCGTAATGATAGAACCGAAAGAAGTCGAAGATTAGAAAGAAGCGATAATCTCATTCGGAGCACGTGAAAGGCAATGGTTCAATGCACCCGTGATAATTAAAGGGTATATCAAAAGTTGTAATCAAAAACTTAAAGGTTTGTGTGTAAACACTGGCTGCGACATGTATGTCATATATGAACATTGTTATATGTCGCTACCTAGATCAGTCAAGTCGCAGCTAAAAAAGAAAGCAGTTTCTTTTTATGATTTTGCTAGTGCACTGGTCCCGTCATTGGGGATGGTTAGAATTAAGTTAGAATTACGAGACGATAACCATGGTAAAAAGAGAAAGGATGTTGAGATTGAATTTGCTATAGTCAAGTCGAAAGCTGAGCATAAAGCACTGTTAAGCAGAAACACCTTGGAAAAGCTAGGAGCGATACCATCCACAATACACGGTCTATTAAGATTCCTAACAAAGTGGGGAGTCGCAACTATAAAATCAGAAGTGGATAGAAAAGTGAGAACAATACAAAAAGGCATAAGGCGGGGATGCAAAGATGCAGAATCAAATAAACAGCAAATAGCTCAGATAATTGAAGACGCATTATGCTCACATGTATGTCATATACGCAAGTATTTCAATTTAGTATTTGATATTGCGAAAAATAGTAAATTCTAATTTTTAGAAAAACTAAAAACGCAAATTTGCAGCGCAATCAAAATTTAGCTCAGTAAAAGTGTAAACAATGAAGATAAGCGCTTAACTATGTGACGCGGATGCATAAAAATACGTTATAATTACTTCCTTTAAAGATATTACACACTATTATAATAAAACAAGATGCAGGATTTGGAAAATCTCTGAAAAAGTGTTAAAATAAATAAGGAGATCCAAATAAAACGTGGCAAAAGGATCCGCATCCACATTGTGGGCTTAATGAAAGAGCGCAAACCAAGGAATGAGAGAAAAGTAGCACATGCAAGGATAGAAAGATTACCCAATGCCAAAGAAGCACAACTTGTGATGCAAAAGAAAAGTGTGTGGGTGTGCGCACACATCAAGACAAAAAACGGCTTATGTGCAACATCAAAAATTAGTACAGCTGTAAAGAATGATACGCCTGAAGAATTCGTTATAATGCAAAGCGTGCGCACCCGAACATCTACTGACATCATTCGAACATGGTTGTCAGGGGGAGGTAAATTACATACATGAAATAACAGCTAAGTTAAATATTTTACTCTAAGCCAAATTGAAATTTATTTTCGGACATTATATCAGCCGGAGGTTTATGGCGTTTAAAAGAACGGCACGCGAGTGATTGGTGGAATAAACACCAAATCAATAATAAACCTCTGAAGATCGTTCGTGAAATGATTGAGGCAAGTGGAAGAGAGTCAAAGGGAAAAATTCCACAAAAGCGACACTGGGTTAAAATGCAAGAAGGCGATGGCACTACCAGATTAATAGCAGTAAGGAAAGAGAACAATAAAAAACCCAGAAATTACTGTGTGGTGAAGGACCCAGATAATATGGTTATTGGGAAAAACAACAAAAGGGGCACGAGGGCTTGAAAATAAAATGACAGGAGGCGCCTTGCATGCATAAATTAAACGGCGCAAAAGAGCAAAAGGTATCAATAGTAGGATTGATCACCCAGACATCTGTTGAAACTTTGTTATGTTTTTATTAAAGATTTATGTCGTTTGAATTATTTTTAATAAATTGAATCAATCAATTTAAGCCAATAATGCTTGCATTTTAATTTTAATTATGGAGCCCCAGGCTGCACAGGGATACACTCTGAATCTCAAGTGGCATAGTTTAGTTTAGTTACTAGTACTATTTTAAATGGTGACATTAGTAAAACATTGGATTGTTTCAAACACTTGTATGTCACGCAAGACGGAGACTTGCAAAGTTATGACTATAAAATACAAGTTTGGTTACTTGTTAATGCCACGGACATTGGGTTGTTCGGAAGACTGTTGGAATAAGCATTGGGTTGATTATATAGATGGATTCGATATTGGATGCGTACAAACAATTTTTAATCTCAAGAGTATAATATGTATAAGCATTGGTTTGCTTTGCTAAGATGCAAGAATAAAAAGATTATACGTATATAGAAGGATCGCTCCCATCATATGCAAATAACATTTATTCGTATGTTATAATGCGCATAGAAGTGAAAATATTTAAAGAAAACCGCTTAAAAATTTGCATATAAGTACGAAAGCATATAATATAATCTCAATATAAAGAGTAAATAAGCAGCGGATATATGCTCCCACAACAGGGCGCAAAAGTACTTAAAGTGTGCTGAATAAAAGAAAGTATTACAAATTATACCGACTTATGAAAAGATGCTAATACCTACAAAGGAAAATTCTACTCTGGCAACCAGAGATTAAGAGAATTACCTTCTATATAAATACTAATATAATAGTGGTGGCTTGGCTGGAACGTTGCCCTACACTAATGAGAATATGCCATCCTCGCACGCAGCGATCAGACGCATACCCTGCTTTAAAATATAAATAAATAAATATAGATATAGGGATGTGAAATCCTCAAACTATTGGGCCCATCCCTCGCTGACTCAAACAACAGCCTGAAAGCGGACAACCACTGTCCCTCCAATCTAAGCCGCATGCAAACCTAAGCAAGCATGTCATCAACCACCTGACGGGACGTAAAGTCCCCATTCTCAGCTAATTCCTCCAAACGAGGAATCCTCAAGTTCGCTAAAGCCACACAGGCCTCATTGAATTTCCCAGCAGCATTTTCCACAAGCTCATTCGAATGGGTACCGGAATAATGTCCGGTACAGCAAGGTTTGATTTCACAACATCCCAGAAAAGGGACCGCTCATAAACACGCGCAGCGAGTATGGCATGGCTAAAAGGAATGTGAACACTCGGGCAGGCCATGATATGCTTACCAATGTCAGGAAGGCCAGATCTTAAAATCAAATATTCGGATTGGAGGCTTGAGCATTTGGCTTTAAGATTATCACGCTCAGTAACAACTGCGTGGTGCTTCGCGTCCAGCTCGTCAAAATGCTTTTTAAGCTGGGAGTTTTCAGATGATGCATGTAACGACCCAACTTTTTTGAATTATATTTTTGTGCTCTATACTTTCACGAAACTGCGTATTTGTGCGTACTGAACTAGTTTATGCTCTGGGATCTTTATTCATGATTAGTTACTTTCGTTAATGTCTTAAAACGTGCTATTAAGTATTTAATCACTTAACTTGATCCTTGAATTGTTTTTACGACCGTTAGTGTCACTTGTCGTTTTGAACAACCTACGTACTTTGTACACGTTTAACTTTTATCATAATTGGAATATTATAACTACGTAATATTAATTGTTATTTTCTAATGACAATTACTTGGCTTATTGGTTGCTTAATTACGCTTAGTAATTTACTAATGCACACTAGTTAGTCTTATTGGACTTTTACCTTAATGGATTTAAGCCCACCCTACTCTAGTTAATGGACCATTAAATTAGCCCAACTTTAATGGATTTATGATCCATTAAGATGTAGGACAAAAACCCATTAATATGAGCCAACATACTAGCATTTTTGTTAACCATTACTACACATGTTGCATGGGATCCCAACAACAAGCACCACCTTTAGACCATCACCATACAAAAAGTAAAAGTTATCCCCCTCTTGTCCCCCAAAACCCATGGCCACCACCAACCTCCACCACTATATATCAAGCTTATTTCACTCATTTCACACTTGATCTCATTCACATTTTACACACACTTGCTCTCTAATTCTCTCTAGTTTTCACACACTAAAAAATGTAAGTTTTAAATTTTTTTCTTCTTCTTCTTTTCTTCTTATACACGACATCTTCATCTTCATAAGATCAAGCTTTTTAGCTTCTTGATCTTGTTATATCTTGAAGATTTAAACATTGATTTGAGTCCTTCAAGAACATGAAAGATTCAAGCTTTCTAGCTTTGAATCTTCATTATTTTGATGGATCTAAACTTTATAGCTTAAGATCACTTTGTTTTTGTTAAAAGATCAAAACTTGTGTTTATGATCTTCATGTAACTTGTAGATCTAGCTTCTTACTTTAAGGATCATCAAGAACATTAAAGATTAAAGCTTTCTAGCTTAGCGTTTCATTATTTTGTTGAAGATCTTAGCTTTTTAGCTTATGATCTCATTACTTTTACTAGATCTTAGCTTTCTAACTTATGGTCTCATTAATCTTGTAAAAATCCAAGCTTTCTAGCTTAGGGTTTCTTAATACTTGAGATCTAAGTTATTATTGTAGATCTCACTTACTTGGAACCTTTTTTGATTTTTATCATGATAAAAATCAATTCTTCATCATCTCATATGATGAAGATGCATAAACTTGTGTCAAAAGGACAAAGGTTGAAGCTTTATTTTGTTTATGCAATAAAGAGACAACCTTGATGTTCAAAACTTGTAGAATGTTAGCTTTTACTCTTAGTTGTGTGTTGATGGTTGAAACTTGGTCAAAGTGATGCTTAAACATTAAAGAGTTGTACACTTGAAGCTTACACGCATCAAGGATGAGAACCGTGATGAGCGTCAAGCACCAAGGAACCCACCAGAGCACTTGTTTGCTTTTTTTCGGGGTCTTATCAGACTCCTGGGACTTCTGGAAAGTTTATTTTCAGATAGTTCGTTTCGATTAGATGACTTTTCGTTCAAGACTCGCCTAAATCCGGTATACGGTTTAGGATTTATAGCCTTCCGAAAAGCACTACGCCTTTGTAACGACGTGCTGAAAATTCTGACCTACTCGCGCTTGAACCGTTTCCACGGTCAAAGGACATCAAGTTAGGATCTGAAAATTTGACAGCGGTACAAGGACTCACATACGGAGCCTTGACCACTGACCATGCATCTTTTCAGTTTGTATAGAGGTCGTAGTAGCTGTCCGAAGTCAGCCTTTGTTTCGATCTCTATTCTTGTTGAAAACTTACTTTATCTTTTACGAATGATGATGATGATGATGATGATGATACTTAAGTCTTAACTTATTCACTTTTAAAATTTTGGGGACAATATACTGACTTAGTAATCTTTGACTTAGGTTGAGGACCTTTTGGACCGACTTACTACTTGCATACTTTTCATAGCGACTTTTACCGCACATTCACTGTGAGTTATAGCTTTCCTTTTTTACTTTAAGTATTTTTGGGACTAAGAATACATGCACTTTTTATGTTTTTACATACTAGACACGAGCACTTAAACTTTATACATGTGTGGGTTACATAACGGCACAAAGATTCCCCTAAGCTCGGTAACGTTTAACTATTGGTTTATAAACCGGTAGACGCGAATCTTAGATATGGATCCATAGGGTTTGACATCCCCACTCGGGCTAGTCGTGCTAGCATTCAATGGGTGTTTAATACTTCGTAAACTTACGCACTTGCCAGGTGTACTTTTAGGGGGTGATATTACTTGTTAAGTTAGTTACCGGGTGCCCACGGATAAGCATATACTTTTCATACTGTTTTGAATACAAAATCTCGTGGTCTATATTACATTACTGATTACAAACAAACTATAGCTCACCAACATTCGTGTTGACATTTTTAAGCATGTATTTCTCAGGTGCTTAGACGTTGTTGCTTCCGCTGTTAGACTTGCTATTATAGTCTTGGTGTTATGGACTGGTTGTTATAGACTCGTTGTTTTAGACTTCCGCTACATTACTTAGAATTGTCCGAAGCATGGAACTTTTATTTTGCATTCACAACTTATGTTATTTTCAAACAATGGCGTTGTAATGACCTTTGTATCACGTACTTATGTTAATGCTTTCTATTCGTAGAAGCACGGTACCGTTTGTAAAACATTTGACGTTGGTAAAAACGTTACCTTTTCATGAATGCAAAACTTGTTTTAAAATAGCATATAGTATTATACCGTGTAATGGACCTGTTGTTGATGATCCGTACATGATAGTTTTGTACGGGGTGTCACATTTAGTATCAGAGCATCGATAGTAGGGAATTAGGTTACATTAATGTGTCTTGACCGAGTCGAGTAGGGTTCACTAATAGGACTAATCTACAACTTGCTCGTTTACTTGTTTCTGCGGAACTGCTGCATGCTACTGCTTACTTTTACTGCTATATGATCTTGATGTATACTACTGCTTATTCTCGCTACTGCATGCTACTATCTGCTTTTTGCATGATACTTCTGTTTGATATTGTTATTATTGCCATGCTAAGTACTGCTGTAGACGATCTAGGATGCTGTAGTTATTATGCCTGATTACGTTCTCGCTACATGTCTGCTATTCGCTGTACCGACTTGGAAAATTTATCTTTCCTAGTTCAAATGTTTTTCTGAACCCTTTTCCTACTCGTCTAATCCTAAGGACTAGTATTGTAATCCACCTGTTACTACCGTTCCACCGTCCCAGAGATCGAAACATTACTTCACGCAATCTAGGAAGAGTACCCCTCGGATTACACGCCCACTAAAGTTGATCCTCAGAGGAGGAGATATGTGAGGACTTGTCGGAGTAACTGCACCTCGCCCTACCCCCCGAGCTCACCCTAATTAGCCACGTACAACGTATGAACATTAGAAGGTTGTTCAGTTTCCACAAGTTGACCTCTATCCCGTACGCTTTAATGACCGTCACTTATCTCTTTCATCCTTCACCACTACTCGACGATCTAACGACACTTCTAGACTTAGGTCCCTAACATTCTTAGGCAATGGAGAAGTCGGAAAGGCATCTCCTTTCACAAGGTCAGAGTGTCTCCTACTGATGCTCAGCCATACCCAAAGACTTGGGAGTCGCCTCAAGACATATCGTATTACTACTTGCTATACGTACAACTCGACACGAGACCCAGATTAAATTTCTAGAAAGGAACCTAACGACATTATCTGGACCCGAACATTTTGAAGAAAATATAGGGAAATTTAGGCATTGATGCATGACCTACGGAACATACGCACCCACACCGAGAAACTGTGAGATTATTTATGTAGATTTTGTTTTGTGATAGCATAGATAAAGCACCGTTAGATGAAATTGAGTAGAACTTGAAGTGATCACATTACAATGACCATATGGAGTGATATTGGAATGAACTTACAATTTTGTACAATATAATGACACCCGGCCAACGTGATTATATTGAAGTAAATCAGGCAGAAGTTCCAATGTTACTACATAAGGAATATGAAGTGATTCAAAGAAAATTTTTGTAGGAACCACTTAAGTATACGCATTATGGTCTGTTAGAGGTAGGGAAAGAATAACCACATAGCCCAGATACCGTACAAGAAGGGCCTTGATTGCAGAATTGATAACCCGGAATTTTTTTATAGATATAGACACCCTGGACACTTAAGGAAAAAGTTCTCAAATAGGAAAAGTTTTGGACTTACTTGCGGTAGAGCAATCGTTATCTCAGCTATGGAGACTCACATGGATCCTGATTATAGTTAGGGTATAATTCGTCACAACGTTTTATTGTCTCGAAGTTGTTTAATACTAGAGTGATAGAAACCTTATATCTAAGGACCCTAGTGTTATGACTAATAAGCCATTAACAACAATGAGAGCTAAGTATTTTATAGGACAAGCTAATGGTAAGCTGGCAGAGATAGAGGAATAATTTAAGGTAGTACCTTAAAATTTACAGGAGGGTCATTTGGAGATGACCTCATGTCAATAAAACTT
The DNA here is from genome assembly GCF_046630445.1 of Rutidosis leptorrhynchoides. Taxonomy (NCBI): domain Eukaryota; kingdom Viridiplantae; phylum Streptophyta; class Magnoliopsida; order Asterales; family Asteraceae; genus Rutidosis; species Rutidosis leptorrhynchoides. The sequence continues at coordinate 279,922,540 of NC_092336.1, forward strand.
GGAAGTTTTAAAGTAGTAGTTGGAAAAGATTAGTTACCTACGCACAAGCAGATGTTATTTGAGAAGATTGATAGAATTTTTCACGATAGTATAGTAAGATTTGGTTGGAATAAACCTTAAGATTAACCTAACACCCATCAATTTGGGAAGCTTGATGTAATAGTTGGAATGGACTTTAGGATTAACCTAATAGTCATCAAGTTAGGAAGCTTTGATGAAATAGTTGGAACGGACTGGCTTTCAAGGATAAAAGCGAAAGTTCGGTATTCGATTCATCCCGGAACTGGTAAGATGTACCACGATCTCAAGGAACAATATTGATGGCCGAACCTTAAAAAGGACATTGCTACTTATATTGGGAAGTGTCTGACTTGTTCCAAGGTCAAAGCCGAACACCAAAAGCCATCTGGGTTACTTCAACAGCCAGAAATCCCACAATGGAAATGGGAAGGAATAACAATGGATTTCATCACGAAGCTAACGAAAACGGTAGGCGGTTATGACACTATCTGGGTTATTGTTGACCGTCTCACCAAAACTGCTCACTTTCTAGCCATGAAGGAGACAGATACAATGGACAAACTTGCACAACGATACAGGAAATTGTATACCGTCACTTCAGCAATTCAAACTCTATATAATAAAGACTACCCAAGAATCTTATTTGATACTCATTCTTACGCGACTCTAAATCCTAACTTATTCCGAGAGATTTCTTATTCGATGATAATCACACCATCATCCTTCTTACTTTGATATTAATCATGCCAGTTCAAAATTTTCCAAAATCAATGGGTGGTTAATTCTCATCCTCATACTCTCCCATTCATATCTTACTTATAAGCAACAGCTTCATACTTAAGCATTTTTTGTCAAAGGACTTATGCCCTACTAATAGTCATCAACCACATTTAAATTCAATAGTTTTCATTACCTCGTGACATTGTTGCTCAAATATCACCCAAAATTTTCAAAAATCTTTTACTCGATCCTCATCAATCTTTTTCCAACTTGTAACCTCCGAAATATGAAAATTTTGTTTGCCAAAATTTTACACACACTATTTTACTGTGCGATCCTCTCAAAGTTTTATAAAAAAAATAAATTTATTTTATTGCCATGTTATATATAATAAAGTAAATAATTACTTATTTTTGACTAGTACATATGAAATTTTACTTTCACTTTTACAAATCAATTCTTTTATTCAAAAGATATTTTACTTAGAATAGTACATGTTGTACATAACTCTAGTTTACTAAGAACTTCATTTCTTTTATTACATTGTCACCTTAAACATTTTCTATAAAATTTTCGTTGCTTGTTATATAAAATTTTTCGTGTTATTCGTATCCAAGTCATCATGAAGACTTTACAACCATCAGATTCATGTGTGTGTGTGTGAAAAAGGCACTTACTGCCATATCATGCAGAGCCTTTGGACATCCACTAACACTTAAACCATTCAAAATTATTGCGTTACCTCAGGGATCTTATTTGCCACACCTGTTGGAGCGATGCTCTTTCTTACATAACTCTGAGTCCTTACTTATTCCAAGAGATTCTCGTTTAATGATATTAACACCATCAATATTTTGACTTTAATATTAGTCATAACCTGTTTGACATTTTGCAAGTCAAGTAGTGATTAACTTCTCATCCTCATGCTCTATCCTTCATACCTCACTTTTTAGCAACGGCTTCGCACGTGAACATTTTTGACCCAAAGACTTATGTCCTGATAATTATCAAAACTACTTTTAATTCATTAGTTTTCATTACCTAGTACCATGTCACCCAATAATTCAAAGATTTTTCACTCGATCTTTTTCAACTCGTAACCGCTGAAATACGAAAAACTATGTTTATCAGAAATTTTTACACGTTTATTTATGTGGTCTTCACGAGATTTATGGACAAATGAAAGTAATAAAATTTTTCTGTCACTATTGCGATTTATAAAATCATATATGTATGTATATAAGCAAGTTAATAAAATTACCTTTTACTTATTTTGGTTAGTACATACTAAGTTATACCTTCAAATTATTTAAAAATCGCTCTTTTATTGAGTTGTTTAACTTAAGTCAAATAGTTTTGTGCAAAATGAAACACGTTGTACATACTTCTAAATTTACTAAGAACTTCGTTCCGTTCATGTTGTCACATCAAACGTTTAAAGGTTTTTCAAAACTTCCCTGGTTGATTTTATTAAAGGTTTTCGTATTAGTCTACACCATGTATGGATCACACTTCTTCTCGTCCTCCGTTTAAGGATGAAGTTTACCATTAAGATCTTTGTTAAAAACTCTTGAGCCACTTTGGATGGCAGTTTTATAAAATTTATTAAGAAGTCTTTGCGCTCATTAAATGTTCCTTTTTAAGGTTAGACATGGCAAAATCGTGGACCGATAAATCAGTTTTCTGAGGTACACTCAGTGGTCACCCTATTGTAGGAAAGACATTATGTAGTTTTCTACTCTCAATATTTCACGGCTAATCGCAACACCCTCGTAAACATCAACTCTATGAATCGGTATGTTGAGGTACAAGAAATCATTTTTGAGATTCTTTTCACTTGGATTAAACCATTCTTTATGAACAAGGGTTCACGTATCTTCTCATCCGCGCATCCCCTTAAGTATAAGGATAAATTCAGATCAACTCGCTCGTTGTACGAAGAGTTCCCTCTCGTTCAAAGATCACACCTTTCGTGCGATTTTCTTTCGGAAATGTAATGTAAATTACTTTAAAAATCTATGAATCATGTTATCCTCTTGGAAGGGACTGCTTAAAACATTTATAACACTGATGCGGTTACTCTATATATTTCTTCCTTCGTTGGTTGCAACTATATGTTGTTCTAGTCGATGTTAACCCTAACTTCAGCATATAGTTACATTATGGAACTGTGCTTTCATTTCATCCAAGGATACGTTCACATACAGTATGATAAACTGGGTGATATCCTTCATTGTTCGTTCAGACCATCCTGAAGACACTATAAATAATTATGGCTTGCATTGCATGTAAGTCTGATTAGTCACTCTCAGCTAAAATTTCAATTCATTTATTCAAATGAAATGTTTCTTAAATATCGGATTCTTTATGCCTATGGTCCCTTCTGAAATTAAGGGGTTAATAAAATTCGTGGCTAACACTATCCAGATATCAAATCGCATGGTTGTGATCACCATGTTTTCCATTCTACCTGTCAGCTTTGTATTGCGACATAAGCGCTTAATGTTTTTAATGAGTTTGGTAACATTCATGATGCATTTCATGCATCCAGCTTACTGAAGATGCCTGTAAGGCTAAAAACATCATCTTTCCTTTTGTGGATATATATTCAGATGACATACTCATGTTAACAAGAAACGAAATCAATTTGTTGATCTTAAGGTCAAGAGACTTGATTAATGGCATATACCTATTCTTACTTTTATACGCCCAAGTACCTTTCAAGGTAAATAGCTCACTTCTGAGCCCACGAGTCTCTCAGAACTTTGATACGCTCCTTTTTCTTCAAATTCGGTACCATTGTTGGTCACTCCTCAAAATTTCAGAACGAAATTTTCTTTAACGGGTGGGTAATGTAACGACCCGACTTTTTCGACTTATATTTTTGTGCTCTATACTTTCACGAAACTGCGTATTTATGCGTACTAAGCTAGTTTATGCTCTGGGTTCTTTATTCATGATTAATTACTTTTGTTAATGTCTTAAAACATGCTATTAAGTGTTTAATCACTTAACATGATCCTCGAATGCTTTTACGACCATTAGTGTCACTTGTCGTTTTGAACGAGCTACGTACTTTGTACACGTTTAACTTTTGTCATAATTGGACTATTATGACTACGTAATACTAATTGTTATTTTCTAATGACAGTTACTTGGCTTATTGGTTTCTTAATTACGCTTAGTAATTTACTAATGCACACTACTTAGTCTAATTGGACTTATACCTTAATGGACTTAAGCCCACCCTACTCTAGTTAATGGACCATTAAATTAGCCCAACTTTAATGGATTTATGATCCATTAAGATGTAGGACAAAAACCTATTAATATGAGCCAACATACTAGCATTTTTGTTAACCATTCGTACACATGTTGCATGGGATCCCAACAACAAGCACCACCTTTAGACCACCACCATATAAAAAGCAAAATTTATCCCCCTCTTGTCCCCCCAAAACCCACGGCCACCACCACCCTCCACCACTATATATATCAAGCTTATTTCACCCATTTCACACTTGATCTCATTCACATTTTACACACACTTGCTCTCTAATTCTCTTTCTAGTCTTTCTCACACTAAAAATTGTAAGTTTTAAATTTTCTTCTTCTTCTTCTTCTTCTTCTTCTTCTTCTTTTCTTCTTATACACGACATCATCATCATCTTCATAAGATCAAGCTTTTTAGCTTCTTGATCTTGTTATATCTTGAAGATTTAAACTTTGATTTGAATCCTTTAAGAACATGAAAGATTCAAGCTTTCTAGCTTTGAATCTTCATTATTTTGATGGATCTAAGCTTTATAGCTTAAGATCACTTTGTTTTTGTCAAAAGATCAAAACTTGTGTTTACGATCTTCATGTAACTTGTAGATCTAGCTTCTTGCTTTAAGGATCTTCAAGAACATTGAAGATCTAAGCTTTCTAGCTTAGGGTTTCATTATTTTGTTGAAGATCTTAGCTTTTTAGCTTATGGTCTCATTACTTTTACTAGATCTTAGCTTTCTAGCTTATGGTCTCATTAATCTTGTATAAATCCAAGCTTTCTAGATTAGGGTTTCTTAATACTTGAGATCTAAGTTATTATTGTAGATCTCATTTACTTGGAACCTTTTATGATTTTTATGGTGATAAAAATCAAGTCTTCATCATCTCATATGATGAAGATGCATAAACTTGTGTCAAAAGGACAAAGGTTGAAGCTTTATTGTGTTTATGCAATAAAGAGACAACCTTGATGTTCAAAACTTGTAAAATGTTAGCTTTTACTCTTAGTTATGTGTTGATGGTTGAAACTTATCAAAGTGATGCTAAAACATCAAAGAGTTGTACACTTGAAGCTTACACGCATCAAAGATGAGAACCGTGATGAGCGTCAAGCACCAAGGAACCCACCGGAGCACTTGTTTGCTATTTTTTGGGGTCTGATCAGACTCCTGGGACTTCTGGAAAGATGATTTCAGATAGTTCGTTTCGAGTAGATGACTTTTCGTTCAAGAGTCACCTAAATCTAATATACGGTTTAGGATTTATAGCCTTCCGAAAATCACAACGCGGGATGGTAGCTGAAGATTAAGGCAGGACTTGTAAAATCTATCTTCCTCAGGAAGAATCGGCAAAGGTTTGTTTTTCTCCTCCTTTTTTCCAGAATACCAGACAAGAATGCTATTGTAATCTTCAAAAATACAAGTAGCTTTAACAAAGAAAAATGATTTTTTTTACATTCCCTTCACACCCTGTTTTGGGGTTACACAAAACTTGGAGACATTGTCAAAAGAATACCAACTCTCATCACTCATCGAAGCACGAAATAGGTTGGTAAAAATGGATAGATAAGGTTTGCGATTATTGGCACGACACCACATTTCAAAGATAGAAATACGATTGGCACCATAAGGTTGCAGTTGGCTAATACCAATTGAATAATGGCGAAGAACCTCCATGAAGAAGGGGGTAGGAGGAATACATGTATTACTAAGCTCCATAACCTTGTCATAAACAACAATCGTATGCTCCGGCGGCTTGTTCGCCCGTTGACCGCTTACATGGGCAATCGGAGAATATTTCTCAATTGGGGGATATTGATCGATGATCTGGCGAATCTCTGCTTCTGTAATAGAAGATTCTATATCCTTCACGTTCTTATCAGAAGACATGTGATATGGCCGAAACGGACAGTTTTATTTTCGCGGTGTCGTCAGGCCGCGGCACGTCAGAATCAGCTACCACGAGGGCAAGTAGTGGGTTGTTTTATCATTTATATTTAGCTGGGGTTCCAAGCTATAACTCACCTACTTGTCTTCCTTTTAACGAGTAAGTGGTAAATATAACTCAGGTACATATTTTTATATGTTTGTTCAGTAATGTTGGACAAAAGTGCCTATATAGTTAACCCTAGTGACAAGAGGTGATAGATTTAAGATTCACTAGATAAAATAGTAATTAGACAATAAAAGTAAAGATAGGTATGAAGAATAGAATTCTGAAGGGGAATTATCGCAAGAGTTTAACTTCCTAGGATAAACACTAAACCTCAATCAGCTGGGCTGTGAACCTAACTGATTTGTCACTAAGAGTTTAGGCTTTGAAGATTTTGGCTAAGACAGGTATCCCTACTCCCAACGTTAACCTGAAAGGTTTGAACGACCTTATGGATGGAATACTAGGTACATGAACAAAGTGGTTTACCCAATAAAGGAACGTCTCAGCTTTTCTTAATCCTAGTTGGTCTGACTAAAGCAATATCCTACCACTAAATCACTATGCTATGCCTCAACATTAACATATGTGCAATCTTAGATATCCTAAGGTACTGCTAATTGGGATAGAAGTCTCTCCTTTTGCGATCACTTATTTAACCCCGGATCATCTTACAATATCTCAAGAACGTTGCTTCTGACGCGAATCATGCTTCTGAGTAAGCTAGTGTTCACTGAACTCTCTATTGCTAACTCTAACCGCAATCTAAATGGGCAGCTCTTCTATGATGAACAAATGGTTATTCATACGTAGATACTATATCCCTATTGTGATGTTAAGCACACATAACTACTTACCTCGTATCCTAGGGTTGATCAGGTCCTAATTATAGCCACGTGAATAAGCGAAAAGGGTGATCCGTAAATTAAACTTCTAAACCGTCAAAGTTTCAGCATAACAATATGATAAGTTTCAGATAAAATATTCAACACATAATAAACAATTGTAACAGATAGATAATCATGTAAGATGAAAGCAACTCAAGATAATAACTTTATTAAATTAAGGAAAGTGTTCACCATTTACAGACGAGATCTGGACCATTACAAGTGTTGACAACCTCTAGCCCGCTCCTATTACAATCTTCGGCGTTCGCCTCCGGATACTTAATTTTCCGCTCGGAGGTGAGAAGGCCTTGAAAGCTCTAGTGGGAGAAAGTGTATTGTAGTGAGAGAGTGAATAGAGGTGTGTGTTGGAATGAATGACAAAGACCCATTAAATAGACTTGAAATTTGCCAGCATACGCCTGGCATGGCGTATGGAAGGGCGTATGGCAGCCCGTTTTTGGCAGGCCGTATGCAAGGCAGGCCGTTTGATGGGCCATGTGGTGGCATGTATATGGCAGGCCGTTTCCATACTGGCAGGCCGTATGGCAGGCCGTATGGATTGCTGGTCAGCCTTGATTTTCTGGATCGTAACTTAATTTCTTGTCTTTCACCGTTTTCGCTCTTGAATCTTTGTTTTAGCTCCGTTTCTCTTGATTCTTTTTGCATCATCTTTGTAATTACTTTGCCTACAAGTTTAACAGAAAAAGCGATTATTTTGCTTACAAAGCTTTGAACTTTATGCTTTTGGGACTCAATATCGGGGGTAAAAATGTGACTTTTTAGCTGATATCAACATGACAGATCGATACAAGATTTAAAGCGTAAATAAAGAAAATGAAAGAAAGAAAGCACGGACCTTTGGGTAAATAAATACGAACGGAAAAGAAAATGGCTGCCGGAAAAAGCGCAAAGTTTGAAATAAGAGAGGAGCGTGAAAAACCTAAAAAGGGTAAAGTAACTATTTATAGGCAAACGAAATTTGAAAATGACATGGTCAATTTTTGAACGTACACGTGTATCAATCTACAAAAGTTGATTGACAATCAGCGTACGATAGCAACTCCAGGCAGTTGCATATGTTTTCATCATTATCCTTAAGATAAATAATGACAGTTGTCACCTCGGGTATTGGAATTACAGTCGAAAGGATGATTTTTCAACTATACGAATGTATTGCATTAAAAATGGTGGTTGGTTACACATACACGCATATAATGCCCTATGTGTATTATCAATACGTTCAAATGTACAATTCTCTGATCCAGTGTAATCATTGGGCATTATTTTGTGGTACTATTTAATTCTAAATTAGTTCGACGCTATACACTCATTGGAATTGTATATAACATCGAACTGGGGTGACTTAATGATACGCATATCCGCAAGACTATGCGGATTACGCATCTAAAGCCCCGAACCGCACAATAAATGTCATATAAACGTATGGCACGGGTATAGTTGCACTCTATGCGCATATACCATTAAATGTAAGTTTTGTATACTTGCATAAGGATCTAGTACATTCTAGAAGAATGTACGGTATAATAAATTTGGATTCTTTTCCTTAAATAACGAAAGTTAGTTGGGAAGAGATTGCATTTAATTAGGGAAAGGATTCTTTCGAAACCCTAATTCGTGAGCCTATAAATACATAGCTCATAAACCCTTAAAAACACATATGGTTACTAATACGTAACAAAATCATACACATCATCATCGTATGAACAAAGCTTCATACAATCTAACATGTCAAGACTTTCAGCTATGTCTTGAACTATAAAACCTTCATGTCTTTGGGCCACTCAACCTCGTATGCTGGGTTGTTGGTGGACTCTCAAATCGGCCACCCTGCCAGAATCAAAACGATACCGATGTGGGTTATCCACGACTAAGCGTAGGAGGTCCGAATGTTTTTAGTCCTTAAACCCTATTATGCACTCAAGCGTAAGTTCACCTTGACCTCATGAAAATATGCTTGATCAACAGTTATCCAATTTACTGAAGAAGGGATGATAGAAGAACGGTAACAAAACAAGGTCACGAATTGGATAACAGAAGCGTGGTAGCTTATAACCCTTACCTCCTAAAAATGTACCAAGCTCATCTCAATGTTGAGTGGTGTAACCAAGTTGCTTTAATTAGTTATTTGTTCAAATACATCAACAAAGCTAATGATAGGATTACAGCGCAGCTCTGTGATACAGAAACTGATGAAATTAAAGAATACTATGATTGTCGATATGTTTCATCTTGTGAAACCATTTGGAGGATTTTGAAGTTCGATATACATCATCATTACCCCAGTGTTATAAGACTACCGTTCCATTTGGAGGGACAACAGCAAATCATCTTTGATGAAGATGAATTAATTGATGAGGTATTAGAAAAGCCATCAGTCAATACGTCAATGTTTATTGAATGGATGAATTGTAACGTTTCCAATCAAGAAGCACGTGAATCGACTTATGTCGAATTCCTGACAAAGTTCATTTGGAACAAAGATAATGGGAGTTGGATTAGGCGCAAAAGAAACACCGGTACAATTGGACGTATTCATCATGTGGCACCAGCGTCTGGTGATGTGTTTTTTCTTAGAATACTACTCAACAAGGTTAAAGGTCCAACTTCCTATCAAGATATTCGGACGGTAAATGGTCAGTTATTTAATTGCTACAGAGACGCTTGCTACGATTTAGGTTTATTGGATGATGATAAAGAATATATAGAAGGTATACAAGAGGAATTTTTTGGGGAGGGTGGTCATTTCGTCAGAAAATTATTTGCACAATTACTATTATCTAACACTATGAGTCTACCTGAAGTTGTATTTGAGAAAACATTTCGATATTTGTCGGTGGATATCATTCATTCCCACAGAACAGGTAACGATATTTAAATTATATTATAATTAAATTGTCATATTTACTATATTAATAAATTAAATTTAATTCATTTCAGGAACATAAATTGAGATTGAACTATTAAAAGATTTGATTTTACAAGAGATTGACAAATTACTTCAACGCAATAGTAGTTCATCGAGAAGTTTTAGTTCAATGCCTTTCCCATCGAATCATATAAGGAATATTTCAGAAAACCATCTTATTATAGATGAGCTCTCCCACGACAAAAGTACACTTGCAAATGAACATTCAGATTTCATTACAAAGTTAGCATCCGAACAAAAGAAGGCATACAATCAGATAATAAAAGTTGTTGATCACGGCAAAAGAGCTGTGTTATTTTTGTATGGTTATGGTGGTACTGAAAAAACCTTCCTTTGGAAAACACTCTTAGCTTCATTGCGCAGTAAAAGAGAAATTGTTTTAAATGTTGCGTCAAGTGGGATAGCAGCTTTGCTATTATCTGGAGGTCAGACGGCTCATTCACATTTTCACATACCTCTTCATTCTATGGATGAGTCATTTTGTACTATTTCTCCAAGCAGCAAATTGGGTGAGCTCATTAGGAGGACAAAAGTGCTTATTTGGGATGAGGCCCTGATATCGGCCAAAAAGTCACGTTTTTACCCCCGATATTGGGCCCTAAAACCATAAAGTTCCAAACTTTATCGCCAAAATAATCACTTTGTTGGTTAATTTGGTAGATTTAGTAATTACAAAGGCTATGTTTCAAGAATCACTAAAAGCGAATGAAAAACGAGGAAAAACGAGCAAAATCGGCTAAGACGATTAACTCGCATTTAAATAACTTATTTTATAATTTGTGGAAAAGTTTATTTACTTAATCTCATATTGTAGGATATTCAATTACGAATGCGTGGGCATAAGAATTGTCAAAAACAGAGATAAAACGAAGATTCTAGAGCGAAAACGGTGAAAGACAAGATACGATCAAGCAAACCCCTTGCCAAATGGCTTGCCAAAATGGAAAACGGCCTGCTAGCAAACGGGCACCAAAAATGGCTTGCCCGAGCAAACGGGCATAAAAAACGGCCTTGGAAAATGGCTTGCCAAACCCCTTGCCAAACGGCTTGCCAAACGGCTTGCCAAACGGTCTGCCAGGGGTTTTTCAGCAATTTAATTACAATTTTGCCACCAAGCATTTCCTATAAATAGGGGCTTCATCCCACCATTTCAACACACCAATTCTTCACTTCTTTCTCAAATATCTCTCTATAGTCGCTCTCTAGTGATCAATAGGAGATTAGTTCTCTCTCTACTTTCCCTCCCTAGATTCTAGAGAGAGAGAAAAGTACAGAGATTAGGAAATGTAATTATCTCTCTATTGTTGCTCCCTAGTGATCAATAGGATATTAGTATGTAGTTAGTAGTAGAAGCTTTCAAGCATTGTAACTCTCTGGATATTATGAAGAAATACAAGTGTTATTCTAACAACATTATTCGGTAACATCTATCCTTTCTTTTATTAATTTATTATAATATTCTTGTTGGATGTTTGTGATTTATTAATATTAGAAATGCTTGTCGCCGTGATGTGTGAGTAATTGCTTGATTGTTTGTCATGATTTAATAATGTTAGTTAGGAATGATTAACGTTTCGTACTCGCTTTCTGTCTATGATATTACACCTCGTTATTATCGTCCTTCCACCAATAAATGTGATTTTAAAGTCGACATTATAAAGGTAATTAATTATTTACATTTATACATTGGTCAAGGTATGAACCCATCGGAAATACTATAGAGTACATGAGAAATTACCGTAGGACCAGATCAAGACATTGGTCAATAGTATAAAAATCGAGGAAATACTGTTGTAACAGTAGAGTACAGTGTTGATGTACTATAGGACCACTTGAGCATGGTCAAGGTTAGAAGCTATGTGTAACGACCCGGCTTTTTCGACTTGCTTTTATGCCTTGTATTTTTGCGAAACTGCGTATTTGTGCGTACTGTGTTACTTTATTACTCCGGAACCTTGGCACACGTGTTTTATATTCATATATACTTTAAAACGTGCATTGGTGTATGTAGAATGCTTAACTTGTCCACCGGATGCTTTATAACCGTTGGTGTTACTTGCCGTTACGAATAAACCGCGGACTGCGCGCATGTTTGACTTTTGTCGGAACCGGAATATTTGGACAGCGAAATATTAATTATTATTTTATAATAATAATTACTTGGGCCTTTGGATGCTTAATTTTATTTATTTAATTGCTAAAGCCCAATAGTTAGTCTTGTTGGACTTTCTACCTTGTTAGGCTCAAGCCCACCCTACTCTAGCTAGTGACCCAATTAATTAGCCCAAGTATTATTACTAGTGACCCATAATAATAGATAAATAAATAAATTAATTAATTAATTAATTAATGAGTCATACTAGCATAATGGATAAGGATTATCTATTTGTCACATGGGATTCTAGCATTAGTACACACTTTAGACAACCATTATACATAAAGCAAAGTTGTGTCTCCCTCCCCCTCCCCTCAAAATCATGGCCACCATAGGTGCCATGTCACCAATCCATGTCAATCCCATTTGCTTATAAATACTAGCCATTTACCTCCCATTTTACACCTGCTCTCATTTTGGTTTTCACACACACTTGATTCTTTCTTTCTTTCCTCTCTATTTCTTCTTGTAAGTCTTCTTTTTCTTCTTCTTTTCCTTTCAATTTCGTGGTCATCATCATCATATTATGGAGATCAAAGTTCCTTTTAGCTTTGATCTTGTTTATATCTTGTTGATTCAAGCATGAATCTTTCAAGAACATGGAAGATTCAAGCTTTCTAGCTTGAATCTTCACCAACTTTGTAGATTCATCTTTCTTTTACTTTAATCTTGTTATTTTATGATAAAGATTCAAACTTTTGTTTGTAATCTTCATGCATCTTCAAGATCCAAGCTTTATGCTTCAAGATCTTCAAGAACAATTAAGATGCAAGCTTTCTAGCTTGAATCTTCATATCTTTTTGTTAGATTTAAGTTCTTTTTGCTTTGATCTTGTTATTTTGTTGAAAAGATTCAAACTTTTATTTGTAATCTTCATGTATCTTCAAGATCCAAGCTTTATGCTTCAAGATCTTCAAGAACACTTAAAGGTTCAAGCTTTCTAGCTTTGTAACCTTGTAACTTGTGTGAAATGGATCCAAGCTCTCTAGCTTAGCGTTCCATCACCTCTTTTGACTTGGATTGTGCTTATACTTGTTGAATTGGTGTAATGTTTGTAGCTTTAGTTGTTATTGTGACTTGTATTTGTGTTAAGACTAAGGATATGATGTAACCTTGGTTCATCATCCATCTAAGACTCATGAATGAGTTGTGTTCTTACTTGGTCTTAACATATTGTGTATTGATGGTGAATTCTTAGTCAAGGTGATGCTAAATCATCAACGAGTTGTACACTTGAAGCTACAAGCATAAAGGATGAGAACCGTGATGAGCATCAAGTACTAAGAACCCCACCGGAGCACCTTAGATACTGTTAGTTCGTTTTGAGTAGATGATTTTCTGTTTAGACCTCGTGTTAAACCGAGTTACGGTTTAGGATCTATGGCCTTCCGAAAGTCAATACTCCTTTGTAACGTTGTGCTGAAAATTCGGACCTACTCGCACTTAAACCATTTCCACGGTCAAAAAAAGTCGAGTTTGAGTCTAGAAATTGGTCAGCAACTAGAGGACTCCCATACGGAGCCATGGCCACTGATTTTGTGTCTTTTCGATTTACGTAGAGGTCGTAGCAGCTGATCTAATTCAGCCTATTGTTTGACCTCTATACTTGATTAGTTTACTTAGCTTTTATGAATGATGAATGATGATGATGATGACACTTAAAACTTACTTATGCACTATTTAAACTTATAAAGATAACCTACTGACCTAGTAGCCTTTGATTTAGGTTGACGACCTTTCGGACCGACTTTCTACTTGCATACTTTAGTAATAACTTGTCTTGCTTATTCAATGTGAGTTATAGCATCCCTTTTTACAACTTTTTACTATTTTGGGACTGAGAATACATGCGCTTTTTATAAGTTTTACATGCTAGGCACGAGTACTTAAACTTTATATGTATGTGGGTTATACAACGGCATAAATATTCCCCTTAGCATGGTAACGTTTAAATATTGGTTTTTGAACCCGTAGACGCGAATATTAAGGTATGGATCCATAGGGCTTGACATCCCCACTCGGGCTAGTCGCGCTAGCATTTAACAAGTGTTTAATATTTTGAGGACATTCGCACTCGCCAGGTGTACTTTTAGGGGGTGATATACATACGTTAAGTCTAGTTACCATATGGCCACGGTTTTTACATATACTTTTCATACTGTTTTGATACGCTGTTTGCAACACTGTAATCTCGTGGCCTACATTACATTACTGAATACAAATAAACTATAGCTCACCAACATTCGTGTTGACTTTTTAAGCATGTATTTCTCAGGTGCTTAGACGTTGTTGCTTCCGCTGTTATACTTACTGCCTTGGTGTTATAAACTGGCTGTTATAGACTTGCTGTTATGGACCTGCTGTATTAGATATCCGCTGCATTACTAGAGATTTCTCAATCATGGAACTTTTCTTTTGCATTCGTAGTTTATGTTAATTTCAAACAATGGTTTTGTAACGACCTTAGGGTCAAATAATTATGTTTATGCTCCTATTCATAGGATGCACGCTATCTTTTGTAAAACGTTATCTTTTTATGAATGCAAATCGATTTTCAAACAGCATATAGTGTTTGACCTTGTGATGATCCTGTTGATTAATGAACCGTACAAGATGGTTTTGTACGGGGCGTCACAGTTGGTATCAGAGCATTGGTTGTAAGGAATTAGGTTGCATTAGTGAGTCTAGACCGGACCAAGTAGGATTCACTAATAGGACTAATCTACAACTTGCTTGTTACTTGTTTCTGCGGGACCTGCTGCATGCTACTGTGTTATAATACTGCATGTTACTGCTTATTACTACTGCATGCAACTACTTACTTTTATTGCTGTATGATCTTACTGCATGCTATTGCTTATCTTTACTGCCATGCGAACTTGCTATAGGCTTATTTCCGCTATTGCATGATTACTATCTGCTTTCACATGTTACTTCTGTTTAGCGCTGTTGATATTATTGCCATACTGTGTACTGTTTTAGACAATCTAGGTTGTTGTAGTGCCTGATTACATGCTTGCTTCATGTCTGCCATTCGCTCCGACTTGGAAAAGTTACCTTTCCTAGTTCAGATGTTTTTCTGAACCCTTTTCCCCACTCGTCTAGCCCTAAGGATTAGTATTGTAATCCACCTGTTAATACCGTTCCACCATTCCGGAGATCGAAACATTACTTCACGCAATCTAGTAGGAGTACCCCTCGGATTACACGCCCACTAAAGTTGATCCTCGGAGGAGGAGATATGTGAGGACTTGTCGGAATAACCGCACCCCGAGCTCACTCTAATTAGCCACGTACAACGTATGAACATTAGAAGGTTGTTCACTTCCCGCAAGATGACCTGTATCTCGTACGCTTTCATGATCGTCACTTATCTCCTTCATTCTTCCCTACTGCTCGACGATCTAACGACACTTCTGGACATAGGTCCCCAACACTCTTAGGAATTGGAGAAGTCGAGAAGGCATCTCCTTTCACATGGTCATAGTGTCTTCTACTGATGCTCACACATACCCAAGGACTTGGGAGTCACCTCGAAACATATCGTATTACTACTTGCTACACGTACAACTCGACACGAGACCCATATTGAATTTATAGAAAGGAACCTAACGACATTACCGGAACCCGAATATTTTGAAGAAATTTTGAGACATTTAGGCATTGATGCGTGACCTACGGAACCTACGCACCCACATCGAGAAACTGTGAGATTAATTATGTAGATTTTGTTTTGAGATAGCATAGATAAGGCACCGTTAGGTGGAATTGAGTAGAACTTGAAGTGAATACGTTACATTGACCATATGGAGTGATATTGGAATGAACGTACGATTTAGTACAATATAATGATGCCAGGCCAGCGTGATTATATTGACGTAAATCATGCAGAAATCCCAATGTTACTATATAAGGAATATGAAGTGATTCAAAGGAAATTTTGGTAGGAACCACTTGAGCATACGCATTATGGTATGATAAAGGTAGGAATAACTACTTAGCCTAGGTACTCTAAGAGAAGGGCCTGGATTGCAGAATTGATAACCCGGAAATTTGTTATAGATATACACACCCTGGGTACTTAAGTAAAAAGTTCTCAAATAGGAAAAACTTTGGACTTACTTGCGGTAGAGCAATCGTTATCTCATTTATGGAGACTCGCATATATCCTGATTTTAGTTAGGGTGCATTTCTTCACAATGTTTATTGTCTCTGAGATGTTTAATACTAGAGTGATAGAAACCTTACATCTAAGAACTTTAGCATTATGACTAGTAAGCCATTAACAACCATAAGAGTTAAGTATTCTATAGGACAAAGTAATGGTAATCTGGCAGAGATAGAGGAATGATTTAAGGTAGTATCTTATAATTAACAGGTCGGTCATTTGGAGATGACCTCATGCCGACGAAACTTGAAAGTTTTATAGTAGTAGTTGGAAAGGATTAGTTACCTACGCACAAGCAGATGTTATTTGAGAAGGTTGATGGAATTTTTCGCGATAGTATAATAAGATTTAGTTGGAATGGACTTTAGGATTAACCTAATACTCATCAAGTTAGGAAGCTTTGATGAAATAGTTGGAACAGATTGGCTTTCAAGGATGAAAGCGTAAGTTATTTATAGTAAGAATATTATTCGTATACCTCGCGAGAATGGTGAGCCAGAAGCCATCTGGGTTACTTCAACAACCCGAGATCCCACAATGGAAATGGGAAGGGATGATGGTGGATTTCATCCTGAAGACTACCAAAAACAATAGGCAGTTATGACACCATCTAGGTAATCATTAACCGCCTCACCAAATCTGCTCACTTTTTAGCCATGAAAGGAACCGATACAATGGACAAACATGCACAACGATACATAAAGGAAAATGTATCCCGTCACTTCGGCAATTCAAATTCTATCTTAAGGACTGGCCAGGAATCTTATTTGATACTCCTTCTTACGAGACTCTAAATCCTAACTTACTCCGAGAGATTTCTTATTTGATGATAATCGTACCATCATCCTTCTTACGTCAATATTAGTCGTACCAGTTCGAAATTTCTAAAATCAATGGGTAGTTAATTCCCATCCTCATACTCTCCCACTCGTATCTCACTTATAAGCAACAACTTCACACTTAAGCATTTTTGGTCAAAGAACTTATGTCCTACTAAAAGTTATCAACCACATTTAAATTCAATAGTTTTTATTACCTCAAATGTCACCCGAAATTTTCAAAAATCTTTTACTCGATCTTTTCCCAACTTGTAATCTCCGAAATATGAAAATTTGTTTGACAAAATTTTACACACACTATTTTACTGTGCGATCCTAACAAAGTTTTATAAAAATTTATTTTATTGCCATTCGTACAAATTTTAGAACCGTATATGTTAAATAATTACTTATTTTGACTAGTACACATGAAATTTTACTTTCACTTATACAAATCAAAGCTTTTATTCAAAAGATATTTTACCTTAAATGGTACGTGTTGCACATAACCCTAGTTTGCTAAGAACTTCGTTTCTTTTCTTACATTGTCACCTTAAACGATTTTTATAAAATTTTCGTTGCTCGTCAATATAAAATTTTTTGTTGCTTATTCGTATCCAAGTCTTCATGGAGACTTTACAACCATCGAAACCGAGAGATTCATGGGTGTGTATGTGATGAAGGCACTTACTACCACGTCATGCAGAGCCTTCGGGCATCCATCAACACTTAAACCATTCAAAATTACTGCGTTACCCTAGGGATCTTATCCTTCACACCTGTCGGAGCGATGCTCTATCTTACACAACTCAAAGTCCTGACTTATTCCAAGGGATTCTCATCTAGCGATATTAACATCATCAGTACTCCGACTTTAATATTGGCCATAACCTGTTTGGCATTTTTGCAAAGTCAAGAAACAATTAACTTCTCATCCTCATGCTCTATCCTTCATACCTCACTTTTTAGCAACGGCTTCGCACGTGAACATTTTTGGGCCAAAGACTTAGGTCCAGATAATTTTCAAAACTACATTTAAGTCATTAGTTTTCATTACCTAGTAACATGTCAACCGATGATTCAAAGATTTTTCACTCGACCTTTTTCAACTCATAACCTCTGAAATACGAAAAACTATATTTATCAAAATATTTTGATTTTACACGTTGCTAATTTGTGCGGTCCGCACGAGATTATGGACAAATTAAAGTAATAAAATTTTTCAGTCACTTACGCGATTTATAAAATCATATATGTATATATATAATTAAGTTAACAAATTTACCCTTACTTATTTTGGTTAATACCTACTAAGTTATACCTTCAAATTATTTAACAATCGCTCCTTTAATGAGTTGTTTAACTTAAGTCAAATAGTTTTATGCAAAATGGTACACGTTGTACATATTTCTAAATTTACTAAGAACTTCGTTCCGTTTATGTTGTCACATCAAACGTTTAAAGGTTTTTCAAAACTTCCTTGGTTGATTTTAAAGGTTTTCGTATTAAGCTACACCATGTATGGATCACACTTCTTCTTGCCCTCCGTTAGGGATGAAGCT
Organism: Rutidosis leptorrhynchoides; assembly: GCF_046630445.1. Classification (NCBI taxonomy): domain Eukaryota; kingdom Viridiplantae; phylum Streptophyta; class Magnoliopsida; order Asterales; family Asteraceae; genus Rutidosis; species Rutidosis leptorrhynchoides. The sequence goes on from NC_092336.1 coordinate 279,941,020, forward strand.
TACTATTAAAATCCTTGTTAAAAACGCTTGAGCCACTTTGGCTGGCAGATTTTTAAAAAAAAATTTGTTAAGAAGTCTTTGCGCTCATGAAATGTTCCTCTTAAGGTTAGACTTGGAAAAAACGTGAGCCGATAAATCAGTCTTCTGATGTACACTCAGTGTTTACCCGATTGTAGGAAAGGAACTTGTTAGGTTTCTACTCTCAATATTTCACGGCTAATCGCAACACCCTCGTAAACGTCATCTCTAGGATTCATTATGTTGAGGTACAAGAAATCATTGTTGGAGATTCTTTTAACTTGGAGTAAATCATTCTTTATGACCAGGAGTTCACGTATCTTCTCATCCGCGCATCCCTTAAGTATAAGGATAAATTCAAAACGAACTGTTCGGAGAATTCACTCTCGTTCAAGGACCACACCTTTCGTGTGATTTTCTTTCGGAAATGTAACATAAGATACCTTAAGAATCTATGAATCTTGTTATCCTCTTGGAAGGGACTGCTTAAAACGTCTGTAACACGGATATGGTTACTCCACACATTCCTTCCTTCACCGGTTGCAACTATATATTGTTCTAGTTAATGTTAACCATAACCTCAACATGTAACTGAAAGGAAAAAGTTACATTATGGAACTGTTCACATGTAGTATGGTAAACTAAGGTGATATACTTCATTGTTCGTTCAGACCGTCCTGAAGACAATATAGATAATTATGGCTTGCATTGCAAATAAGTTCGATTAGTCACTTTCAGCTAAAATTTCAATTCATTTAGTCAATTGAAACGTTCTTAAATATCGGGTTCTTTATGCCTGTGGTCTCCTTCCGAAATTAAGGGATTAGTAAAATCTGTGGCTAACACTATCCAGACATCAAATCACATGGTTGTGAATCGCCATGTTTTCCATTCTATCTGTCAGCTTTGTATTACGGCATAAGCGCTCAATGTTTCAGATAAGCTTAGTAACATTCATGATGCATTTCATGCATCCAGCTTGCTGAAGATGCCTGTAAGGCTAAAAACATCATCTTTCCTTTTGTGGGTATATATTCAGATGACATACTCATGTTAACCAGAAACGAAATCAATTTGTTGATCTCTTAGGACCGGAGACTTAAATAATGGCACATGCCTATTCTTACTTTTATACGCCCAAGTACCTTTCAAGGTAAATAGCTCACTTTGAGCCCACGAATCTTTCGGAACTTTGATATGCTACTTCTTATTTAAATACGGTACCATTTTTTTTGTCACTCCTCAAATTTTGGGACGAAATTTCCATTAACAGGTGGGTAATGTAACGACCCGACTTTTTCGACTTGCTTTTATGCCTTGTATTTTTGCGAAACTGCGTATTTGTGCGTACTGTGTTACTTTATTACTCCGGAACCTTGGCACACGTGTTTTATATTCATATATACTTTAAAACGTGCCTTGGTGTATGTAAAATGCTTAACTTGTCCACCGGATGCTTTATAACCGTTGGTGTTACTTGCCGTTACGAATAAACCGCGGACTGCGCGCACGTTTGACTTTTTTCAGAACCGGAATATTTGGACAGCGAAATATTAATTATTATTTTATAATAATAATTACTTGGGCCTTTGGATGCTTAATTTTATTTATTTAATTGCTAAAGCCTAATAGTTAGTCTTGTTGGACTTTCTACATTGTTGGGCTCAAGCCCACCCTACTCTAGCTAGTGACCCAATTAATTAACCCAAGTATTATTACTAGTGACCCATAATAATAGATAAATAAATAAATAAATTAATTAATGAGTCATACTAGCATAATGGATAAGGATTATCTATTTGTCACATGGGATTCTAGCATTAGTACACACTTTAGATAACCATTATCCATAAAGCAAAGTTGTGTCTCCCTCCCCCTCCCCTCAAAATCACGGCCACCATAGGTGCCATGTCACCAATCCATGTCAATCCCATTTGCTTATAAATACTAGCCATTTACCTCCCATTTTACACTTGCTCTCATTTTGGTTTTCACACACACTTGATTCTTTCTTTCTTTCCTCTCTAGTTCTTCTTATAAGTCTTCTTTTTCTTCTTATTTTCCTTTCAATTTCGTGGTCATCATCATCATATTATGGAGATCAAAGTTCCTTTTAGCTTTGATCTTGCTTATATCTTGTTGATTCAAGCATGAATCTTTCAAGAACATGGAAGATTCAAGCTTTCTAGCTTGAATCTTCACCAACTTTGTAGATTCATCTTTCTTTTACTTTAACCTTCTTATTTTATGATAAAGATTCAAACTTTTGTTTGTAATCTTCAAGCATCTTCAAGATCCAAGCTTTATGCTTCAAGATCTTCAAGAACAATTAAGATGCAAGCTTTCTAGCTTGAATCTTCATATCTTTTTGTTAGATTTAAGTTCTTTTTGCTTTGATCTTGTTATTTTGTTGAAAAGATTCAAATTTTTGTTTGTAATCTTCATGTATCTTCAAGATCCAAGCTTTATGCTTCAAGATCTTCAAGAACACTTAAAGGTTCAAGCTTTCTAGCTTTGTAACCTTGCAACTTGTGTGAAATGGATCCAAGCTCTCTAGCTTAGGGTTCCATCACCTCTTTTGACTTGGATTGTGCTTATACTTGTTGAATTGGTGTAAAGTTTGTAGCTTTAGTTGTTATTGTGACTTGTATTGGTGTTAAGACTAAGGATATGATGTAACCTTGGTTCATCATCCATCTAAGACTCATGAATGAGTTGTGTTCTTACTTGGTCTTAACATATTGTGTATTGATGTTGAATTCTTAGTCAAGGTGATGCTAAATCATCAACGAGTTGTACACTTGAAGCTACAAGCATCAAGGATGAGAACCGTGATGAGCATCAAGTACTAAGAACCCCACCGGAGCACCTTAGCTACTATTTTTCGTGTCTGATAAGACTACCTGGGCTACTGGAAATTTGATTTTCAGTTACTTCGTTTTGAGTAGATGATTTTCCGTTTAGACCTCGTCTTAAACCGAGTTACGGTTTAGGATCTATGGCCTTCCGAAAGTCAATACTCCTTTGTAACGTTGTGCTGAAAATTAGGACCTACTCGCACTTAAACCGTTGCCACAGTCAAACGAAGTCGATTTTGAGTCTAGAAATTGGTCACCAACTAGAGGACTCCCATACGGAGCCATGGCCACTGATTTTGTGTCTTTTCGATTTACGTAGAGGTCGTAGCAGCTGATCTAATTCAGCCTATTGTTTGACCTCTATACTTGATTAGTTTACTTAGCTTTTATGAATGATGAATGATGATGATGATGACACTTAAAACTTACTTATGCACTATTTAAACTTATAAAGATAACCTACTGACCTAGTAGCCTTTGATTTAGGTTGACGACCTTTCGGACCGACTTTCTACTAGCATACTTTCGTAACAACTTGTCTTGCTTATTCACTGTGAGTTATAGCATCCCTTTTTACAACTTTTTACTATTTTTGGGACTGAGAATACATGCGTTTTTTATACGTTTTACATGCTAGGCACGAGTACTTAAACTTTATATGTATGTGGGTTATACAACGGCATAAATATTCCCCTTAGCACGGTAACATTTTACTATTGGTTTTTGAACCCGTAGACGCGAATATTAAGGTATGGATCCATAGGGCTTGACATCCCCACTCAGGCTAGTCGCGCTAGCATTTAATGAGTCTTTAATATTTCGAGGACATTCGCACTCGCCAGGTGTACTTTTCAGGGGTGATATACATACGTTAAGTCTAGTTACCATGTGCCCACGGTTTTTACATATACTTTTCATACTGTTTTGATACGCTGTTTGCAACACTGTAATCTCATGGCCTACATTACATTACTGAATACAAATAAACTATAGCTCACCAACATTCGTGTTGACTTTTTAAGCATGTATTTCTCAGGTGCTTAGGCGTTGTTGCTTCCGCTGTTAGACTTGCTGCCTTGGTGTTATAAACTGGCTGTTATAGACTTGCTGTTATGGACCTGCTGTATTAAATATCCGCTGCATTACTAGAGATGTCTCAATCATGGAACTTTTCTTTTGCATTCGTAGTTTATGTTAATTTCAAACATTGGTTTTGTAACGACCTTAGGGTCAAATAATTATGTTTATGCTCCTATTCATAGGATGCACGCTATCTTTCGTAAAACGTTATCTTTTTATTAATGCAAATCGATTTTCAAACAGCATATAGTGTTTGACCTTGTGATGATCCTGTTGATTGACGAACCGTACACGATGGTTTTGTACTAGGCGTCACACTATGGAACCACTATAAGTCTAGTACATGATGGATAACTAAGGGATTTATTGGGTAGATTTAAGTAAGGGTTAGTTTAAATCATAAATGAGAAATTAACGCACTACAATACAAACTAAGCTTATAAATATTTAAGGATGCCTGAGAACTATTAGAGGTTCTAATTTGTCTACAAACCCTTAGATTTTACCAAACCATTGACAGAAAGGAATTCGAAACACAACCATAACCACTCATTTGGGTGATACACTAAGGTGTTAAGAAAGGTTAGATATTATATGTATATGGCTATGTTACTTTATTCGTGCGCCCAAGGTATGCATTGCATCCAAGATGGGCCGCTTATATCCTTAAACCGGATAAAGCGTCGGGAGTTGAGCATAGTCCATCCGATCAGAATCTTTAAAGCCTAGTTCCTCGTGACATGCTAATTGGGAAACCGCTTAGTAGGGAATCTAGTGTTCAAACCAAGGTATATCTAACAAAGGAGTGTCTCATAATCATTCCGACACTATGTTATCTTAAATCACGGTGAACCACATCTTCTCTGTCCTTAGCTGTTGCATGCTAGCTAGCTTATTTTAATTATATTGCTTTAATATCTTAAATCTTAAATACAATTATAAATCAAATCAACCCAACTATTTCCTTTACATAATTTGATATTCCGGATAAAGTGGTGTCTAGAATAAACCGGTTGGACTTGGTTGTTGGATTTTCCGAACATTCGCCAATTTATTGGGACCAAAAGGATCCTGCCTCTCCATACAAGGTGTACCTGGCCACTAGTCTTAGATACTCAATTGTGTACAAACCCAATCTTAATCACTAAATTATCTTAATAATCTCTGCTTCAAATTCGACCGCTCTAGGAACGACCCTAGGTCATATTTGCCCTTGCTAACCCATAGGAAGGAATAAAAATTTAGGCCCAGCATATATAAATTAAACAATCAACCTCTTCCGTTGGTATCCTGAATTGACGTTTTGCGACCTAACGACACCGTATAAATAAACCGTCTGATTTGGGCATATCAGGTCCCGATGGTTAACAAGATGTACTTTGAAGCACTGGATCGTTCTATGCGTGAAATATGTCGTTAATCCAATCCTGATAGTATGGATACTCCGTTTGGGGGGAAACCAATTGTGTTTGGTGGTGATTTTAGACAAATATTACCTGTTATTCAAAAAGGTAGAAGAAAAGACATAGTAGATGCATCTCTAAATTCTTCCTATTTGTGGGATTATGTTACTATTTTAAAACTTACAGTTAACATGAGATTATGTGGTATTGAAACTGATGTTGATACTAGAAGTTTTGCTCAATGGATACTTGATATAGGCAACAGTGATGTCGGTGAATCTGAAGACGAAGTTATTGATATTGAAATTCCACAAGATCTTTTGATAACAGATGTTGATGATCCAATTGGTTCTATGATCTCAACTATCTATCCAGATTATTTTCTTAATCTTGGCAATCCAGAATATTATCAGTAACGTGCAATTCTTGCTCCAACTCATGAAGTAGTTAACATCATTAATGATAGTAATGATGTGTTTGGAAGGAGAAGAAGGGTCATATTTGAGCTCAGACAGTATATGTGCGTCACAGAGAGATGCTGGCTTTAATAATGAACTATACACTATCGATTTCCTAAATAGTATTGAAGTTGGTGGCTTACCAAAGCATAATCTGAGGCTCAAATTTGGTGTACCAGTTATGTTACTTTGAAAATAGATCAAGCAGGAGGTTTGTGTAACGGTACACATTTACAAATTGTTCACGTAGTAGAAAAAATCATCAAAGCAAAAATTTTAACGGGGTCAAATGTGGGGAAGATTACAGCATTATCACATATGCTTATCGTACCGACGGATAAGAGAATACCTTTCAGATTCCAAAGAAGACAATATCCATTGTCGATCTTGTGACGACCCGGGAATTTCCGACCAAATTTAAACTTAATCTTTATATAATCTCGATACGATAAGCAAGGATGTAAAGTTGAGTCTCAAGAATTTTTTTTTTTTTGAACTGTTTACATGGATTCAATAGACCTTTGACTATTCCCGACGATTCACGAACAATTATGAGTAAATGAATATTTAATTATATATAAAAATATAAATATAAATATAAATATAAATATAAATATAAGTGTAAATAATATTTTGAAATTTACTTAATCACTTGGAATTAAAAATGTAAATTAATAAATAGAGTAGATAAGTTACTATTATTACAAATCTATATATATATATATATATATATATATATATATATATATATATATATATATATATATGAATCTATACATAATTAATGATGTATGTATGTTATAACATATATAAAATGTATAAATATTAAATGCTCAGAATATATGATTATATACATAAATATTAAATGACATATGTAATATTAATGTATTAAATATAATTACAAGTTTAGATATAGTGATATCATTATTATTATTATTATTATTATTACTCTCATTATTATTTATATTAAAATTAATATTATTATTTGTATTATAATATTATTACTTTTATGAAATTTGATACATGTAACTTGTTTATCTTAATTATTACTTGTATTATTATTAGATGTTATTATTATTATTGCCGCTATTATTAAAGATCATTATTTTTATTATTATCGGTATCATTAATAATATTATAATTATCATTTTTATATAAAATTATAATCATCATTAACTTATTATGATGCAGATTCATATTAATATTACTTTGATATTAATACTAAGATTATTATTAATTCTGTTATTATTATTATTAGTAATTAGTATTATTATACTATTATTACTAATATATATTTATATATTTATATTTACTAATTAATTATACATATATAGAATCAAAGAACTGAATCAAATCCATTTAGCATATCTATCGTACTGTATGTGATTTTTTTTGTCCCTTATCAGGTTACAAATCGAATTCAAGAAACAAATTTTTCCCCAATCTGTTAACCATCGTGATCAACTTTTTGTATTTTTATTTTTTTTCCTCTGAACTCTTCCTAAGCTCGAATAATCTGTCCTAAATCAACTGATCATTCTCACATTATTAAGAACTCAATTGACCTTTCCTCAATCATTATCAATTATCAATTCTATCTTCCGATTTAAATAGAAAAGATATCAAACTAACCGCCATCACTTCCATCTACAAACTCATGAACCACCGGATCCCCATCACCATAGCAACCATCACCAACTGGTCACCTCTAACTCCTCTAACCCTATCTTTACTCTTGCTATTTTAGACGTGAACAAACACCATGATAACCACCTTAACTCCATCACGTAAACAATCATTATCACCTTCATTTTGTTGGTTTTGCAACTCAATCAAACAGACACCTTAACACCATCACAAACCCACAATACAGTTTTCGCGTTTCTGTTTGCAGCACCACACCACTTTCATTTAACTTCAAAACCCAACCAAGAAATCCTGTTGCACGTCTTCTATCTTTGCTACTGTTTTCGTTTAGTTCCATCGAACACCAAGAAACAAACAACACCCTTTAACTGCTGCTGCTCGAACGGTTTTTCTGTTAAAGAGTCATCATCTTAATCACCTTCACCACTATCTCTCTTCTCTCTCTCTACTATTAAAATGCTATTTGTTCTATAGATTATTCTGCTGCAACTTTCGTTATGTGAGGGCATATATATCGAATAATCAACATGATTATTGTTGCTAGTGGTCGATAAAGGCTGCTGCAATTGATCGTTCCTTTTATTTCTTTATGATAACCGAATACCTTTTGACTTATGGATTAAGTGGTAGATCCCAGCCCATGAACCAAACAAACACTACTGAATCTGTTTTGATTTATAATCAAACCCCACTCCCCACATAAAAGAGAAACGAGACCCATTTGGTACATGATTGGAAGCAACTTATATTGTTGCTTTATAAGTGGCAGCCGACCCACCTTATTTACTAACATGATACTTATCAAGTGGAGCTGATTATTGCTAGTATGGGCCTTGGAGAGTCTTTAGATGTACAGCCATATATTCGATGTATTTAAGTTACAAAACTAATCAATTTCATTTTTTTTGGCCAACTTTTTGCAATTTGGTCGAGCAAGGGAACCACCTTGGGCCACCATTCTCCTTTTCCATTAATTAAGCTGTGATAGGGGAGTCATTGTTGGATATCATGATTCATATTTTTTTTTTATCGAACACCATATCAATTAGGAGGAATCATGGTTGTGATTTTATTATGAAAACTGTGAGATCGTTTATGATGATGATAAGAAGTGATGATGATAATTAGTTAATATTTAAATGATGATGAAACTGTGAGGTGGTAATGATGATGATGATGTCGTGCGTTAAATGATAATGATAATGATAATTAGGGTTGATGATGTGGAGAAGATGATACCGTATTAAATTTTCTGTCACAGCAGCACTAGTACGTTTTCTGATTCTTAATTCACGCATTCACTAAGTAAAGATTTGGACTTGGTTAGTATGCTTTTGGGCTGCATAATCCATTATTATGATTTTAGAGTTTTACTGATCGATATGTTATTGAAGAGGAAGGTATAACAGTTAGATGAAATGGTTAAGAATATTTCAAATGGGAATTAAATCAGACGAGGTTCATCAGAGGAATGGTTATGGGTGTTAGTGCATGAGCGAGGGGTCTCGGGTTCGAGCCCGGGCCTGGGCAGCATTTTTTTTTAAAGCTTGTGAGGTAGTTTTCTCATTTTTATTATTATTATTATTATTATTATTATTATTATTATTATTATTATTATTATTATTATTATTATTATTATTATTATTATTATTATTATTATTATGTTATTACAAATATTAAAAATATAAATATTAGTGTCATTATTATTATTAGAAAAATCATTATTTTTATAGTTATTATTATTAGTATTCATTATTTTTTAAAATTAACATTTTTGTTAAATGTATCATTTTTATTTAAGTTATCATTTTTTTTATCATTAAGTATCATTTCTAACTCTATTATTATTATTAGTATTTTTAACATTACTAATATTATTTTAATATTATTATATTTTTAACAAACAAACGATATATATATATATATATATATATATATATATATATATATATATATATATATATATATATATATATACACAAAAAAAATATATTTAATACATATAACATAATAAAAGGAATATTTTTATTTTAAATATATAAGAAGAATATATGAAACATATAGGTTATTAATATAAAAATGATATAACTAATAAATTTATATATATATAAGTTTGTACGATTACAATTATTTTTGTTAATATATATATAAACGATATAGGTTCGTGAATCCGAGGTCAACCCTACACTTGTTAAATGACGTCATATGTATTTTTTACTACAAAATACAGTATGGTGAGTTTCATTTGCTCCCTTTTTAAATGCTTTTGCAATATATATTTTTGGGACTGAGAATACATGCGCTATTATAAATGTTTTATGAAATAGACACAAGTAATTGAAACTACATTATATGGATGAATGGATCGAAGCCGGATATGCCCCTTTTAGCTTGGTAGCCTAAGAATTTGGGAAGAGACCCCCAAATTGACGCGAATCCTAAAGATAGATCTATCGGGCCCAACAAGCCCCATTCTGGAATTTAGAATGCTTTAGTACTTCGATTTTATCATGTACGATGAGTGTCCCGGAATGATGGGGATATTCTATATGCATCTTGTTAATGTCGGTTACCAGGTGTTCAATCCATATGAATGATTATTTTTGTCTCTATGCATGGGACGTATTTTTATGAGAAATGGAAATAAAAATCTTGTGGTCTATTAAAATGATGAAAATGATTGATTATGATAAACTAATGAACTCACCAACCTTTTGGTTGACACTTTAAAGCATGTTTATTCTCAGGTATTAAAGAAATCTTCCGCTGTGCATTTGCTCATTTTAGAGATATTACTTGGAGTCATTCATGACATATTTCAAAAGACGTTGCATTCGAGTTGTTGAGTTCATCAAGATTATTATTAAGTCAATTATAGTTTGATATATTATAAAATGGTATGCATGACTGTCAACTTTCGATGTAACGAAAGTGTGTCTTTTAAAAACGAATGCAATGTTTGTAAGATGTATCATTTAGAGAATAAGTACCTCGCGATGTAACCAAATGTAATGTATTCCTCCAGATGGATTATGACGGGTCATGAAATTTGGTATCAGAGCGGTGGTCTTAGCGAACCAGGTCTTGCATTAGTGTGTCTAACTGATAGTTGCTTAGATGCATTAGTGAGTCTGGACTTCGAGCGTGTCTGCATGTCAAAAGTTTTGCTTATCATTTCTAGTCGGAAATCATCTGCTTATCATCCTTAGGAAATTACCTGCTTATCATTCTTAGTCTAGACATGTCTTACTGCCTCTATTGCATAGACAATGTATAGATAAATTCATATCTTAGCGTATCTGTTATTGTTACCTTTGCCTGACAGCTTCCGTAGATTCATCCGTAACTTATGGGATTTTAGTATTATATATGCATATGTAAATTATGTATTGCAGGGTACTAATCAACATCCTATAATCTATTTCTTATTAAAAATCCTTCATATGATCGTACGAGATGAATCCCTTAACCAGTTCGATTCCTGAGAATTCGATAGCCATTCCGATAGTTATTTCGACAGCTATTCCGACATGGATGTTCACCTAAGCTCCGGAAACAGCGTCACCGAAAATGAATCAACCAATCAGTCATCTTCAATTCTGGATGAATTGGGGCTGAGTTCGTAGTCGACTTAACCAATGGAGATGAGAAGAAGGCAATCCTTTCCATCCACCGACTTTCCCTCTTGGCGAAGAACCTGAAGCACTTACCGGTGAACCTATCTGAAACACCATTTTCAACCTCATTTTCAGAGTAGCTCGACACGATTATATTCTATCTAAAATTCTAAACCTTATTTATCCGCTCGTTCCGACCGACAATCATCCCAGAATAATAGAAGAAGTCAACGAACTTCTTGCTCGAGTAATCAATTTGGAAAATATGGTACAAAACGTACCAGCTTCAGCAACATCAACGGCATCAACAGTACCACCAGTAACAACACAAACCACAACAACACACGCCTCAACATCACAATCTGTACCTCGAGCATAATCATCGTTCTACATGACGTTCTACAACATTTATCTTCGTACGACATGACGATTATGTAACCTCTAATGTTCTAGAGATTATATATTCTTGTTCTAACAGTAAATCAAATGAGTTCAATATCGTATTGACTCATTAAATCCATGATTACATCTGAAGAGAATATATATATAAGTATATTTTCATAAAGATTGTAATTAAAAATTCTTTTGTACAAACGATTAATGGTGAAAATATTTTAACGGGTAGGTAATACCCGAGGAATATTTAGATTTTACATTAATAAGTTACATTGTACATTCTTCGAATCTGATTCAACAGTCATTTACTATCCTACTTACATCCACAGATATACGTATCCGATCACCGCAGAATATCCATTTTCACTCAATTTCATATTGGATTTTGACTTATCAGAATCCAACAAGTGGCATAATGAAGAAAACATTGGACAAAAAATAAAATTTGTTAGAAACAAACAAATTAACTATGAGAAATTCTGTTAAGAATCCACGCTAACAAAATCCTAGCTAACTGTTCCTAGCTAACTGTTAATTCCTTATTACATTTTATTTATCGCAATTTATTTATCGCAATTTAATTATCGCAATTTTAATTCTCGCAATTTTATTTATCGTCATTTAATTTCTGTTATTTATTTTACGCACTTTAAATATCGGGACACGTATACAAAGTTTTGACATATCATATCGACGCATCTATATATATTATTTGGAATAACCATAGAAACTCTATACGCGGTAATGATCGAGTTAGTTATACAGGGTTTGAAATGTCCCGTTCTTATTGATTAAAAACGTTCCATATTAATTGATTTCGTTGCGAGGTTTTGACCTCTATATGAGACGTTTTTCAAAGACTGCATTCATTTTTAAAACAAACCATAACCTTTATTTCATAGATAAAGGTTTTAAAAAGCTTTACGTAGATTATCAAATAATGATAATCTAAAATATCCTGTTTACACACGATCATTACATAATGGTTTACAATACAAATATGTTACAACAAAATAAGTTTCTTGAATGCAGTTTTTACACAATATCATACAAGCATGGACTCCAAATCTCGTCCTTATTTAAGTATGCGACAGCGGAAGCTCTTAATAATCACCTGAGAATAAACATGCTTAAAACGTCAATAAAAATGTTGGTGAGTTATAGGTTTAACCTATATATATCAAATCATAATAATAGACCACAAGATTTCATATTTCAATACACATCCCATACATAGAGATAAAAATCATTCATATGGTGAACACCTGGTAACCGACATTAACAAGATGCATATATAAGAATATCCCCATCATTCCGGGACACCCTTCGGATATGATATAAATTTCGAAGTACTAAAGCATCCGGTACTTTGGATGGGGCTTGTTGGGCCCGATAGAGCTATCTTTAGGATTCGCGTCAATTAGGGTGTCTGTTCCCTAATTCTTAGATTACCAGACTTAATAAAAAGGGCATATTCGATTTCGATAATTCAACCATAGAATGTAGTTTCACGTACTTGTGTCTATTTTGTAAATCATTTATAAAACCTGCATGTATTCTCATCCCAAAAATATTAGATTTTAAAAGTGGGACTATAACTCACTTTCACAGATTTTTACTTCGTCGGGAAGTAAGACTTGGCCACTAGTTGATTCACGAACCTATAACAATATATACATATATATCAAAGTATGTTCAAAATATATTTACAACACTTTTAATATATTTTGATGTTTTAAGTTTATTAAGTCAGCTGTCCTCGTTAGTAACCTACAACTAGTTGTCCACAGTTAGATGTACAGAAATAAATCGATAAATATTATCTTGAATCAATCCACGACCCAGTGTATACGTATCTCAGTATTGATCACAACTCAAACTATATATATTTTGGAATCAACCTCAACCCTGTATAGCTAACTCCAACATTCACATATAGAGTGTCTATGGTTGTTCCGAAATATATATAGATGTGTCGACATGATAGGTCGAAACATTGTATACGTGTCTATGGTATCTCAAGATTACATAATATACAATACAAGTTGATTAAGTTATGGTTGGAATAGATTTGTTACCAATTTTCACGTAGCTAAAATGAGAAAAATTATCCAATCTTGTTTTACTCATAACTTCTTCATTTTAAATCCGTTTTGAGTGAATCAAATTTCTATGGTTTCATATTAAACTCTATTTTATGAATCTAAACAGAAAAGTATAGGTTTATAGTCAGAAAAATAAGTTACAAGTCGTTTTTGTAAAGGTAGTCATTTCAGTCGAAAGAACGACGTCTAGATGACCATTTTAGAAAACATACTTCCACTTTGAGTTTAACCATAATTTTTGGATATAGTTTCATGTTCATAATAAAAATCATTTTCTCTGAATAACAACTTTTAAATCAAATTTTATCATAGTTTTTAATTAACTAACCCAAAACAGCCCGCGGTGTTACTACGACGGCGTAAATCCGGTTTTACGGTGTTTTTCGTGTTTCCAGGTTTTAAATCATTAAGTTAGCATATCATATAGATATAGAACATGTGTTTAGTTGATTTTAAAAGTCAAGTTAGAAGGATTAACTTTTGTTTGCGAACAAGTTTAGAATTAACTAAACTATGTTCTAGTGATTACAAGTTTAAACCTTCGAATAAGATAGCTTTATATGTATGAATCGAATGATGTTATGAACATCATTACTACCTTAAGTTCCTTGGATAAACCTACTGGAAAAGAGAAAAATGGATCTAGCTTCAATGGATCCTTGGATGGCTCGAAGTTCTTGAAGCAGAATCATGACACGAAAACAAGTTCAAGTAAGATCATCACTTGAAATAAGATTGTTATAGTTATAGAAATTGAACCAAAGTTTGAATATGATTATTACCTTGTATTAGAATGATAACCTACTGTAAGAAACAAAGATTTCTTAAGGTTGGATGATCACCTTACAAGATTGGAAGTGAGCTAGCAAACTTGAAAGTATTCTTGATTTTATGAAACTAGAACTTTTGGAATTTATGAAGAACACTTAGAACTTGAAGATAGAACTTGATAGAGATCAATTAGATGAAGAAAATTGAAGAATGAAAGTGTTTGTAGGTGTTTTTGGTCGTTGGTGTATGGATTAGATATAAAGGATATGTAATTTTGTTTTCATGTAAATAAGTCATGAATGATTACTCATATTTTTGTAATTTTATGAGATATTTCATGCTAGTTGCCAAATGATGGTTCCCACATGTGTTAGGTGACTCACATGGGCTGCTAAGAGCTGATCATTGGAGTGTATATACCAATAGTACATACATCTAAAAGCTGTGTATTGTACGAGTACGAATACGGGTGCATACGAGTAGAATTGTTGATGAAACTGAACGAGGATGTAATTGTAAGCATTTTTGTTAAGTAGAAGTATTTTGATAAGTGTATTGAAGTCTTTCAAAAGTGTATAAATACATATTAAAACACTACATGTATATACATTTTAACTGAGTCGTTAAGTCATCGTTAGTCGTTACATGTAAGTGTTGTTTTGAAACCTTTAGGTTAACGATCTTGTTAAATGTTGTTAACCCAATGTTTATAATATCAAATGAGATTATAAATTATTATATTATCATGATATTATCATGTATGAATATCTCTTAATATGATATATATACATTAAATGTCTTTACAACGATAATCGTTACATATATGTCTCGTTTAAAAATCATTAAGTTAGTAGTCTTGTTTTTACATATGTAGTTCATTGTTAATATACTTAATGATATGTTTACTTATCATAGTATCATGTTAACTATATATATATCCATATATATTTCATCATATAGTTTTTACAAGTTTTAACGTTCGTGAATCACCGGTCAACTTGGGTGGTCAATTGTCTATATGAAACATATTTCAATTAATCAAGTCTTAACAAGTTTGATTGCTTAACATGTTGGAAATATTTAATCATGTAAATATCAATCTCAATTAATATATATAAACATGGAAAAGTTCGGGTCACTACAGTACCTACCCGTTAAATAAATTTCGTCCCGAAATTTTAAGCTGTTGAAGGTGTTGACGAATCTTCTGGAAATAGATGCGGGTATTTCTTCTTCATCTGATCTTCACGCTCCCAGGTGAACTCGGGTCCTCTACGAGCATTCCATCGAACCTTAACAATTGGTATCTTGTTTTGCTTAAGTCTTTTAACCTCACGATCCATTATTTCGACGGGTTCTTCGATGAATTGAAGTTTTTCGTTGATTTGGATTTCATCTAACGGAATAGTGAGATCTTCTTTAGCAAAACATTTCTTCAAATTCAAGACGTGGAAAGTGTTATGTACAGCCGCGAGTTGTTGAGGTAACTCAAGTCGGTAAGCTACTGGTCCGACACGATCAATAATCTTGAATGGTCCAATATACCTTGGATTTAATTTCCCTCGTTTACCAAATCGAACAACGCCTTTCCAAGGTGCAACTTTAAGCATGACCATATCTCCAATTTCAAATTCTATATCTTTTCTTTTAATGTCAGCGTAGCCCTTTTGTCGACTTTGGGCGGTTTTCAACCGTTGTTGAATTTGGATGATCTTCTCGGTAGTTTCTTGTATAATCTCCGGACCCGTAATCTGTCTATCCCCCACTTCACTCCAACAAATCAGAGACCTGCACTTTCTACCATAAAGTGCTTCAAACGGCGCCATCTCAATGCTTGAATGGTAGCTGTTGTTGTAGGAAAATTCTGCTAACGGTAGATGTCGATCCCAACTGTTTCCGAAATCAATAACACATGCTCGTAGCATGTCTTCAAGCGTTTGTATCGTCCTTTCGCTCTGCCCATCAGTTTGTGGATGATAGGCAGTACTCATGTCTAGACGAGTTCCTAATGCTTGCTGTAATGTCTGCCAGAATCTTGAAATAAATCTGCCATCCCTATCAGAGATAATAGAGATTGGTATTCCATGTCTGGATATGACTTCCTTCAAATACAGTCATGCTAACTTCTCCATCTTGTCATCTTCTCTTATTGGCAGGAAGTGTGCTGATTTGGTGAGACGATCAACTATTACCCAAATAGTATCAAAACCACTTGCAGTCCTTGGCAATTTAGTGATGAAATCCATGGTAATGTTTTCCCATTTCCATTCTGGGATTTCGGGTTGTTGAAGTAGACCTGATGGTTTCTGATGCTCAGCTTTGACCTTAGAACACGTCAAACATTCTCCTACGTATTTAGCAACATCGGCTTTCATACCCGGCCACCAAAAATATTTCCTGAGATCCTTGTACATCTTCCCCGTTCCAGGATGTATTGAGTATCTGGTTTTATGAGCTTCTCTAAGTACCATTTCTCTCATATCTCCAAATTTTGGTACCCAAATCCTTTCAGCCCTATACCGGGTTCCGTCTTCCCGAATATTAAGATGCTTCTCCGATCCTTTGGGTATTTCATCCTTTAAATTTCCCTCTTTTAAAACTCCTTGTTGCGCCTCCTTTATTTGAGTAGTAAGGTTATTATGAATAATTATATTCATATATTTTACTCGAATGGGTTCTCTGTCATTCCTGCTCAAGGCATCGGCTACCACATTTGCCTTCCCCGGGTGGTAACGAATCTCAAAGTCGTAATCATTCAATAATTCAATCCACCTACGCTGCCTCATATTCAGTTGTTTCTGGTTAAATATGTGTTGAAGACTTTTGTGGTCGGTATATATAATACTTTTGACCCCATATAAGTAGTGCCTCCAAGTCTTTAATGCAAAAACAACCGCGCCTAATTCCAAATCATGCGTCGTATAATTTTGTTCGTGAATCTTCAATTGTCTAGACGCATAAGCAATCACCTTCGTTCGTTGCATTAATACACAACCGAGACCTTGCTTTGATGCATCACAATAAATCACAAAATCATCATTCCCTTCAGGCAATGACAATATAGGTGCCGTAGTTAGCTTTTTCTTCAATAACTGAAACGCTTTCTCTTGTTCATCATTCCATTCAAATTTCTTCCCTTTATGCGTTAATGCAGTCAAGGGTTTTGCTATTCTGGAAAAGTCTTGGATGAACCTTCTGTAGTAACCAGCTAGTCCTAAAAACTGGCGTATGTGTTTCGGAGTTTTCGGGGTTTCCCACTTTTCAACAGTTTCTATCTTTGCCGGATCCACCTTAATACCTTCTTTGTTCACTATGTGACCGAGGAATTGAACTTCTTCCAACCAAAATGCACACTTTGAAAACTTAGCGTACAATTCTTCCTTCCTCAATACTTCTAACACCTTTCTCAAATGTTCACCGTGTTCTTGGTCATTCTTTGAGTAAATAAGTATGTCATCAATGAAAACAATGACAAACTTGTCAAGGTATGGTCCACACACTCGGTTCATAAGGTCCATGAACACAGCTGGTGCATTAGTTAAACCAAACGGCATGACCATAAACTCGTAATGACCGTAACGTGTTCTGAAAGCAGTCTTTGGAATATCATCTTCTTTCACCCGCATTTGATGATACCCGGAACGTAAGTCAATCTTTGAATAAACAGACGAGCCTTGTAGTTGATCAAATAAGTCATCGATTCTCGGTAGTGGGTAGCGGTTCTTGATGGTAAGTTTGTTCAACTCTCGGTAGTCGATACACAACCTGAATGTACCATCTTTCTTCTTGACAAACAAAACAGGAGCTCCCCATGGTGATGTGCTTGGTCGAATGAAACCACGCTCTAAAAGTTCTTGTAATTGGCTTTGCAGTTCTTTCATCTCGCTGGGTGCGAGTCTGTAAGGAGCACGAGCTATTGGTGCAGCGCCTGGTACAAGATCTATTTGAAATTCAACGGATCGATGTGGGGGTAATCCCGGTAATTCTTTCAGAAATACATCGGGAAATTCTTTTGCAATGGGAACATCATTGATGCTCTTTTCTTCAGTTTGTACTTTCTCGACGTGTGCTAGAACAGCATAGCAACCTTTTCTTATTAGTTTTTGTGCCTTCAAATTACTAATAAGATGTAGCTTCGTGTTGCCCTTTTCTCCGTACACCATTAAGGGTTTTCCTTTTTCTCGTATAATGCGAATTGCATTTTTGTAACAAACGATCTCCGCTTTCACTTCTTTCAACCAGTCCATACCGATTATCACATCAAAACTCCCTAACTCTACTGGTATCAAATCAATCTTAAATGTTTCGCTAACCAGTTTAATTTCTCGATTCCGACATATATTATCTGCTGAAATTAATTTACCATTTGCTAATTCTAGTAAAAATTTACTATCCAAAGGCGTCAATGGACAACTTAATTTAGCACAAAAATCTCTACTCATATAGCTTCTATCCGCACCCGAATCAAATAAAACGTAAGCAGATTTATTGTCAATAAGAAACGTACCCGTAACAAGCTCCGGGTCTTCCTGTGCCTCTGCCGCATTAATATTGAAAACTCTTACACGGCCTTGTCCATTCGTGTTCTCCTGGTTCGGGCAATTTCTAATAATGTGGCCCGGTTTTCCACACTTATAACAAACTATATTGGCATAACTTGCTCCGACACTACTTGCTCCGCCATTACTCGTTCCGACACCATTTGTTCCTTTCGTTCTATTAACCCCTGGTCCGTAGACCTCACACTTCGCCGCGCTATGACCATTTCTTTTACACTTGTTGCAAAATTTGGTGCAGAACCCCGAGTGATACTTTTCACACCTTTGGCATAGCTGCTTCTGATTGTTGTTGTTGTTGCGGTTATTATTGTTGTTGGGATGATTGTTGTAGTTGCTGTTGCTGTTGTTGTTGTTGTTATTGTTGGGCCGTTTGTTGTAGTTGCGATTGATGTTGCGATTGTTGGGATAATTGTTGCGATTATTGTTGTAATTGCTTCTGTTGTTGTATTGGTGATTCTTATCACCGTTTTCCTCCCACTTTCTTTTGACTTGCTTCACATTGGCCTCTTCAGCAGTCTGTTCTTTAATTCTTTCTTCAATCTGGTTCACTAGTTTGTGAGCCATTCTACATGCCTGTTGTATAGAGGCGGGCTCGTGTGAACTTATATCTTCTTGGATTCTTTCCGGTAATCCTTTCACAAATGCGTCGATCTTCTCTTCCTCATCTTCGAATGCTCCCGGACACAATAGGCACAATTCTGTGAATCGTCTTTCGTACGTGGTAATATCAAATCCTTGGGTTCGTAACCCTCTAAGTTCTGTCTTGAGCTTATTGACCTCGGTTCTGGGACGGTACTTCTCGTTCATCAAGTGCTTGAATGCTGACCACGGTAGTGCGTACGCATCGTCTTGTCCCACTTGCTCTAGATAGGTATTCCACCATGTTAACGCAGAACCTGTGAAGGTATGCGTAGCGTACTTCACTTTGTCCTCTTCAGTACACTTACTTATGGCAAACACCGATTCGACCTTCTCGGTCCACCGTTTCAATCCGATCGGTCCTTCGGTTCCATCAAATTCCAAAGGTTTGCAGGCAGTGAATTCTTTGTAGGTTCATCCTACACGATTTCCTGTACTGCTAGATCCAAGGTTATTGTTGGTATGTAGCGCAGCCTGTACTGCGGCTATGTTTGAAGCTAGAAAAGTACGGAATTCCACTTCATTCACATTCACGGTGTGTCGAGTAGTCGGTGCCATTTCCTTCAAAATAGTCAAATGGAACAAGTTAATCATACAGAATATTAAGAGTAGTTAATAGTATTTCGTAGCATAATATGAACTCATTTATAAAAGCTTTTTCTTCATATTAGCGTTTTATAAGTTTAAATTCGGGTAGTACCTACCCGTTAAGTTCATACTTAGTAGCTAATATACAATTCAACTACTACAATTCTATATGAAAAACTGATTATAATAATATTTCGCGTTCAAACTTTTATACAATATTTTACAAACTTACAATACCGCTTATTTTACATAAAGCATGAAATATAGCACACAATAACTTTGATACAAGATAGTTGTGAAGATAATTCTAGCTAGTACACAAGTCGTTCAGCAAAGGCAATAAAGACACGTAATTCATACGTCCAGAAACAAGTCATGCATTCTGGTTTTAGTAGGACTACTTCCCATCCTTGGTCTTGTGCAACATAACCGTTATGGCCGTTGATAAGACAGCGTGTTGTAACGTCGTCAAAGGGACGAGGGTTACGTAATGTCCAACAGTCCCGTAATAATCTAAAAACCTCATTTCTTACCCCAATTACCGACTCCGTCACTTGTGGAAACGTTTTGTTTAATAGTTGTAGCCCGATGTTCTTGTTCTCACTTTGGTGAGAAGCGAACATTACTAATCCGTAAGCATAACATGCTTCTTTATGTTGCATGCTAGCCGCTTTTTCTAAATCACGAAGTCCAATATTCGGATATATTGAGTCAAAATAATTTCTTAACCCGTTGCGTAAAATAGCATTTGGGTTCCCCGCAATATATGCGTCAAAGTAAACACATCGTAACTTATGGGTTTCCCAATGTGATATCCCCCATCTTTCAAACGAAAGTCTCTTATAAACCAAGACATTCTTGGAACGTTCTTCGAATGTCTTACAAACTGATCTCGCCTTAAATAGTTGTGCCGAGGAATTCTGGCCGACTCTAGACAAGATTTCATCAATCATGTCTCCTGGTAGGTCTCTTAAAATATTGGGTTGTCTATCCATTTTGTGTTTTTAAACTGTAAAATAGACAAGAGTTAGATTCATAAAAAAATACTTATTAATACAAGCAATTTTTACATATATCATAAAGCATAAGAACACTATATTACATATATTACACCACACGAATACAACTATCTTATTCCGACTCGCTCGTTTCTTCTTCTTCGGTTTTGGTTCGTTTTGCCAAGTTTCTAGGGATATATGATGTTCCCCTAATACGAGCCGTCGTTGTCCACATTGGTTTAGAAAAACCTGGTGGTTTAGAGGTTCCCGGGTCATTGTTACAACTTAAGAACTTCGGGGGTTGACGATACATATAAAGTTCATCGGGGTTGGAATTAGATTTCTCTATTTTTATGCCCTTTCCCTTATTATTTTCTTTTGCCTTTTTAAATTCAGTTGGGGTAATTTCTATAACATCATTGGAATTCTCGTTGGAATCCGATTCATCGGAGAATTGGTAATCCTCCCAATATTTTGCTTCCTTGGCGGAAACACCATTGACCATAATTAACCTTGGTCGGTTGGTTGAGGATTCTCTTTTACTTAACCGTTTTATTATTTCCCCCACCGGTTCCGATTCTTCTTCCGGTTCCGATTCTTCGTCCGGTTTCGATTCTTCTTCCGGTTCCGACTCTTCTTCCGGTTCCTCTTCGGGAACTTGTGAATCAGTCCATGAATCATTCCAATTTACATTTGACTCTTCATTATTATTAGGTGAGTCAATGGGACTTGTTCTAGAGGTAGACATCTATCACATAATATCAAACACGTTAAGAGATTAATATATCACATAATATTCATATGTTAAAAATATATAGTTTCCAACAAAAATGTTAAGCAATCATTTTTAAAGAAAAAACGGTCGAAGTCCAGAATCACTAATGCGTCCTAACAAACTCGATAAGACACACTAATGCAAATTTTCTGGTTCTCTAAGACCAACGCTCGGATACCAACTGAAATGTCCCGTTCTTATTGATTAAAAACGTTCCATATTAATTGATTTCGTTGCGAGGTTTTGACCTCTATATGAGACGTTTTTCAAAGACTGCATTCATTTTTAAAACAAACCATAACCTTTATTTCATAGATAAAGGTTTTAAAAAGCTTTACGTAGATTATCAAATAATGATAATCTAAAATATCCTGTTTACACACGACCATTACATAATGGTTTACAATACAAATATGTTACAACAAAATAAGTTTCTTGAATGCAGTTTTTACACAATATCATACAAGCATGGACTCCAAATCTCGTCCTTATTTAAGTATGCGACAGCGGAAGCTCTTAATAATCACCTGAGAATAAACATGCTTAAAACGTCAACAAAAATGTTGGTGAGTTATAGGTTTAACCTATATATATCAAATCATAATAATAGACCACAAGATTTCATATTTCAATACACATCCCATACATAGAGATAAAAATCATTCATATGGTGAACACCTGGTAACCGACATTAACAAGATGCATATATAAGAATATCCCCATCATTCCGGGACACCCTTCGGATATGATATAAATTTCGAAGTACTAAAGCATCCGGTACTTTGGATGGGGCTTGTTGGGCCCGATAGATCTATCTTTAGGATTCGCGTCAATTAGGGTGTCTGTTCCCTAATTCTTAGATTACCAGACTTAATAAAAAGGGCATATTCGATTTCGATAATTCAACCATAGAATGTAGTTTCACGTACTTGTGTCTATTTTGTAAATCATTTATAAAACCTGCATGTATTCTCATCTCAAAAATATTAGATTTTAAAAGTGGGACTATAACTCACTTTCACAGATTTTTACTTCGTCGGGAAGTAAGACTTGGCCACTGGTTGATTCACGAACCTATAACAATATATACATATATATCAAAGTATGTTCAAAATATATTTACAACACTTTTAATATATTTTGATGTTTTAAGTTTATTAAGTCAGCTGTCCTCGTTAGTAACCTACAACTAGTTGTCCACAGTTAGATGTACAGAAATAAATCGATAAATATTATCTTGAATCAATCCACAACCCAGTGTATACGTATCTCAATATTGATCACAACTCAAACTATATATATTTTAGAATCAACCTCAACCCTGTATAGCTAACTCCAACATTCACATATAGAGTGTCTATGGTTGTTCCGAAATATATATAGATGTGTCGACATGATAGGTCGAAACATTGTATACGTGTCTATGGTATCTCAAGATTACATAATATACAATACAAGTTGATTAAGTTATGGTTGGAATAGATTTGTTACCAATTTTCACGTAGCTAAAATGAGAAAAATTATCCAATCTTGTTTTACCCATAACTTCTTCATTTTAAATCCGTTTTGAGTGAATCAAATTTCTATGGTTTCATATTGAACTCTATTTTATGAATATAAATAGAAAAGTATAGGTTTATAGTCGGAAAAATAAGTTACAAGTCATTTTTGTAAAGGTAGTCATTTCAGTCGAAAGAACGACGTCTAGATGACCATTTTAGAAAACATACTTCCACTTTGAGTTTAACCATAATTTTTGGATATAGTTTCATGTTCATAATAAAAATCATTTTCTCTGAATAACAACTTTTAAATCAAAGTTTATCATAGTTTTTAATTAACTAACCCAAAACAGCCCGCGGTGTTACTACGACGGCGTAAATCCGGTTTTACGGTGTTTTTCGTGTTTCCAGGTTTTAAATCATTAAGTTAGCATATCATATAGATATAGAACATGTGTTTAGTTGATTTTAAAAGTCAAGTTAGAAGGATTAACTTTTGTTTGCGAACAAGTTTAGAATTAACTAAACTATGTTCTAGTGATTACAAGTTTAAACCTTCGAATAAGATAGCTTTATATGTATGAATCGAATGATGTTATGAACATCATTACTACCTTAAGTTCCTTGGATAAACCTAATGGAAAAGAGAAAAATGGATCTAGCTTCAATGGATCCTTGGATGGCTCGAAGTTCTTGAAGCAGAATCATGACACGAAAACAAGTTCAAGTAAGATCATCACTTGAAATAAGATTGTTATAGTTATAGAAATTGAACCAAAGTTTGAATATGATTATTACCTTGTATTAGAATGATAACCTACTGTAAGAAACAAAGATTTCTTGAGGTTGGATGATCACCTTACAAGATTGGAAGTGAGCTAGCAAACTTGAAAGTATTCTTGATTTTATGAAACTAGAACTTTTGGAATTTATGAAGAACACTTAGAACTTGAAGATAGAACTTGAGAGAGATCAATTAGATGAAGAAAATTGAAGAATGAAAGTGTTTGTAGGTGTTTTTGGTCGTTGGTGTATGGATTAGATATAAAGGATATGTAATTTTATTTTCATGTAAATAAGTCATGAATGATTACTCATATTTTTGTAATTTTATGAGATATTTCATGCTAGTTGCCAAATGATGGTTCCCACATGTGTTAGGTGACTCACATGGTCTGCTAAGAGCTGATCATTGGAGTGTATATACCAATAGTACATACATCTAAAAGCTGTGTATTGTACGAGTACGAATACGGGTGCATACGAGTAGAATTGTTGATGAAACTGAACGAGGATGTAATTGTAAGCATTTTTGTTAAGTAGAAGTATTTTGATAAGTGTATTGAAGTCTTTCAAAAGTGTATAAATACATATTAAAACACTACATGTATATACATTTTAACTGAGTCGTTAAGTCATCGTTAGTCGTTACATGTAAGTGTTGTTTTGAAACCTTTAGGTTAACGATCTTGTTAAATGTTGTTAACCCAATGTTTATAATATCAAATGAGATTATAAATTATTATATTATCATGATATTATCATGTATGAATATCTCTTAATATGATATATATACATTAAATGTCTTTACAACGATAATCGTTACATATATGTCTCGTTTAAAAATCATTAAGTTAGTAGTCTTGTTTTTACATATGTAGTTCATTGTTAATATACTTAATGATATGTTTACTTATCATAGTATCATGTTAACTATATATATATCCATATATATGTCATCATATAGTTTTTACAAGTTTTAACGTTCGTGAATCACCGGTCAACTTGGGTGGTCAATTGTCTATATGAAACATATTTCAATTAATCAAGTCTTAACAAGTTTGATTGCTTAACATGTTGGAAACATTTAATCATGTAAATATCAATCTCAATTAATATATATAAACATGGAAAAGTTCGGGTCACTACAGGGTTGAGGTTGATTCTACAATAATATATATACTTTGAGTTGTGATCGAGTCTGAGACATGTACACGGGTCACGATACGTATTAATTAATTCGAATATTATATACTAAACTATATATGAATTATTGGACTGTTAACTGTGGACTATCGACTGTGGACTAATAACATTGGACAATTAAAATGAATCAAAATATTGATTATAACATATGAAACTAAACATTTCTTCAAGTTTGCCACTTGATTTCATATTAAACCTCATTTGTATCTTGATGATTCCAATCTGCGTTCAAACCTTTCATGATTCTTGAAAACACCTCAATCGAGAGGATGAACCAACCGCACCTCATCTACGGAAGAAGGGATTGATGCATATAGTTATGCACCTGAAAACACTCGGAACCTGAGTAAACGTTTAACACGTGTCTGTGCTAGCTCCTTTGGCATTGTTATTACCGAAAATAACATTGCAACCCTTTTCCAAATTAGCCAATTTTGTCACAGCTCCAGCAAATCAATTTCGACGTATCATTCGAATAAACCTTATTATAACCTTGAGATATATGCGTGCTCTTTTATTGTTACTGGGGAACCGTTTATATTCCACCATAGTACCATCAGCGTTTAATCATCTAAAAACACAATTCTCCTTAAACCACCTCGGATTGATAACCGATGATTCAAATATCGTAGCATTAAATGCAGAGGAAACAGAAAAATTGTAGATAGTCTAAACGGCCAAAAGTTTGATGATAAAGAAGGGAGTGTTAGGAACGCTCGATATAAAATTTGGTAATGAAAAACAGATTGAGCAAACCATGAAGAAAATCAAGGCCAAATACAGGAACCATATCATATATTCAAAGAATCCAGGTAATTCTGGATCCGATGAAACCTTCAACTAATATCTTGCTCCGTACTCATGTTAAAATCTTGCGAAAAATCTTTCTTCATCAACCATCGAACTTAGAAATTCCAAAATATCATCATGAATATCTTCGATATTTCTGAAGATATTTTCATAAATATTCTCGTCCGAAATTAATTATCTCTTCGTGCTATCTATATTACATCATAAAGGAAACTACTTTAGTTCCTAAATTTCTTTAAAATTCGAGTTTGAAATATGAATGATTTTGAAGTAGTGTTGGAAATTGATGCATGAGTTAGTATAATATAATGACACTTGATCAACGTGATTATATTACAGTAAGTCATGCTGAGTTTCTAATGGGACGTGATGATTCACATATCACAACATCATCATGTGCCATGTGATATAACTCTTTCATTCTGCTTAGTTTCTTAACATATCAAGAGAGTATATTCTTGATAGTTCTATTCTCAGTGATTCTGGTAATTTGACAAATCAAATCGTGCTATTACGTTCTTTCTTAGAACATTAAGTTCATTCAAAACTCCATACTTACAAATTCTGAACCATTACTCGCTTTATTAGAGGTCGAGAAGAGAATAAAAAGGCAAAGAGCTTCAAAATATAAGAGAAAATAAAAAGCCCAATAACAACACGGAGGTTACAAATAGTGGATATTAATTCGAATAGCAATATAAAGACACGGTAGAATTAAGAATAGTATCACCCCAAGGTAATAGTAGAAGTAAACAGATTTTCTGGTGGAAGATTGAAAAGAAGGATGACAGAAATAATAATTAGAAAAATATCAAGGATTAGAACTGGATTAGGCATTTTCACAATCTTTGGGTGTATGAATTAAGGAAGAAAGTGTAGGAATGGTGAAAGTAATGGAACGGAAAAAGTTTAATTTATATTGGAAATATCAGACAGAGTAATCAAGACAGATCACCGTATTTAATTATAGAGATCTTAATTTCCTTATTCGCCGAAGAATCAAATCTTTTAGATTTCGAAGATTTTCTTTAAATCTCTTGAATTTCAGAATTCAACAGTGACTACATCAAAAATTAAGACAAATCACTATTTCTTCATTTCACTCTTTTGTGACAGATTCACTCGTACGAATTGAGAAATCGAACTGTTTTATTTATATTAATCAATAATGATAAAACTCTATTATCAACTCATATACGTCATGAAAACATTTTTATTGTTAACCATGACCACCTCACTCAAATTTCGGGACGAAATTTCTTTAACTGGTAGGTACTGTGACGAACTGAGAATTTCCGACCAAATTTAAACTTAATCTTTTTATAATCTCGATACGATAAGCAAGGATGTAAATTTGAGTCTCAAGAATTTTTTTGAGCTGTTTACATGGATTCAATAGACCTTTAACTATTCCCGACGATTCACGAACAATTATGAGTAAATGAATATTTAAATATATATATATATATAAATATAAATATAAATATAAATATAAATATAAATATAAATATAAATATAAGTGTAAATAATATTTTGAAATTTACTTAATCACTTGGAATTAAAAATGTAAATTAATAAATAGAGTAGATAAGTTACTATTATTACAAATCTATATATATATATATATATATATATATATATATATATATATATATATATATATATATATATATATATATATGAATCTATACATAATTAATTATGTATGTATGTTATAACATATATAAAATGTATAAATATTAAATGCTCAGAATATATGATTATATACATAAATATTAAATGACATATGTAATATTAATGTATTAAATATAATTACAAGTTTAGATATAGTTATATCAATATTATTACTATTATTATTATTATTATTATTATTATTACTCTCATTATTATTTATATTAAAATTAATATTATTATTTGTATTATAATATTATTACTTTTATGAAATTTGATACATGTAACTTGTTTATCTTAATTATTACTTGTATTATTATTAGATGTTATTATTATTATTGCCGCTATCATTAAAGATTATTATTATTATTATCGGTATCATTAATAATATTATAATTACCATTTTTATATAAAATTATAATCATCATTAACTTATTATGATGCAGATTCATATTAATATTACTTTGATATTAATACTAAGATTATTATTAATTCTGTTATTATTATTAGTATTATTATATTATTATTACTAATATATATTTATATTTACTAATTAATTATACATATATAGAATCAAAGAACTGGATCAAATCCATTTAGCATATCTATCGTACTGTATGTGATTTTTGTTTTTGTCCCTTATCAGGTCACAAATCGAATTCAAGAAACAAATTTTTCCCCAATCTGTTAACCATCGTGATCAACTTTTTGTATTTTTATTTTTTTTCCTCTGAACTCTTCCTAAGCTCGAATAATCTGTCCTAAATCAACTGATCATTCTCACATTATTAAGAACTCAATTGACCATTCCTCAATCATTATCAATTATCAATTCTATCATCCGATTTAAATAGAAAAGATATCAAACTAACCGCCATCACTTCCATCTTCAAACTCATGAACCACCGGATCCCCATCACCATAGCAACCATCACCAACTGGTCACCTCTATCTCCTCTATCCCTCTCTTTACTCTTGCTGTTTTAGACGTGAACAAACACCATGATAACCACCTTAACTCCATCACATAAACAATCACGATCACCTTCATTTTGTTGGTTTTGCAACTCAATCAAACAGACACCTTAACACCATCACAAACCCACAATACAGTTTTCGAGTTTCTGTTTGCAAGCACCACACCACTTTCATTTAACTTCAAAACCCAACCAAGAAATCCTGCTGCATGTCTTCTATCTTTGCTACTGTTTTCGTTTAGTTCCATCGAACACCAAGAAACAAACAACACCCTTTAACTGCTGCTGCTCGAACGGTTTTTCTGTTAAAGAGTCATCATCTCAATCACCTTCACCACTATCTCTCTTCTCTCTCTCTACTATTAAAACGCTGTTTGTTCTATGGATTATTCTTCTGCACCTTTCGTTATGTGAGGGCTTATATATCGAATAATCAACATGATTATTGTTGCTAGTGGTCGACAAAGGCTGCTGCAATTGATCGTTCCTTTTATTTCTTTATGATAACCGAATACCTTTTGACTTATGGATTAAGTGGTGGATCTCAGCCCATGAACCAAACAAACACTACTGAATCTGTTTTTATTTATAATCAAACCCCACTCCCCACATAAAAGAGAAACGAGACCCATTTGGTACATGATTGGAAGTAACTTATATTGTTGCTTTATAAGTGGCAGCCGACCCACCTTATTTACTAACATGATACTTATCAAGTGGAGTTGATCATTGCTATTGTGGGCCTTGGAGAGTCTTTAGATGTACAGCCATATATTCGATGTATTTAAGTTACAAAACCAATCAATTTCAATTTTTTTTTTTTTGGCCAACTTGTTGCAATTTGGTCGAGCAAGGGAACCACCTTGGGCCACCATTCTCCTTTTCCATTAATTAAGCTATGATAGGGGAGTCATTGTTGGATATCATGATTCATATTTTTTTTTATCGAACACCATATCAATTAGGAGGAATCATGGTTGTGATTTTATTATGAAAACTGTGAGATCGTTTATGATGATGATAAGAAGTGATGATGATAATTAGTTGATATTTAAATGATGATGACACTGTGAGGTGGTAATGATGATGATGTCGTGCGTTAAATGATAATGATAATGATAATTAGGGTTGATGATGTGAAGAAGATGATACCGTATTAAATTTTCTGTCACAGCGGCACTAGTACGTTTTCTGATTCTTAATTCACGTATTCACTAAGTAAAGATTTGGATTTGGTTAGTATGCTTTTGGGCTGTATAATCCATTATTATGATTGTAGAGTTTTACTGATCGATATGTTATTGAAGAGGACGGTATAACAGTTAGATGGAATGGTTAAGAATATTTCGAATGGGAATTAAATCAGAAAAGGTTCATCAGAGGAATGGTTATGGGTGTTAGTGCGTGAGCGAGGGGTCTCGGGTTCGAGCCCGGCCCTGGGCAGCATTTTTTTTTTTAAAGCTTGTGAGGTAGTTTTCTCATTTTTATTATTATTATTATTATTATTATTATTATTATTATTATTATTATTATTATTATTATTATTATTATTATTATTATTATTATTATTATTGTTGTTGTTGTTATTAGTAATTATTATTATTATTGTTATTATTATTATTATTATTATTATTATTATTATTATTATTATTATGTTATTACAAATATTAAAAATATAAATATTAGTATCATTATTATTATTAGAAAAATCATTATTTTTATAGTTATTATTATAAGTATTCATTATTTTTTAAAATTAACATTTTTGTTAAATGTATCATTTTTATTTAAGTTATCATTTTTTTATCATTAAGTATCATTTCTAACTCTATTATTATTATTAGTATTTTTACCATTACTAATATTATTTTAATATTATTATATTTTTAACAAACAAACGATATATATATATATATATATATATATATATATATATATATATATATATACACACACACAAAAATATATTTAATACATATAACATAATAAAAGGAATATTTTTATTTTAAATATATAAGAAGAATATATGAAACATATAGGTTATTAATATAAAAATGATATAACTAATAAATTTATATATATATATATATATATATATATATATATATATATATATATATATATATATATATATATATATATATATATATATATATATATATATATATATATAAGTTTGTACGATTACGATTATGTGTGTTAATATATATATAAACGATATAGGTTCGTGAATCCGAGGTCAACCCTACACTTGTTAAATGACGTCATATGTATTTTTTATTACAAAATACAGTATGGTGAGTTTCATTTGCTCGCTTTTTAATGCTTTTGCAATATATATTTTTGGGACTGAGAATACATGCGCTTTTATAAATGTTTTATGAAATAGACACAAGTAATTGAAACTACATTATATGGTTGAATGGATCGAAGACGGATATGCACCTTTTAGCTTGGTAGCCTAAGAATTTGGGAAGAGACCCCCAAATTGACGCGAATCCTAAAGATAGATCTATCGGGCCCAACAAGCCCCATTCTGGAATTTGGAATGCTTTAGTACTTCAATTTTATCATGTCCGATGGGTGTCCCGGAATGATGGGGATATTCTATATGCATCTTGTTAATGTCGGTTACAGGTGTTCAATCTATATGAATGATTATTTTTGTCTCTATGCATGGGACGTATTTTTATGAGAAATGAAAATGAAAATCTTGTGGTCTATTAAAATGATGAAAATAATTGATTATGATAAACTAATGAACTCACCAACCTTTTGGTTGACACTTTAAAGCATGTTTATTCTCAGATATTAAAGAAATCTTCCGCTGTGCATTTGCTTATTTTAGAGATATTACTTTTAATTTAATATCCATATCACATTTCTTCATTCTTTTCTTCCTCAAACATCAATTAGGTTAAAAAACTGTTCGTTCTTCTGCAGTTCACATGAACGTCCGCAGTTTCAAACGGCGATTTAGGAAACTGCATCAGTGTCGGTATTCTCAAACTGCCCCATCTTCTTCATCCTCAATTCCAATCTCAATACCAATTCCAATCGTCATTATATGTTCTACCAATTAACACTAAGGAAACCCTAAAACACCGTCGTCATATTCAACGATTAAAATCATATTTAAAGTCCATACCCTAAATAATTAGGGTTTTCGATTTTTTGTTGAATACCAATCCATCAATCTGATTGTGGTTATTCCGATTATTGTTATACGATATTTCGATTATTATGGTTATTCGGACTCTTAATTCATTTTGCAATTAGATCTACTTCCTCACAGGCAAGTGGAGCGGTGCTCCACTTTTAATTTAATATCCATATCACATTTTCAACATATTACAAATCTTAATGTATCCAAACCCGCATAATAAAGTTTACAAAACATACAACAAGTTTTCAAGAGTTTTCGACATCGAGGGCCACATGACCCATAAAAATACGAAATTTTTAACACGACCCACATTACAATAAATCACGAGTTAAGAATCAAAATCCCAACCCGATACCAAGAGCATAATCTCGGGGATTTTACCAATCCCCCACCCGAAGTCAAATATCCAAGAGCCAAGTCCACCAAGCTCAAGCAACTCTAATCCACCCACATCTAGCAACTAGGTAGCTCCACACCAACAATACCTATAAAAAGGTAAACAACGAGAGGGGTAAGCAATGCTTAGTGAGGAGAATAAATATACACATATGCATACAACTTACCGACCCGCAACCACAACACAAATATAGCATACGAAGCAGCGCAACAAGCATAACAACTAGCATAGAATAAACGCAATAACATGCTAACAACAACAATATAATAATAGTATGCTATAAAACAACATCACACACAAACCTCATGGTTAACCAAGAGCATACGGGTGGTTCTCGCGAATAAACCATCGGTTATTCACAATAGCCATTAGTGATACGACACACGATTTATTCACTAACCACATAGGTGGTACGACACACGATATCCACCTTAAAACCCATGGTGATACGACACACGATTTATTCACCACATTACCGATGTGGTGTCGACACACGAACTTGAGTGATATGACACACGATTTATACACTCTAGTGAACCCCGACACACGTGGTAACACTAAACCACATCCACCCCAAGCAAGTAAATTATATACATACATGCATAAATATTCCACTCACCTAGCGACGCACGCACAAGTACAAGCCATGTATGTACAACCTTCGTCATCATATCCGAGCAAGTATCTACCTATTTAACTCATAGGCATACTAACGTATAAACACATATTCTCTAAAAGAGAATCTAATACCCGCACCCTTAACCAAGGATCTTCACCTTGCTCACTAACACCCGCCCATTTAGACACCTAAATGGGCATCACCAAATTACCACTACGGGTGGTAATTTCAACCTACACACAAAAAAGCGCCATTTAACCAAATTGCACTCGACACAAAAGACTCAACTCATCACCACTACATGCGGTATTTCAAGGCCAACAACACCTAAGTTTATTGACACTTGCACAATGCCCAAAGTCCCAAACAATAACACTTTGTTCACTTTTCGCCCAATATACCCAAACTGAACAGCCCCTTTTTCCGTAGACATTTTGACCCATTTAACCTCAAAAACTGTAAGTACAAGCTTATGCTTTGGAAAGTACACTTAAAGTCCTTTCCGAAAAGTGCTCACACACCTCAAACGGAGCCGCGGTTTGCAAGATATGACCTTTACAAAATCATGTTTCGTGCAGTTTTTATAGTGACGGGTTTCACCCAAAATGACACTATTTCGACCCAAAACGAACCACAACGCTTTTACTTGATCAAAATCAGTTTACACACCTTTTAAGGACACATTTTGACAACAAACATCATCATCAACGAAACAAGTCTTTAGTTGAGCCTAAAAACCGAACACTTCATGTGCATGACTCATTTTCATGACACTTTAACACTTAGACATGTTCTTATGCCCATCGAACACTTCTTGTTTCCACCCTATCTCCTCACCTTACGCGGATTTCAATGACAGGATGAATAAGATGGTCGTCGAGACGTCGAAGAGTGTCTCGTTTCTTTCAACAATCAACCTCCTTTAACGTCGGTTAAGCCTAAAAAGCAAAGGAAGAGTAGACCGGTTCAGGTAGGCGAGATGAAAAATTCTCCGAGTTCGTCGAAGATGCTTGAGGCCCGTGTTATTTCGCTTGCCTCTCGGTTTGTGATGCCGTTTTTAGATGGTTTCTAATTTCTTCGTAAGCGATTAGATTGGTTTCTCTCTCCTTGTGGTTTTGTTTCGTTTACTTTGGTCAATTTTTGTCTATTTGTTACGGACGGTTTTCTTTTTCATCGTCTCTCGGTATAGTTGTGAGCTCTCGTTAGATTTTTATTTAGTCGAACTCGTATGTTCTCGTTGTACTTTATACGTTTAGAGTGTTCATCTTTTTGATGAATCGTTTTTATTGTTATTCAAGTTGTTTTTACGCCAAAAAAATGTAGCGAATCAAAAGATAATAGGCCCAATCTGCAACCGAAAACTTTACGATAATTATTACCTTCACATGTGGGTATTGCTCATAGCGTCGTTATTTAGTCCTCGTGTACCTTACGATAATCGACCCAATTTGCAACCGAAATTTTTTCGGAATATTCGCCACAAAATTGTACGTTATTATGTGGAGAGTATAATGAATGTAAATGTGTTTAGTTGTCATTAATTATAATTTAACACTCATATATATATATATATATATATATATATATATATATATATATATATATATATATATATATATATATATATATATATATATATATGACAAATTTATTTAATATTAATATATACTCTGTATAAAATTAAAAAAAAAAAAATTAATATATCTACCAGCTTTTTAGCTATAGATATTCACTGCGTATCTTACGTGTGACGTTATACCAATTAGCGTCAATTTAGCGTTACATGTTTAGCATCTTTGGTACCCACCTTACCTTTTTTTGTTTTTTCCGTGACTGTTTTTTTCTATTTCACAAAGAATAATAACTAGTTCTGGAGCTCTCGCTTCGCGCCGGGGCTCCGTTTTGAATACGAGTTAAAAAAAATTCTTAATCTATTTTGTAAAAAAAAAAAAAATTCGACATCTAACATTGAAGGGTTGTTCCTTTTGTGAAAGTTGCTTCTTTTAGCGTTCGGGTTTTATTTAAAAAAAAAGTTAATAAAGTGGGGGTTCGATTTGTATTTTAATAAAAGTTAGGGGTTAAGTTTGTGAAATTTAAAAAAAATATACGTATAAAGTGGGAGTTCGATTTCTATTTTAATAAAAGTTAGGGGGTTAAGTTTGTGAAAATTGAATCTTAGGGAAAAAATTAGTAAAGTGGAGGTTCGATTTGTATTTTAATAAAAGTTAGGGATTAAGTTTGTGAAATTTTGGGAAAAATATATGTATAAAGTGGGGGTGCGATTTGTATTGTAATAAAAGTTAGGGGTTAAGTTTGTGAAAAGTGAAAAAGGAATAGGGCTATTTATTTGAACTTTGAATTTTAGATATAGGTACGTAATATAATTTCACAAATAGTAATGGAGTAATAATTTGTCCCCACATCTCTCCATACTTTCTATTTATCTTCCTCTCGACACTTCGCTCCCAAACTCTTTCATTTCAACACCATTACATTACACCAATCCTAAAACTCTCTAAAAACATCGATCCATCTACTTTTCGCTGCACTTTTCTGTTTCTGTCACTAGACAACACTTCCAATATCCGTCATATATACACTTGTTTTCATCTCTTACCCAAATGGGAAACTATAAGTTCAAAATCACAAATATATTACCAAATTCTTGGTTTTACAATTCCAAATATTCGAATACCAACTCAAAAGGTAATAAGAACAATAAAACAACCAAAAAACAACAAATCACCACAATATCGTCACCAAAAACATCCTCTCCTGACCAAAGAAAATCATACTACTTTACTAGGGGCTTAAAAAAATCT
The DNA here is from genome assembly GCF_046630445.1 of Rutidosis leptorrhynchoides. Lineage (NCBI taxonomy): Eukaryota > Viridiplantae > Streptophyta > Magnoliopsida > Asterales > Asteraceae > Rutidosis > Rutidosis leptorrhynchoides. The sequence continues at coordinate 279,976,882 of NC_092336.1, forward strand.
GACCTGAACACCGACACCCCACTTAAAACCCGCTCACCCGACCCGCCAAGAAAATCATCCAATAAGAGACGACCCACTAACCCGAAAAAGCCAGTTCACCGAAAATCGGTCTCACCAGAATCCGTTTCCACGTATTCAAATTCCTCCGATACCGACATTTTATCACCCAAATTATCGGTTACTTGTTCTTGCAAAACAAACTCGTCGTACGACGACGTTTATTCCAAAGTTGATCTCCCTCCAATTATAACAAAATTACGTACTCAACAAGATAATAAAATTAATAACATTTCTACGACTCGAACACGAAGTCCGATTAGAAGATTGAAAGGAAATTGTTATTCACCAAGAATTGGAAACCGTGTTAGAGTTCATGGGATTTACGGTGGCCGGAGAAGCTATGGAAGTCGTCGGAGCTTGTCGGAGAGTATGGCGTTGGTGAAAACGTCTGTGGATCCAGGTAAAGATTTTAAAGAATCAATGCTGGAGATGATAATGGAGAATAGTATGAAGAGTTCAAAAGATTTGGAAGATTTATTAACATGTTATTTATTATTAAATTCTAATGAGTATCATCACTTGATTATTAAAGTGTTCAAAGAAATTTGGCTTGAGAGTAGTAATATTAATTAGATTGTAATAACGTAATTAAATCCTCTTTTCTGTTACACAAGAATATATTCTTGTCTAACATTTTCTACGCATGTTAATATTTAGACGCATTATATATTTAGAATGAGATGAGATTATGTTGGCATGATGTCAGTGGCGGAGATAAGGGAGCACTGTCTGGTGCTCCCACCCTCAACAACCCAAGCTTAACAATTGTTATTCAATATATTTAATGAAACTTACATTACTTTGAGATGATTTAATGTTAGAGATATCATTGTTATTATTATTGAAAACTAGTAGAAGAGAAAGAAATTGGTCGATGACCAAAAAGAAATTGGTTCTATCGTTTACCACAACGTTTATTTGATATAATTTTACGATTTATAAAAAAGTCGAGCCCCCTTAACCTTAATTTCTGGCTTCGCCTCTGCATGATGTATACAATACATAATTGGATTGTATTCTGTAACTAGAACTTGTATATATTCAATATTTAGTTTGTCTCACTTTATTTAAGTCTACTTGTTTTAATTTTGATTTGTCATAAAACGTGTAGGAAATAGGTAGTGCTGACATTATGATATCTAGCTCATCCAGAACGAATAGTACATTGAATTAATGTGTGATTGTCAATGGTAGTGAAGAATATTTTTTGTACTTGATTTGGTATGAAAATGGTTGCACTTGATTTGATTCATTCAATCGTGAAACAACCTGTTTTATAAGATATATTATAGAATGTTATATCATATAGATAAGTTATAAGTTATGGGTCATGCTTTTTGCAAGTTAAATAATGATTCAAACAAAATTACCCGAACTAAAATTAAATGAAGTTGTGATTTGTTTTTGAAGATATTAAAGATTAAAATGAAAAGAGAAAAGAGATGGAAAATGACTTCCTTATCCTCACATGCTTAGAACATGTTAAGACTTATCAGAAAGATTTAATGTTCATAACAATTTCGAACTATGCGCATAAAAAGTGCAAACTTATAGAGTATTCGGTTGAAAAATAAATTTTGAGCTGTGTGTTTTTTTAGCAAACCACAAAGACTATTTGTGTAATTTTGTCTTTTACTTCTTCTCCCTTCACTTTGGGTGCGTTTGATAAAACTGAATGATTTAGAACTGAATGATTCAGAATTTGAATGGTTAAGAGTCTCTGAATGAATTTAGTTCTGAATGACAATAAGCTGTTTAATAATCATTTTGAATAAACAATATATTATTTTTTTTGAACAGCAATAAAATATTTCATTAACTCACAAGTTACAATAATGTTTACATCGCACAAAACAAAAGCTAAATAATCCAACTCACGAGTTAACTAACAAGGTGTTGTTAACATTTTATACAATAATACTTTGAGGATTATGAAGCCATTCATGCCACTCGATCTTTTTTTGACTTACACCTTTTCGAGATCCATTCAAACGATTTAACTTGCACTTCACATAGAGCAACCGGAGAAGTCCAACATTTGTTATTGAAGACTTTGTGGTTCCGATTCCACCATATGAGGTATCCGGATGTCCAAATCATTGCTTGCCATATCATAAAGCCCATATCCGAAACTATAATGCTTGGGGGATTCGAGAACATTTCGTTAATACTTAAAGACGAAGTCACACTTAATCCCCACCAATCGAACACCTTAGCCCAAACATCATACGCATGTTTACAAAATAGGATGGCATGGTCAACCGATTCCACATCGTCGTCACAAAGTGGGCAACGAACGGTGTGGAGATCGATGCCACGCTTATCCAATTCTACAAGTGAAGGTAATCTTTTCTTTGTCATTCGCCAAACAAAAACTTCTACTTTTTTGGAACTAAATTATTATGAAGTGTCTCCGCAAAGTTTGACCCGACACATAGTAGTTTAGAATCAAGCAATCGTGATAACATATTTGTTGTGAACGTACCACTATTGCCTAGCTTCCAAACTGTAAGACCCAAATATTTATTGTACATAATGTATTTAAGGTGTACGATGTGTGAATGGAGTGTGCACAGCATGTAGGTGTTGCTTGCTCGACCGTCGAAGAATACTGGACGTTGTTTGAGGTACAAGGTGTGTACGTACCTTTTCAACCCCAAATAAAGTTTGAGTTGATGTTTCAAAGCCTTACCATTGGATAGAAAATCTTATTACGTTTCCAACGATATTTGATTCATCGAAAACGGAGTTACGATCGAAAAGTTATGTCCAAAACAAGTTGCTGAAACCTGTTTTGGGCTCGACCACAATTTCCAGTTATTTGGAGCGGCGCTCCACCTTCTGGCGCGGCGCGCCGATTGCTGCAGAGGCAATTTTCAGCCTTTTTAAAAGGTTTAAATGAGGGGTACTTTGGTCTTTTCAATTAGGGTCGGTTTGGGGTCATCAAGACTGACCTAGAACTCCATTGGAGCTCATTTCTCACTCATCAAACACTCCCAACCTTATCTAGTGAGAGAGTAAGAGTTTTAGAGAGAGAGAGGTGGATTTAGAGAAGAAGGAGGCGGATTCTCATCAAAGCTCGAGTTCTAAAGTTGTTCCTCTCGTTCTTGGCTACGCGGTGATAGTATTGGTAAGCTCAAACTCCGAATTTCATCTATTTGATTTGATATTCAAGTTAGGGTTTGAGTTAGTTTGATGAAAAACCCTTTTAGATGATGAAATGGGTTTAGTGATGCTAGTAATTGGGTTTATTGTTAATTGTTGGTGGATTTTGGGTTGGTGAACTAATTGGCCATGTTTAGGACTTGAAATTGAGTTTAATTACTTAAGTTAGTGACTATGGAAGTATTGAAACCCATTTAAGGTTATTTGGTTGACTAATTGTGACTTTGGGTCAAATTAGGGTTTGGTGGTGATTATGACCCATTTGGCGATTTAATGAGGTTTATAAACTTAAAATGGATTAAGTTGAAGTATTAAACCGAGTTAAATGTGTTTTGGTGTTAAAACTTGTAAATGGTGAGATTTTGACTTAATGGGTCAAAACTAGGGTTTTAGTGTCAAAATGGGTATGACGCGTGTTTAACACTTGAGTTCGGGTTTAATTGGCGTATTAGGACCATTCTCACTTGTGTTAGTGATTATTGGTTAGTTTTGGGCACGTTTTGTGCTTAGAAGTGCATTTGGGTCGAAATTGCACTAAGTGACGAATTGGGTTGATTTGTAAATCCACTCTAAGTGTATTGTTGTAATTGTGATAATGGAATAGGTACTTTCCATTGGCGAGTTGCGGATTACTTGGAAGCATTCTTCAAGACTTCAAGGTGAGTGATAATATCCTATGTGCATATGTATGTGTAGGATGGGTGCGGGTCGGGTGAAGTGATTCTCGGCTATAGAGCTCACTTCACATATAGATGGATTTGATGGACTTTTGTATGAGTCCAATTGGCACGGTTGTGCGTTTTGGTTGACCATCTTTGGCGAAGTACGCGTTCGCGTGTACATTATCACACGTGATTGTGATGTGGTTGATATAACCCCAATGGCGAAGGGTATAATATTGAGAAGTGAATCGCGTGTGTATTCGGATTCACGATGACGCGTGTGGTTTCGGTCATCTTATTGTATTGTGGAAATGAATCTCGTGTAGTTCGGATTCATGGTGACTCGTGTAGTTCGGTCATCTTATTGAGGTAGTAATCTCGTGTGGTTTTGGATTACTAAGGCTCGTGTAGTTCGGCCAACCTCGATGTTGTGAAGATAGTAATCTCGTGTGGTTTCGGATTACTAAGGCTCGTGTAGTTCGGCCAATCTTCATTGTGGTATTTGGTTCTCGGTATTGGGTTAAGGTGTTAACCTTGTTCGTTTATATTGTTATATATTAATGTATTGTTGTGTTGTAGCTAACCCTCCGGGTGTAGCTATTTGGCGTTGTTCACATCGTCGTTGGTGAACTTATATTGTTGTTGTATCTTTAGCTCGTTGCTTATAGATCGTACGGTATGCTTAGTGTAGTGCCTTATATGGATGCCTCGGTATGCGGTATTTGTTATTTTGTGGCGTGTCCATTTTATACATATATATGTATGTAGTATATTATCATTCACTAAGCGTTAGCTTACCCTCTCGTTGTTGACTCTTTTATAGATTGCATGCGGATGGTGGCTCGGGTAAGCGCGAGGATTAGAGGACTTGCATAGTTTGCGTAGAAGGCTTGCTTTTGGATTTATTAGGATTGGGTATCGTATCCCCAATCGCCATGCTCGGCTTTGTTTTGTATTAAAAGTCTTATGGTCAAAAATTGTATTTTGATACTTAAAGGGTAATTTGGGTCGATGTGGGCCCCGCTTCGTAAACATAATTTTATTAATAGAACGTGCTAGTTTTTATATATGGAACATGGGGTTAAAAGCGTTATGCCTAAATATGTCGGGAACTAGTCAAACATTTTCGCATTTAAGAACTTTTTGGACAGTCCACTTTGGCGCGCCGCGCGGCCTATATGGCGCGCCGCGCAACATGCTGTTCAGGAAATTTTTTTTTTATTTTGCTGTTTTCACGTGGTTTTGTCGTTGGATGGTTTGGGTTGTTACAAGTGGTATCAGAGCATGGTCTAAGGGATTTAGGTGACTTGAGATAGGTGCCTAGACTTAGACTTGTGTGTGCTTAAATTGTTGCGGGACTTGTAGGATTACGGGTCGGAATGGGTTTGGTTAGTGCCTTGGCTATAGGTTGACTAACGTTTATATTAGTAATGCGGATATTATTAATATGTTGTTGTGTTGTGATAATAATTCTCGCGTGTGTTTGTACCGCGTAGAATTTTGGTTGTGTTTGTGTATATCATCGAGCGAGACTGTCGTTGTACTAACGAGTCGATGCGGCATGTGTGCGTAATAAGAACTTGCAAACCTTATTACGGGTGCAAATCGTGTCTAACAAGTGATGTACGATGAGTGTTTAGCAAGATGGGGCTGTGTCGTGCGTACGGTTTTACACGTTCGTGGACTAATCGTTTTGCATTCTTTAGAATGACGACGCGAAACGAGACCGAGGCGAATGACGCGGAGTTTAACACTAGGGTTGCGGCCGCCGTTGCGGAACAAATGGGTGCGTTAGAAGAAAGAATGGAAAGGAGGTATTCCGAACTTCAAAGTAGTGGTGAAATGGAGCGTTATCTTAAGAGCTTCATTAGGACTAAACCCCCGATGTATGACGGAAAGCCGGATCCTTTGGTAAGCACAACTTGGATTTCGGACGTCGAAGGGTGTTTCCGTACTATTGATTTCCCTCCCGAGAGAAAGACGAGACTCGCTACGAGTTTGTTGCGGGGTAGGGCAAGGGATTGGTTGGATGGTAAGATTGATCTTGTCGGTGGCGAGACGTTTATGGCTTTATCGTGGGACGACTTTAAGGAGGGATTCTTCGAGGAGTTCCGGACTTCGGCCGATTTGTGGGAATTGCGTAATGAGTTGCGAAATTTGCGACAAGGATCTATGGATTTGAGTACTCTCAAGACGACCTTTATGGCGAAGGCTCGTTTTTGTCCGGAGTATTTGGGGAATGATCGTTTGTTGATGGGAGATTTCTATCGGACCTTGAATGATGACTTGAAAAGTAAAATTAGCCGGGGTCAAGCGAAATCGTTTTTGGAATTATTCGACTTGGCTAGAGGTTTCGAGTCGTATTCACGATCGAAAAAGGGTGAACCTTCAAGTGAACGAAGGGTCGTTTCTTATGGTGCTCCGAGTAAGAGGGCTAAGGGTCCGAGTGTGAGCACGGGTGGTACGCGAACGGGTACGTCGGATTCTAGTGCGGCTAGATGTTACAATTGTGGCGTGAGGGGTCACAAGTCTTGGGAATGTTCGGTACCAAAGGGTGATGGTATGGTGTGCTTCAATTGCCAAAAAGAAGGACATCGTAAGTCGGAATGTCCTAAGTTAGCGGGGACGGGTGCGGCAAGGAGACGTTAAGGTACGTTTCATTTTAATAAATATGTCTTTTGATTATTTATTAAATGCCGTTTGAGTTTGAGTTGTATGCCTTTGTTGTGCATGTTATGCTATGGGTGACGTTCCTAATGGAAGTACCCTATGTTGATGTTTGATTGACGGGCGAAGGGCGTAAGACTTGGTGCAACCAAGCATTCCTTAGTATTTGGGAAACATTTCTACCAAGCCACGGAAATGGTTTTGGTGTTTGGTTGTTAAGCGCGTGTTCGCTTTTATGTTGAAGTGACGAATCATGAGGTTCGTCGGTTGGTTGGAACCCTTGAGATCGAGTGTTTTAAATCTCGATGTGTGTTGGTAATGGAGTCTTTATGACGCGACATTAGGTGCCTCTTTTATACCTACTAGCGTGGTGTTCGACTCCGATTGTGTTGCGGTACACTTTTCGTACAAAGTGTTTAAGGGTTGGTTAAAATCCTTCGTGTGCTCAAGGTTGGAGTAAGATGTGGTAATGGGTCGTGTGAGCCCAATTGTTGGTAAAGTCTACCTGTGGTAGCATTGTGCGGTTGTACGAGTTGTGGATATGGAATGTGGTTCTAAGTGGGGAAGTTACACTCCCGCACGAGGAAGTTTTAGTGTGAGATTTCGGATGATGCTTTTGGTAGATCCGGAAAATGTTGTCGAGACCTGGTTTGGTCGATTTGTGGTAGAGTACAATTTCGGATAAATTGTACTTATGGTTTGGATTTGAATCATCACCGAGGTGGTAACGTGGTAAATCTCGTTGAGAGATAATGGACGTGTTTGGCGAGCAAGGTGAAATCCTCCAGTTAAGGAAGGTGTGTGTCGGGTTCTCTTGTGGAGAATTATTGTTTGGTACCTATGTTTGGTATAGGTGGTTCTTGCTCGATTATGGTATGGTTGTTTGATGAAGCATGATCTTTAGGGTCCGCTGACTTCATCATGGGAATACGTGATTGTTGGAGCATGACTTTCGGGGTCCGCTGACTTCATCATGAGCTGGTGTTATATCGGTGAAGCATGATCTTCGGGTCCGCTGACTTCATCCGGTGTTGAGATTGGTGGAGTATGACCTTTGGGGTTCGCTGACTTCATCAAGGGAGTAGTGTTATGTCGGTATGGTGTAACACTATCGGGAAATGCGAGTACCGGTGGGAAATGCGAGTACCATTCCTATGTTGAGATTGTGAATCGCGTGTGGTTTCAGATTCACGATGACGCGTGTGGTTTCGGTCATCTTAACTAAATGAATCTCGTGTAGTTCGGATTCATGGTGACTCGTGTAGTTCGGTCATCTTATTGAGGTAGTAATCTCGTGTGGTTTCGGATTACTAAGGCTCGTGTAGTTCGGCCAACCTCGATGTTGTGGAAGTGAATCTCGTGTAGTTCGGATTCACAAATGACTCGTGTGGTTTCGGTCATTGTAATGAGGTGTGAGTCTCGTGTAGTTCGGATTCACAAATGACTCGTGTAGTTCGGTCATTCCTCCGGGATAGTGACTCTCGTGTAGTTCGGATTCACTATGGCGCGTGTAGTTCGGCCATTCCCGATTGTTGTTGTGGTGAAGGTAGTGAGTCGCGTGTAGTTCGGATTCACTAGGGCGCGTGTGTTTTCAGCCAGCCTTCGTGTCGTGTGATCTATTGGTTGTTTGATACACCAATGGTAGGGTCGTAAGGACCATGTTGCGGGAACTATCGGTCGTTTTATACGTCGATGGTGGGGTCGTGAGGACCATGTTGTGGGATTAGTGAGGCGATAGCCGTGTTTCGCTCACATGTTTGTTACGGGTGTGACGATGGTTGATTTCGTACACCTTGGGTTTTGCGTTTCCATAGTCGTTTTGGGCGCTATCGGTTCTAGCCGTTGGATTATGATGTTACGGTAGTTGTGTATTGGTCGTATGGCGCACTACAAGGGATGTTTAGTGATTGGTGTAATCCGTAAGGGTTCGTTTGGTTCGGTCTTCATCGTTTCGGGTTGTTGACCTTAGTTTGAGACCTTGTTGCTTTTGGCGTTATACTCGGTAATAGTACGCTAAGGGATTGATATCTCGGTACGAGATTAGTTGAGTTTTTCCCGATGTTAGGGAAGGAGCATAGTTTTAGTGCTCGGATTGTGGTTTTGATAAATCGTGGGTGACGATTTTAGTGGTTAAAGGTGATTCATTGGGAAGAATTGTCTAGGAAAATTCGTATTGGACTTATGATTGAGGATCATTGAGTAGGTCCGGATTGGTTAAGTGGAGAAGATTACGAGGACGTGATCGATTCTAAGTGGGGGAGAGTTGTAAGACCCAAATATTTATTGTACATAATGTATTTAAGGTGTACGATGTGTGAATGGAGTGTGCACAGCATGTAGGTGTTGCTTGCTCGACCGTCGAAGAATACTGGACGTTGTTTGAGGTACAAGGTGTGTACGTACCTTTTCAACCCAAAATAAAGTTTGAGTTGATGTTTCAAAGCCTTACCATTGGATAGAAAATCTTATTACGTTTCCAACGATATTTGATTCATCGAAAACGGAGTTACGGTCGAAAAGTTATGTCCAAAACAAGTTGCTGAAACCTGTTTTGGGCTCGACCACAATTTCCAGTTATTTGGAGCGGCGCTCCACCTTCTGGCGCGGCGCGCCGATTGCTGCAGAGGCAATTTTCAGCCTTTTTAAAAGGTTTAAATGAGGGGTACTTTGGTCTTTTCAATTAGGGTCGGTTTGGGGTCATCAAGACTGACCTAGAACTCCATTGGAGCTCATTTCTCACTCATCAAACACTCCCAACCTTATCTAGTGAGAGAGTAAGAGTTTTAGAGAGAGAGAGGTGGATTTAGAGAAGAAGGAGGCGGATTCTCATCAAAGCTCGAGTTCTAAAGTTGTTCCTCTCGTTCTTGGCTACGCGGTGATAGTATTGGTAAGCTCAAACTCCGAATTTCATCTATTTGATTTGATATTCAAGTTAGGGTTTGAGTTAGTTTGATGAAAAACCCTTTTAGATGATGAAATGGGTTTAGTGATGCTAGTAATTGGGTTTATTGTTAATTGTTGGTGGATTTTGGGTTGGTGAACTAATTGGCCATGTTTAGGACTTGAAATTGAGTTTAATCACTTAAGTTAGTGACTATGGAAGTATTGAAACCCATTTAAGGTTATTTGGTTGACTAATTGTGACTTTGGGTCAAATTAGGGTTTGGTGGTGATTATGACCCATTTGGCGATTTAATGAGGTTTATAAACTTAAAATGGATTAAGTTGAAGTATTAAACCGAGTTAAATGTGTTTTGGTGTTAAAACTTGTAAATGGTGAGATTTTGACTTAATGGGTCAAAACTAGGGTTTTAGTGTCAAAATGGGTATGACGCGTGTTTAACACTTGAGTTCAGGTTTAATTGGCGTATTAGGACCATTCTCACTTGTGTTAGTGATTATTGGTTAGTTTTGGGCACGTTTTGTGCTTAGAAGTGCATTTGGGTCAAAATTGCACTAAGTGACGAATTGGGTTGATTTGTAAATCCACTCTAAGTGTATTGTTGTAATTGTGATAATGGAATAGGTACTTTCCATTGGTGAGTTGCGGATTACTTGGAAGCATTCTTCAAGACTTCAAGGTGAGTGATAATATCCTATGTGCATATGTATGTGTAGGATGGGTGCGGGTCGGGTGAAGTGATTCTCGGCTATAGAGCTCACTTCACATATAGATGGATTTGATGGACTTTTGTATGAGTCCAATTGGCACGGTTGGGCGTTTTGGTTGACCAGCTTTGGCGAAGTACTCGTTCGCGTGTACATTATCACACGTGATTGTGATGTGGTTGATATAACCCCAATGGCGAAGGGTATAATATTGAGAAGTGAATCGCGTGTGTATTCGGATTCACGATGACGCGTGTGGTTTCGGTCATCTTATTGTATTGTGGAAATGAATCTCGTGTAGTTCGGATTCATGGTGACTCGTGTAGTTCGGTCATCTTATTGAGGTAGTAATCTTGTGTGGTTTCGGATTACTAAGGCTCGTGTAGTTCGGCCAACCTCGATGTTGTGAAGATAGTAATCTCGTGTGGTTTCGGATTACTAAGGCTCGTGTAGTTCGGCCAATCTTCATTGTGGTATTTGGTTCTCGGTATTGGGTTAAGGTGTTAACCTTGTTCGTTTATATTGTTATATATTAATGTATTGTTGTGTTGTAGCTAACCCTCCGGGTGTAGCTATTTGGCGTTGTTCACATCGTCGTTGGTGAACTTATATTGTTGTTGTATCTTTAGCTCGTTGCTTAGAGATCGTACGGTATTCTTAGTGTAGTGCCTTATATGGATGCCTCGGTATGCGGTATTTGTTATTTTGTGGCGTGTCCATTTTATACATATATATGTATGTAGTATATTATCATTCACTAAGCGTTAGCTTACCCTCTCGTTGTTGACTCTTTTATAGATTGCATGCGGATGGTGGCTCGGGTAAGCGCGAGGATTAGAGGACTTGCATAGTTTGCGTAGAAGGCTTGCTTTTGGATTTATTAGGATTGGGTAGCATATCCCCAATCGCCATGCTCGGCTTTGTTTTGTATTAAAAGTCTTATGGTCGAAAATTGTATTTTGATACTTAAAGGGTAATTTGGGTCGATGTGGGCCCCGCTTCGTAAACATAATTTTATTAATAGAACGTGCTAGTTTTTATATATGGAACATGGGGTTAAAAGCGTTATGCCTAAATATGTCGGGAACTAGTCAAACATTTTCGCATTTAAGAACTTTTTGGACAGTCCACTTTGGCGCGCCGCGTGGCCTATATGGCGCGCCGCGCAACATGCTGTTCAGGAATTTTTTTTTTTATTTTGCTGTTTTCACGTGGTTTTGTCGTTGGATGGTTTGGGTTGTTACACAAACCCACGTATCCGGTTTAACTGCTAATCTCGAATTTGCAATTAATTCAGTAAGCTGTTGGAGTTGATCTAATGTTCGGCCACCAGGTAGACGAATCCAGTTCCATAAGCTGCAACCATCTTTGATGATTCTGTCCTTTACCAACGCATTAGAATCACGATCAAGCCGAAATAATCTCCCGAATCTGCTTTTGAGGGTGGACGAACCCACCCAACAATCTGACCAGAACCGTGTACTACTTCCATCACCGATTGATTTTTTGAAAGAGTCTTTAAACGCAACACCAATGGAGTCAATATGATCACCTGCTTTAATAATATTTGCCCAAGTAGAGTTACAAGTAATAAGTTTATGATTACGATCTAAATCAAAACCACCCGATGGACCATAAATACTTGAAATAACTTTGACCCACAAAGTGGTGGGTTCGGTTAAAAACCTCCACCACCATTTGCCGAGCAAAGCCAAATTTTTACTTTTTAAAGAGCCCAAATTTAACACACCCTCCCCATATGGTAAAAGAACCTCCTCCCATTTGACCCATGAAATTTTTGAGTCATTTCCCGTCCCGCCCCCACAAAAAAAACATCTCACACTCTCAAGTTTTTTGATCACACATGGCGGGACACGGAAGAGTGAGAAGAAGTACATCGGAAGACTATTTAGCACTGATTTAACAAGAGTTAGGCGTCCACCAATCGACATCATACGTGCTTTCTAATTCGAAAGTCTTTTTGTGAACTTATCAATTACCGGATCGCAACTACTTAATTTATTTGATTTCGAACCGATTGGTAACCCTAGATATACAAAAGGTAATGTATCAAAGTCACACCCGAAATGATTTGCCAAAGACTCGATGGTTAAGAGGGTGTTTTAACTCTGAATGATTCAGCACTGAATACTGAACCATTCAGCACAATATCTCCTTATTTCTGTTCATCTTGTTGTTCCCTAAATTATTTTTTAAAAACATTATTTTCTCCAAATTAACTCATCATTCAAAATAACCCAAATTAAAATTTAAGAGTTATAAATTCAAATCAATAACCCTAATTTTATAATTCCACCTTCATCTTACCAATAATCAATACCCCCAATTTTTCATCTTTATCTTCATAAATTGCAAAATCACAAACCCTAATTATTTCACCCTCAAAGATGAATTTAAAATTTGTGTGATGAAAACAAAACAAGAACAAAACATAACCAATTTATCTATCATACCAACACTAGTATCGTCACAATCGGTCGTTTCTTAATCCATATTTTAACTATGTCGGCAAAGACAAACTGTAACAGTGATTGATTACGCTGACTAATCGATGCATCTCCGGTCAGTGGTGGGAAGAGCGACTGCAGCGACGGCGACGGTGAAGAACCATAGCGGTGTTGGCTGCAGTTTGTACTTGTAATTGCACATGACTAAAGGAGATAAAGGAAAATGGGTTTTAATAATTTCTTGCGACTCTTGGGGTTGTTGCAGGTGGTCGATCGATGACTAACGAACGTTTGCTTCAACGGTATCAAGCCTCAGTGTGGAAGGGCCCGCGATTAGTTGCCAAGCAACCCGGGTTCAATTCCTGGGGGCGGAAGGTTTTCTCTCCAATTTCCTGCGATTAGTTGCCAAGCAGCCCAGGTCCCGCGATTAGTTGCCAAGCAACCCGGGTAGGAGTTTCCTTCTGGCGTGTGTGGGTGCAAATGATGAGGGTCGTTGAAATAAATGATCCGCTGATTCAAATTCACCGTTAAAAAAAAAAAGGTGGTCGATCGATGACCGTTCAATTATATTCTATGAAATATTATCTTATTATTTAATTATTATTAGTCTTTGTTACAAACTAATTATTAATTATTATTTTTATGATACAAACGTATTATATGCTGATGATTTTGTTATGATTTATTATTATTATTAATTTTTGATTTTGATTCAGAGTAAGTATTAGTTTCAGATTATTCGAACTTACAGGAAAATAATCCTAAAACATTTTAATTGCCAATGGAAGAGAAAAACATTTTTGTGCTGATTTGGTTAGGGAATGGTTGCACTTAATATGATTCATTATACTTGTGAAAAAAAACTTGTGTTGTGAAAAAGAATTGAAATATACTATAGATGTTATATGTTATAAATGAGTTATGAGTTATAGGTTATGCTTTTTGGAGGTTGAATAATGATTTAAACAAAATTACCTAAACAAAATCAAATGAAGTTGTGATTTGATATTGAAGATGAAGATTAAAGAGAAAATAAGAAGGAGATGGAATTAGCACACATCAAGATTTAGCATAAAAATTTAACGTTCGTGATGTTTTTGGACTATCCATTTAACTATCCAGTTGAAAAAACAAATTTTTGACTATCCGTGTGTTATTGAGAAAACCACAAGGACAATCCGTGTAATTTTCTTTAATAAGATAAATTACACGGATTGTTCTCGTGGTTTGCTAAAAATACATAGATAGTCTATACTTTATTTTATCAACTGAATAGTCTATAAGTTTGCACGTTTTCCATGAATAGTCCTATTATCTAATTAACATTACCTCGACTTGCACCTCGCGACCGGTGACCAAAAACTCGCGATCGTGAGGTCTAAAACTCCACTTTTAGAATGAACACTCACTTTAATTTTTAGCGTTAACTTGGGTTCGAACCTGGAACTTTATATTTGACGTTTTGGCCCCAAAACACACTAAAATCACCAAAAACAACCAAATAACACTATGATACAAAAAGGCGTTATTCTTTAAATTAATCTTCATAAAATCTTCATTCCTTATCATAAAACCAATGAAACAGAACCCAGGAGTGCGAAGATAAAGATGTATAAACCGAGCAATATCAATAAACAGATTTAAATGCAAACTAGACAGATTAAAATGGAAAGTGGATTGATATTGCTCAAAATATACATATTTATCTTCGCAATGTCTCCCTACATTCGTGGCGTTTCGATACGATTTGTGATTGTTTGTGAGCGGCTTGTGGTATTTGGTCGTTTTGGGGAAAAAGTGGTCCAAATGATGACTAGGTTTCGGTCCGGACTGATGCAAGCTTGCCGTTCAAAAAAAAAAGGGTCATATTTGTGCATAAGATTCAATACTTTGACCTAAGGAATGAATCAAGTGAAGTTTTGGGGTTAAAAAGTCAAGTTTCAACCAAGAACGGTGTTCCAAATGACCAGAACGTCGTTCCGCAGCACTAGAAAATGGGAAATCGAAGTCAAAAAATTTTCAGACTTTCTGGTTTCAGGAACGTGGTTCCATATTATGCAACGTCGTACCACCTTCTGGAACATTGTACCACCTTCTGGAACTCAGCTCGACTATAAAAACGAAGAGAGATGCTTCCTTAGTCCGTTTTGGAGCCGTAAAAGGGTTCCAATCATGATTCCATCAAGATGAAGGCTAACTTCAAGCTCCAAACTCTATATTCATGAAAATTGAAGCTCCATCTCCATCATCCATTCTCCATTTTAGTAGTAGCTTTTCTCCATTCTAGTTGTAATGATGAATGATTGTTATTTTTTTGTTTTATTTCTTGTTTATGCAATGATTATAGCTTGGATTACTTGTGTTCACTTGATTTGTAAACTTGATGCTTGCATTTTACCCTAATCTATGAATTGGGCGTTTGAATGAGTGGATGATTATTGTGTTTGGTTGAAGATCCATTACTTTGATTGTTGAAAGCTTTACTTTTATTATGTAAGTTACCTAGCTTTTCTTAGAAATTTGATTAGTGAAGCAATTTTTACTTCAACACCTTTGGTGATCTAGACAAACAAATTGGGGATTTCAAGGGATTGAGTTCTTGGTTTGGTTTGGTTTTCAATTGGCTTTTATTCAACATGGTAGTGTTTGATTATCTTAAAGGATTTTGATAATTAAAGGATTTTAAGGAATTTTAATCCAAAACTGATGTCCTCAATGATTTCACTCAAAACATAGTTTGATCTTTGAAATGAGTCTACGAGAATTAACGAATTTCATTTGGTTGAGGTTTTATGGAAGTTGACGAATGGAAATGAAACTATATGTTTAAACATTGTTGTGTAATGAATGAATTGGGTAAACCATGGCAAAAAGTGGAATTTGATGAAGATGATGAAAGTGATGAGGAAGATGTTGAATTGATTGAAGCTTTACCAATGCCCGATGTTTTTAAAGTTTATGATAATCTAATCGAGGTTAGTGAAGATGTTAGTGATGATGATAGTGAAGATGATGATGATGAAGGAGATGAGGCTGAGAATATCATACCCGAAACTTTCAAAGTGTATAACAATCCTCTCAGGTATGGTATTGATGATTTTAAGGAAGTTTTGCAACCCGAGGTTGATGATTCGTGTTTGTGTGAGCTGATTAAGAAAGCAAACCTCGTGTTCAAAACCGTGTTTGGAAGAGAGTCTTTTGTTGAGTCTCGGATTGGTTCAATCTTCTTCATGAAAATAAAGAAGATTATTCTATTCTTATACACCACCCGAGGGGTTAATGATTGGCTCACTCTCTTGATTCGTGAAACTTTTTCCACCGATTTCACATGCCGTTCGATAAATTGTGGGGGAGGACCACCCCAATAAAGAATGTTAAGACGACGGGGACGAGTCAAGACAAAGACTCGTTAATCAAAATCAAAGAAAAAAAGGAAGTTTGGCAATGCGGATATGTCATGAGAACTTCATGTAATTTGACGAACACTTGTGTAAATGGCCTTTGTTCTAGGGTATCTCTATTTCTCTTCCACTTTTCATTTTGTCCTCTCGAATTTATAAGCTATTTCGATTCATGTAATGTGGGCATTACATGATCTCAAGTGTGGGGGAGAGATAAATTTTCGTGGACTTATTTTTATACAAAATTATGACCTAATTTTAAAATTTTCCCGAGTAAAATGTTGAATTGTTGAAAAATTTTTGGTCAAAGTTAGCCATAACTTACCTTTTATGGTGAATCAACTCCACCCTTTTTGAGGAATTAAAGTCTTTCGATTTATATTAAGGAAGTAAAGTCTTCCATGTTGTGCAACAAAACCAAGTGGTTAAATGCAACAAGTTCACACTCTCGATGGGTCGAGTCCATCATTTAAGGAAGTCAAGTCTTCCAAATTTTGTTTTACTTGGTGTGGGAGACTTCCTAATCCACACAATTTCATATTGACATTAGTTGATTCACCATTTCACGATGTTTCATACCGATGTATCATACCGAGAGAAGAGGAGCCACCTAGCTTCACAAAGTGCTGTCCTTTTTAGGAGCAATGGCTTCGTGTTAGTGTTGCTTAGACAACACACGTCATAGCCAAAAGGTATGTCATAATGTTCTTGCAATTAACGGAAGGGTAGTATCTACTTCCTACCCTTTCTCAACATAAGCATAAAAGCTTGTTATGTGGGAAGTAGCTAAGTGTTTTCAAAAGCTTCGAGCTTTGGCACTTCCAGGAGAATTGAGTCCTCCCATTGATGGAAGTAAAGTCTTCCATTGCTTAGTCTTCCAAGTTAAGTCAAGAATCAAAGAGACCAAAACTTAAAAGTAAAGTCTTTCAAGTGTTGTTTTAGCCCTAGACCCCAAAAATTCATACCCAAAGTAGTTGCTTTCACATCACTATTGATATCGAATAGTTTATCTATGGGGCGAGTACTATCCGTGTGGTCATCCCACCACTGGGGTGGCTTGTATGCACATAGCCTTTTTTTTAGCTCAAGGTATTTATTGTTCCATCGCCTCTGAACCGGGAGGTAGTTCACTTTTGTGATATACCGGGACAATAGCTATCCATGCGGTTGTCCCAAAACCGGGATGGCTTCGGATGCACAAAGCTTTAAAACCATAAAATTTCGAAAAACTCGTCTTGTTTACTAACTCGACTTGTTTTCCCGTTCTTAAAAGCAAAAACAGTTTTCTATAAGCCTTATCTTCCCTAAGGATAACCTTTTTCTTGGATAACTTATGATATTGGCGCTCCATGCACCCAAGAGAAGCTTATGGGAAATTTCTTGATTTGATGATGATGAGTAGAGTTTGACGGTGGAGATGAAGATTGTTGAGGTTGAAAATGCTCCTAGAAAGGTTTGCACTAAAAAGAACTTGACTTACACTTGACTTGGGTTAAATATGATGCTTTTATAGATATTGTTGATATTAAGCCTTTCTAGGATGCAAGTTTGTATTTTTTATGTATATTTTGTTAAGATGCTTGAAGAAATGTAGTTTAGGCTTGAATTTGATTGATGGTTTTGAGTGGAGTTTGTTGAAGATGTGAAGAAGATTGTGGTTTGGGAAAGTTTGAATTTGAAGATTGTTGAAATGACTTGAACACAATTCATTGAAGGTCAAAGTTGGTCAAAGTGTTAGAAGTCAAACTTCAAGATGTGGAAATCAATGATTGATGAAATTTTGTGAAGAATTGTTAAGGTTGAATTGGTTTAGAGATTGTGCTTCAAGATTGAATTGTGAAAAGACCATACTTGAACTGCAAGTTATATTAGCCAAAGTGGGTCAATATTTTGAAGATGTGGTTAGCTCTAGGCTTGCTTGAGGACAAGCAAGGTTCAAGTATGGAGGATTTGATATTGCTCAAAATATACATATTTATCTTCACAATATCTCCCTACATTCATGACGTTTCGATACGATTTGTGATTGTTTGTGAGCGGTTTGTGGTATTTGGTAGTTTCAGGGATAAAAGTGGTCCAAAAGGTCATATGTTTGCATAAGATTCAATACTTTGACATAAGGAATGAATTAAGTAAAGTTTTGGGGCTACAAAATCAAGGTTCAACCAAGAACGGCGTTCCAAATGACCAGCACGTAGTCCCACAGAACTAGAAAATGGGAAATCGAAGTCAGAAAATTTTCAGACTTTCTGGGCACTTTCAGGAATGTGGTTCCATATTATGGAACTTTGTTCCACCTTCTGGAACGTCATTCCAGGCCTATTTTCAGCCAGAAACTCAGCTCTACTATAAAAATGATTTTAGGGATTTTTGGTTGAGAGAGCTGCTTCTTTAGGCTGTTTTGGAGCCCTAAAAGGGTTTCAATCATGATTCCCTCAAGATGAAGGCTAAGTTCAAGCTCCAAACTCTAAATCCATGAAGATTGAAGCTCCATCTCCATCATACATCATCCATTCTCCATTTTAGTGTTTCTTCTCTATTTTGGTAGTAGTTTTTCTCCATTTTAGTTGTAATGATAAATGATTGTTATTTCTTTATTTTATTTCTTGTTTATGCAATGATTATAGCTTAGATTACTTGTGTTCACTTGATTTATATACTTGATGCTTGGATTTTTCCCTAATCTATGAATTGGGTGTTTCAATGAGTTGATGATTATTGTGCTTGGTTGAAGATACATTACTTTGATTGTTGAAAGCTTTACTTTGATTATATAAGTTTCCTAGCTTTTCTTGGGGATTTAATTAGTGAAGCTGATGAAACATTACTAGGAACTTCGAAATCAACAGGTTTAACTCACACAAAGGCAGAATTAGTGAATCAAACCATTCTAGTGAATATTGTGCTTTTTGGGATTAATTAAGTCAAACTACAATAATGGATGTGTGATTAGATTAACACTTAGAGCTATTATTCACCTCTTGAGTGATTTGGGTTGAGAGAGAATCGGATAAGACTACCAGATCTGAGTGAAGTGTGTAATGAGAGGCTTGACCTAAAATGAAGAACATAACACTTAAATACCCCTGCTGTTGAGTCAACCGTGCGAGTCAGCCGTCACTCGTACGAGTGGGCTGCCTCAGCCGTACGGGTGATCACTCACTCGTGTATGTATACTCAGATTAGATTTGTGACTCAGCTCAGATCAACTGTGCGTATGAGCTTGTCAGCCGTACGAGTGAGACTTCACTCGTACGTCTGACTGAGTCTAATATAGTCAAACATACTTTTCGCGATCTTGCAGTACCTGTAACCACATATAAATACAGATAGGATAATAACGAGCGATCATGGTAGCCTATAAATTGAAGTACTGTTTACAAACGTAAGGTAGATGTCTAGGGACTTACAGAAAATGCAACAACAACTCCCCTTAGGACCTAGAACATCGATTACAATAAAGTAAACGTCCGTGAAATACATATAAGTCTAAAAGTAACATCAGTTTAACATCAAATACACATCCAGATTCTCTCTCTCACATAAAAACATCAAAAACAAAATACAATCTAGCAACACAGTATCTGACAGGATTCAGTTGGCCTGAGCTTAGTTCGAGCTTTGAGCATCACTTTCTCTGTTGTGGTAGGCATGGTAGACATCGATCACACGTTGATATCTCATAGTTTCCTCCTTGTTATCATCTCTGAACGTAATGTGATGGTGGTGAAGTGTCTCCGCATCAAATCTCGACAAGTTTCTCATCCACATAGGATCCAGAATCATCACATTGTCAAACTGTATGCTTCCATCTTCTTTCTCAATTGCAGTCAGTATCACTGCTTCCTCCAATAATTCATCATAGAACCACCAGAGTTGATTCGAACGTGTTAGGGTTAAAGTTAACAGAAACATTAAAGAAGACGAGATCCGTCAGAGTTGGTGGAAACAAAACGTTGTTAACCCTAATCAGATGAATAAGCCAGAACTCAAGCCAAAGTTTTTCAGTTTCTATGAAAAGGGAAAGAGAACCAAGAAGTATGCCAAGGGTAAAATTCTAAGTTGGGGATACTTCAAGGAGATAAATTGTTTTGCCAGAACTTAACAACGGAGATTGTTTTTACATATATCCTTGGGTAAGGGCATCAAAGGAGATTGTTTCATGTACTTGGCTGGACGGAACTTAACAACTCGAACAAGTCTACCTTTCAAATTTAACTTTGTCGGGTGCATGGAGAGCCTGGTGGCTGTTGACTTAAAGATATCCCATTTCCCTATTTTGTACTCATATCTGAGTTTTTTCTGAAACAATCTGGAAAGGTCACCATCCTCGGGGTTCAACATCTTCAGCTTCGCAAGTTGCATTATCTCAAAGTATGGTAGAGTTTTGAAGTCACTCGGACTTGCCATATAATCAACTCCTCCTTCCTCTTGATCGCAAAACAATTTATCTCCTTGAAGTATCCCCAACTTAGAATTTTACCCTTGGCATACTTCTTGGTTCTCTTTCCCTTTTCATAGAAACTGACAAACTTTGGCTCGAGTTCTGGCTTATTCATCTGATCAGGGTTAACAACGTTTTGTTTCCACCAACTCTGACGGATCTCGTCTTCTTCAACGTTTCTGTTAACTTAAACCCTATCACGTTCGAAACACTTATTAATCTCATTCCATACCTCGGCTTTAGCTTTCTCGGCTCAGAGTTTCTTCTTCTTTAGCTCAATCTCTTTTCTTTCTTTATCAACGAGCAGTTTCTCATGTCGGATTCTCTTATTCCTTTCCATCAAAACATCAACTTCTTTAATTTGCTCCTTGTATACCTTCCCCGCCTTTTCTAATTCATTCAACCTCTTTGTTTTCACCACACTACTCAAATTGAAAAAGTCACTTAAAGTACTGAGTGACGAATTTGAGTAGGGCTCGAGCGAAGGCATAACAATGTCAACTTCTTCTTCTTCTTCATTCTCAAATTCTGTCACCAATTCATCCTCAGACTCAATTATCACATCCTCTTTCACATTATCTTTACCAACAAAATCTTCACTCTTTTCATCCGCAAACAAATTATCAAAATCACTTAAGTCAATATTTTGGATTGATTCGGGAGAGACATTAGCAGCTGGCTCTTCTTGTGGAGCCTTAACTTCAGCTTCAACTATCTCTGCATCCTCTGTATCATTTTCACTATCGTATGCAAGAGCAGCAAGCTGTTCCACTGGGAAATCACTTGGTGGAACTTCCCCCATTTCTGCATCATTAAAAACATTGAATAGTTCATATAATATTCAGCAGTACAGACCTCACCATATTTATTAAAGCTTCGAATAGGTATCACTAACGGAATTTCAAAAGAGGGTCCTCTAGTTCCAGCATCTTCTTCATCAACTTTTTCGTCATCACCTCCTAAATCAGAGGAATATTCACCTCCATCTTTTATCAACTTAGTCTTACCAAAGGTAATTTGTTTGATCTTATCGCTCATCTCTTTTAACTTCAACATGTTTTCACTCTTAATAGCCACAATATTTTTCTTCAACTTCTCAGTCTTTCCCTTCTGACGATTCATACGATTCCACAACCTTTTGTTATCTCCCACTAATGACTCAATCTTTGCTTCACTAACTTTCTTCTCTTCGATGACATGATTCTAGAGATTAGTAATCTTAATGATCAACGACAACAGAAGATTTTACTGTGTCTTGAATTCTGATGACGTCACCTGAGGTGTTGTGGTGGCAGGTCTCGGTGAGGTAACAGCGGCTCTAGCGTCCTTCATGAAATCGGAAGGTTGTCTCTGAGCTTGTTGTTTAGAACCTCCCTGAGATGACCTCTGAGATGAGTCATAATTGTGTTTGGTTCTCCTCTCCTTCTTATTTAGCTGTTCGGAAGTCATCGGTCCTTTACCTTTTCTCTTCCTTTGAATCAAACTAACATCTTCCTCTGTTGCTTCATTATCATCATCATCATTAACATCATCATTAACATTATTTCCTCCTTGAGCTTCACCAGTTGCTCTTTGATTATCATCTCCACCTTCCTCCTCATCAGTAACTTCATATTTAGAGTCGGAATCCTCATTTCTCCAAGCATTACCAGATGGACATCGATAATTCTCCTTGATGAGATGGCAAAAAAGCTTTCTCTTAAAATCAGGTTTCAGATCCTCGTTTATTGTTTCCTCCATTCTCTGAAAAGTTATAGGATTAATTGGTTTTAGGTGAATAATATCCTCTTCAAGCTTTGGTAGATCTGGTGCAGCGTCATTGATAATCAATTGAAGAAAATGGGCGTAGATAAGATATCTCTGTGTAGAATTGAAAATATTTGCTTTGAAGTAATAGAAGACGAATCCTGAGAAATCATACGGAACCCTTAGGACAAGTGCTACAATCATACTCTGCACTTTCTCATTCAGCTTATCAAAACCAGCTTTATGTCCACTCAAGCAGTGCAGTATCACATGAGCAAGATATCGAAACTGTGGAGGCAGAAGAGTCTTCATCAGTTTAGATTTACCAGAAATATAACCAGAATATGCACATCTCTTGAAGAATCCGTGGATTCTTTCTCAATTAATTGTCATGTGAGAGCAGTTCTCATCATTAAAACTTAAAATCCTCCTTATCACAGTCTTAGAAACAACGATCTCATGCCCTTGAATAGTACTGACTAGCTTAGTCTCAGCTTCTGACACATCAAGTGCCGCATTTCTCCAGAATTCTCTTTGGTGGCTGTAGTAAGCCATGCATGGAGTAGAAATAGCAGTATGTATCCTTGATCACTGAAGAAAAGCCACAATCTCTTTAAAATGGTCACCCCTCTCGAGAGTAGTGTCATAGAGGGTGACTTGATTGTTGAGCTCACCCTTTTCTAGAATATCTCTTGTTGGGCAGGTGGATTAACTGGATTGACTTGAGGATTCTGTCCTTGCTCCCCCGAGCTTCTGGGTTTACAACTGAAACATTTACTTGTTGTTCAGCCATTGGTAAAATCTTAACAAACTGAAACATCAACAGAAATGTGAGAAAAATAATAATCATAAATCATAAAACATTAAAGCATTTGCAACAAAGTGTCATAAACTTGTTAAACAGGACTAACCATGCGAGTGAGTCTGTCACACGTGCAGCTGAGAGCTCAGTCGTGTGAGTAACATGGTCACTCGTGTCACTGTTGACACGTTTGAGCAATAACATGGTTTCAGACAATGTACACGGTTGAGGCAACATTTGTAAGCGAGTTAGTCAACTGTGTGGTGACTCGTGCGGTTAATCACAGGTGTCAGCTCTGTCAAGCGAGTGAGCAGTCAAATGAAATCAAACGAGTGGGCTCAAAGGTTCACACGGTTAATCCTTAACCGCGTACTGACTCGTGCGAGTCATGTCCCACGCGTGCGAGTGATGTCACTCGTGCATGTCTGATGAAACCATTATTATATGCATTTTTTAAATCGACGAGATTACATGTTTAAGTGTTTTAGGGACCGATTTACATCACAATAGCAAGTATAGATAGTGTTTAACATAAAACAATAACATATAGCATCCTAAACACACTTCAATTACATGAAATTTGACTTACAAACCCTTAGGGTTTTGACACATTCAAACAACAAATTAACCTACTAAAAATTGATGAAATTGTACCTATTTGGTGGCGCTGTGGTCGTCTTTCAATGCTTAACAAAACCTACGGTGGAAATCGTGATTGGTGATGATCGAATTTTGAGAGAAAAAATGGTTAAGGGTGCACAAGTGTGAGCTCCTGTGCTCAACACCCATATTTATACTCTCATGCTCAACCGTACGGTTGAGCACACGGTTCACCATCAACCGCGCAACTCAGAATCACGTGTGCGTGTGACCCAGAAGTCTAATGGACAATACTAGAACAGGGTCATCCGTACGGTTAACCTCAATCGTGTGATTATTCGTACGGTTCACACTTCAAACGTGCGAGTGAGCCACTTAGGCAATTTCAAATTTTCACAAACATAGAATTTCGACTCATTTGGCAATCTTAGATCTAACTAGCACTTTCAATTTGAGTCATAAATCACTTATCCATCAAGGTATGATCATTAACACTTAGGCAGATCAAGAAACTTAACCAAAACGAGGTTATTACTCTAAACATTCTGTTTCACAGGAGTAAGTCCAACAGTGTAATGTCACCTTAAATTCACTAACACCTTAAATCATTAAAATCCTTCAAACAAACACAAGCTCTACAAACTTCTATCTTGTGGATTTGGTGGTTAAAAAATATCTTGATCTTGACAAGGTTCTTTCAGATGTCATTGTATTTTCAGAGGATAATCAGAAAATAAAGAAAAGATAAAATCTTTATGAATTTTCTGAGATATAATGTCATGCAACTAAAAATATGCAAAGGAAAGACATTCTATCATGAAATGCAATAACATGCAAACCAAAATCTTTTTGTTGTTTTACAGTTTTCAATGCAAACTATTTAACAGACAAATAAACAAACACATACAAATCCACATTCTTTTTGTGAGCAAGTTGATTAACAATTTTTAAAATGGATCAGAACTGACATATTGAAACGATTTCTGTTGTTCATTCCTAATTATCCAGTCTATGTCTATTATCATGCAATTACTGATATCAATCCTCATTAAACATGAACATATTCATTCCGGACACTTCGACAATCATGTTGGCATTAATTGCTTGAACATTATAGAGCAATGATTTTTGAGATCACACTAAGTTCATTAATCCTTGATTCTTTCATCACTTATGATTGTGCATTTTTATTAGGTTGTCAATTCATTACGCGTAACTTTCCGTTATCTCTATTCATGTACTTCAATCAAATTGAACAGGATGGTTCTCACGACATTTTGAATAACCCTATCAGCCTTTGGCTTCTACCAATGTGTTGACAATCTTCAATCTAGTTGGTTCGGCAGATCTTAGAATATATTGGATTATCCGAATAGGCGCATTATTTATTGTGGGGATTGGTCTACAGTTAAAGCAGACTTGCCTGATGACCAGTCATCACATGAAATAAATCTCAAGGCCCTTAACTTCTTTATGTTCAAGTTGACATGGAAAATGGAATCGAAAGATAAACTTTCATTTATATATTATTTAGAGTATATCTAGGTAAGTATCTTTCTAACCTACAGTCTTAATAGGTATAACTCTAAATTGTAGACGACAAGAATCTGGATAGTTCAGTGTGAACATCGTGATTAAACAATTCAAGCTGCGCGGGGACGTCACACTAAGAATGATCTGAGTTCTTTATGAGCACATCATGAATCAGCATTCTTTATAATTTCAGGACTTTGCCATCTTGATATGCCAATTATTTTTTATTTTGATTTTCTTTTGATATTTCTTTTTCAGCATATCACTGTCTTTTGATATATTGATTTTGAAAGCCATCATGAATGGATTTTTCATTTTTATGCATGAACTCATGTTTCTTTGTTATGTGCTCAGATCACTCAAAGGTGTTCTCCCTTAAATGCTTGAACGGTCCGCAATAAGGAATTATACTTTTCGACCTTAAGCAAGAAGGGACACTTACTTCGACATAAACTAATTTTCTCTAATATTTTCGGGGTTTAGTTTCAATTATTAAGTCTTAGGCCCGTGACAACGTGGTATGCACCAGCCAAATAGATAATCCTCAACCTTAAATCCACCCCCAACCTTTTCTAGTTATTATCAATTATGATAGGGGATACCCTCAACCGACTGTTGAGTTCCTCAACAATTATCATTAGATACAGTTTCAGAGATAATTAGGTGACTACCTTCAAACGCTACAAATCGTCCATGACTTCTGAATCTTAGATGATCGTTATTCTTATTATGATTGTCTAATACCAAGAATTCATAAGTCACATCTATCAGTACATTACACAATAGATAAACATAAACGTTCAAATCAGTCCTTACTAATCAAATATATCAATTCTTAGTACAGTAATTTCTTTATCTCCCACAAATTAATCAAAACAAGCTCATTTTCGGAATTTTCAACTTTTTAGGGTTTTCTGATGAGGTATTTTACACTTTTTAGGTATTTTCTGTTGAAACATATACTCCCCCTAAAATACTAAAAAATAAAATCTTTTTGTGTTTTAGCATTTTAAACAAAAGAAATAGTAAATAACTACAGACTAGCATGCAAACATGAAAGAAATCATGCAAGAAAATGCAGACAGAACGCAAAAATATGCAGTACAGATAATAAGAAACTAAAATCTATATGTCATGCATCCTACATGCAAAGTCTAAAAGTTTGATTAAACCTCACAATCAACATCTGAAATTACTTTGTCTCGATCAACAATGCCATTCATCTCTAAAAGTAGCAAGAACCTAGGTTTATCAAAAGCTTTAGTAAAAAGGTCAGCCCTCTGGTCCTTAGTACCTATTCTCTTAACCTCAATTATCTTTTTCTCATGGCAATCCCTAAGAAAATGATACTTAACACCTATGTGTTTAGTCTTAGAGTGTTGTACAGGATTCTTAGTAATTGCAATAGCAATAGTATTATAAATATAAAGAGGAGAGAAAGAGATTCTTAGTCCGTAATCGCGAAGTTGTTGTTGAATCCAAACAACTTGCGAGCAGCAACTTGCAGTAGCAATATATTCAGCTTCACACGTGGAAAGCGCAACTACAGTTTGTTTCTTACATTGACAGGTCACCAGCCTTTCACCTAGAAATTGACATCCTCCTGATGTAGATTTGTTGTTGATTTTGCAACCTGCATAGTCTGAATCACTGTATGCTACAAGATCAAACTTGTCTTCGTTCGAATACCAGATGCAGAGATTTGGAGAATGTAACAGATAACGTAGGATTGTTTTGGCAGGTGTAAGATGAACTGTATTCGGATTAACTTGATAGCGAGCACACAGACATGTTGCAAACATAATATCCAGCCTAAATGCAGTGAGATACATGAGCGATCCGATGATTGCTCGATAGTATGTAGGATCAACAGGCTCCCCCTTATTGTCTAACAAAATACCGTGATTCACAGCTAGCGAGGTCGACACATGACATTCTTGAGTCATACTGAAACGTTCGAGTATATCATCTTTGCCTGATGAAGAAAAATTCCATTATCAGTCTGTTCGACTTGCAAACCAAGAAAGTACTGTAAGAGACCCAATTTGCTCATTTTGAATTCGTCCTTCATGACCTGCTCAAACTTATCAACGATTTTCTGCTTAGTAGCACCGAAAATAATGTCGTCCACATAAATCTGAACTAAGATAATATCATCATCTTTAACTTTCGTGAAAAGAGTACAATCTAGCGTGCCCATTTGATAACCCTTTTCAATTAGATAACTTGACAGACGTCCATACCAAGCACGTGGAGCTTGATGTAAACCATATAGGGCTCTCCATAAACGATAAACTTTGTCAAGATGAAGATGATCTTCAAAACCCGGTGGTTGACTGACATATACTCTTTCATTAAGCTTGCCATAGATAAATGCACTCTTGACATCCATTTGAAACACTTTGAACTTCATAAATAATGCAAAAGTCAAGAAAATGCGAATAGCTTCCAATCTGGCAACAGGAGCAAAAACTTCATCATAATTAAATTCAGGATCTTGCTGATAACCTTTAGCAACTAATCTTTCTTTGTTACGGATAACATTGCCATCTTCGTCAAACTTGCACTTCCAAACCCATTTGAGATCAATTACTTTAGCTTCATACGACTTAGTAACTAGCTTCCAAATATCTAAACGATTGAATTGCTGAATCTCTTCTTGCATTGCCATTATCCAATCAACATGCTTCAAGGCTTCTTTTGTTGTCTTTGGCTCTATTCTAGAAATATGACATGAGTACTCGTAGTATGCAGCAACAGCTGTCATATGAGTATCAACTTGACCATCAAACTGAACTTACCTTCTTGTTCTAACATATGCATTTGGATCTCCAATAATATTCTCTCTAGGATGAGCAGCTGTAGTTCTGGGAAATGGTTGTGCAGGAACAGGTATCTCATGATGTAGATTCGTAGTATCACCAATATCTTCAGGATTATCAGAACTTTCACTTGAAATATCAGATCCGCAGGTATCGTACACTGGATCAACGTCTTGATCTGAATCTTGAGCTGGCTCATTGACTGTCGGTAAGGAGTTGAAATTGGAGTATGTGCAGACACTTCTGGTTCATTCTGTAAATCAAACAGCATTTGTAACTCAACTTCATTCTCTGTTGATTTGGAGCAAGATTGAACGAATCAATCAGCTCATCATAGTTATAAATCCAAGGATGACTCTTAGGATTACTCTTCGTTTGATTCCTTTGGACGTCAACTTCA
Organism: Rutidosis leptorrhynchoides; assembly: GCF_046630445.1. Classification (NCBI taxonomy): domain Eukaryota; kingdom Viridiplantae; phylum Streptophyta; class Magnoliopsida; order Asterales; family Asteraceae; genus Rutidosis; species Rutidosis leptorrhynchoides. The sequence continues at coordinate 280,005,261 of NC_092336.1, forward strand.
GACCATTCTTCAACACATCTTGTTTCATTATTGAAAACTCGCTTGTTAGGAGAACTATACCCAAGAAATACTCCAGTAACCACTTTAGAATCAAACTTACTTCCTGGTTTTCTTTTCAAGATGGTACAAGGTGCACTAAATGGTTCTAGATGCTTCAAAGATGGTTTTCTCCCATGCAATAACTCATAGCAAGTCTTACCCAGTCGTTTAACAGTTAGAACTCGATTCATAGTGTTACATGCATTAGCAACGGCTTCACTCCAAAAATGAACAGGTAACGATGAATCTTCCAGCATTGTTCTAGCTGTCTCGATCAATACCCTATTCTTTCTTTCAGCAACAACATTCATCTGAGGAGCGTATGCAGAACTGAACTGCATATTGATACCTTTTTCAATACAGAAACCTGCAAGATACTGATTCTTGAATTCTGTACCGTTGTCGCAACGAATCTTTCTTACCTTTAGATTAAAACCTGTCTCTAATTGATTGATTAGCACTTTTAAATTCTCAAAAGTATCGAACTTCTCTTTCAAAAACATTACCCAAGAAAATCTTGAATAATCATCAGTTACAACCAGACAATACTTACTTCCATCAATGCTTTCAAATTGGACCGAAAAATCCATATGTACCAATTCAAGTGGAGCAGAGATTGGATTATACTTCACCAGCTTATGAGCTTTCTTGCTCTGCTTACCCTTCTTACACGGAACACATGTTCCTGGAATCTGAAAAGATCGAAGATCAACACCTTCTACAAGATTGTTGTGGACAAGGTGATTCATTTTTTGAAAACTTAAATGACCCATGCGTTTGTGCCATGTAATAGAATCTTGTTCAGTCGCTTTAGAAACAAAAGCTTGATGATGTTCATCAGTTGAAGTAGCAACATTCATATCTAGCATGTATAAATCAGCTTGTCTAGGAGCCTTCATCAAATTCATTTCAGGAGGAATCACAAACTCTGGTTTCAAAATGTTGCTGAATTCGTCATCAAATGCTACCTTGAAACATTTTTCACAGATTTATGAAACCAACAACAAATTGTTTGCAAGCTCTTGACAATAGTTCACTTTGTCGAAACTAACTTTCTCATTCTTCAATAAACCTTGAGCTGAAATGTGACCTCCTTTATCTCCAGCAAATGCGACATAGCCTCCCTTAATTGGGTGTACATCCGAGAGAAGAGATAGCTGTCCAGTCATATATCTCGAAGCGTCGCTATCTACTATCCAGGTGTTGTTTGCAGGTACCCTGGTTCTCTGCATATCACATTAAGAATATTAATTGATAATGGGAACCTACGCCCGGACGGCAGTAGGTTGTCCATTAACACCCATAGCTTGAAATTCCATCCATTTACCATTTGAGTCCAGTAGAATCTCATCGTTAGAAACCATAAACTTAGATAGTTTAGAAGTAGCAATATTGCTCTTCTGGTTTTTCACATTTTGCTCATCTTCGGAGCGACTCATTTGTGGTCTGTTACGAGAAAAGTATTTTCGACGACTAGATTTTTGCGAGGGTGATCGTGCCTTTGGTTCAAAAGGTTTTTCTTGATTACGAAACCCTATCACATTTTCCTCAAAACTTCTCTTTGGAATTTTACCTTTCACAGGTGACACGGATCTATTTAAATTCTTTCTCTTAGGATCTCCATAAACAACATTTGTCTTAAACCTCTTATCATGACGTTCATTACTTACTGGTGAGTTTGTTCTATGAGCATAAGATGATCAAAATTATCATGTGAAAAGTCAATCTTATGTCTAGTGGAAGAACTCTTCTAGGACAATAAGCAGCAATGTGTCCAAAGACAGCACAATTAAAACATTGACGAAACTCCCTATGTCCTCTAAATTCATACATGTTATTAGAGTCTGAAGATGAAGGATCTTGTTTCCTTACGAACACAGGAGAATCATTTGGTTTATCCTTTGAAACAGGCTTAGGTGTAACAGGAGGAACAGGTCTGTCAGCAAATCTAGGATTTCTTAAAATTTTAACAGGACCTTTTGGTGTTCTAACCCTACTTGTCTTAGAGTTATCTCCTAAACCAGTTTTCCTATCCTCCTCATGATCTAGAGCACCTTTAGCAGTATCATCAGAAGTTGTATTCTTAGTTGAACTACATTTTTTTATTCTTTTCAACATAATCTTCATAACTAGGAGGAATACAGTCTTCTGGTTGACTGTCAACTACTTTTGCATTAACAAATGTGTTTTGAAAAGGAGGAGATGCAGACTTATATCCAATACCGTTGCCCTTGGTGTCATTAATTTCCACCATTAATGCATTCCGCTGTGACGCACTTGCCCAACATTTCATTTTAATTGAAATTGCTTCTAAATTAGCTTTAACACATTCATTTTCTTTCTTTAGTTCATTGATTGTGTTAACACGTTTAATTAAAGTTTGATTTATGTCAAAGTTATAACATTTATGATCATGAAGTTGTTTTTTATAAACTTTGATCTGCTCTTTCAACTCGTTTTCAACCTTAGTGGTCACATGGTCTGCGTGCCATTTTTCTTTCATCTCCGCATAAGCCTTTGTTAAATTATCTATTGTTATTTTAGATTCAGCGCATTTAACACATTCATTATTAGTAGATGGATCAGAAGATTTCGGTTGAGCGTTATTTGATGAAGAAGTCTCAGCCATAAATGCAAAGTAATTTGTCTTCTTCCCATCATCGAGCTCATCTTCTAATTCTGATGAATCTGTAAGAAATTCTGATGTATCAGCATCTTTTCCCAAATGAATCTGTTCAAGTCTGTCCCAAATATCCTTAGCTTTTGTTAACCCGGTGACCTTCTCAAGATCACTTTTTGATAAGCATATCTTTAGTAAATCTATTACTTTCTTGTTCAGTGCCTCAAAATCAGTTTGATCAAGTCCAGTATGATCAGCTTTAACTTCAACTTCTGAATTTGAAATTTCATCTGAATCATTATCTTCTGAATTTACACTCTCAAGATCTGAACCTTCACCCATGAGAACTAACATTTTCAACTCTTCTGCAATCATTTTACCCCATTCTTCTAGTTCCTTGTCAGCATCAACCAATGTTTCTTCACTTTGATCAGCTTCTAGACTGTCTTCAAACACTGAGGTATCACCATATTTATCCTTCCAACTGTTGTAGTAGTAGTCCTCTGACGAAGTTGGTGAAACACTTCCAGATTCAGGTGTGCGAGGAACTGAATCACGTGCCTTCTTGAATTTGTCTTTAACCTGTTTCTGAATCTTCTCTTTCCAAATGGTTCGAGACAACTCTTCAGCTCTTTCAGCACGAGCAGTCAGCTTCTCAATTAAATTTCGATTAGTGACACACTCTTCTTCAGTTTCAGTAATCTTCGCCATGTTAGCTTTAGGTTGTTGATCATCTACATTCAATTTGATAAACCAATCATCATCATCTCCATGAATGACAACCAAATCTTTGTTAGGAGTCTCAGCTATTTCTGGTTCATTCACTTTATCATTAATATAGATCTCACGCTTAGTTGTTTGACTCTGAGAACTGTATCTGATTCTTAAAAGGATTACGATTACCCTGCTTCTTCTGTTTTGTGCACTGTCTTGAAAAATGACCTAATTCTCCATAGCTGTAACAAGTAACAGTATTCATATCAAATTCCAGTTTTGTATCTTTGGTCAGATTGATCGGTTTTTCCAGTTTGCTCTTCGTAATCTCACGCTCTTCTCACAAGATTTGCCATACCCTACATAATATCCATCTTTTCTTCTTCATCTTTATCAAGTTGATGATAATCTTCAGTTGTTAGATGAATGTTACCCACACGACCATCAAGATAACTATCGTAGGAATTAACAAGGCTTGATAGTAAAGCTATATCTTCGCTAATCTTTTCTTTCCCTGCTTTCCTTATGTTCTCGATCTTAAGTTCAGATAGAACATCTGATGCAGTCGGTGTAGATGACTCTGTAGTATTGGAAGTAGGCTGTGATTGAGTATTGAGTAAACATGGTGAAACTTGTGGTGGATACGAAGGTTGTTGAATAGGTGTACTGCTAACATTCAAACTATACATATTCTGATTGTTTGTAGCAAAAGTTGTTTGAAATGGTGCATGAGCTGACTTAGGTGGTGTATAGCCATTCGAATAATACATTTTGGTGTCTTGAACTTGTTTAGACCTCTTGACTTTGTTTAACAGTTCTAATTCTTTTTCCTGAAGTCTTGCGATAAACGAGTTCACTGTAGCTGTAGCAAGTTCTGCACTGGTTTTCATGGTTAATACAAAACCATTCCATTCTGATGGTAATGCTCCAGCTAGACATGTTACTTTGTCTTTCTCAGCAATGGCTACATCATGCTTGTGTAATTTAGCTAGTAAAATGACAATATCTTTCAACCAATTCTGTAATAGATTCTCCGATTTGCCAGTGAAAACGATCAATCTCAGCTTTCAACTCTAAACCTTTTCGAGTTCTGTAAGATGAATTTCCTTTTTTGAAAGTACGAAGTGCTTCCTTTATCTTGAATGAATTATCATGACACAGAAATTGATGGAAAATCGGACCATCAAGAGCACTTGTCAAGTTACAGTACATCTTCTTCTCCAAGTTATACTCTTCACGATCTTCCGAAGGCATGTTATGCAACGTAAACAATTCATTTGTAACTGGTGAACGTGGCCATTGAAATTCGGTTTCAATGTACTTCCAAAGCTTCGTGTCCTGACCATCAGACCAAATCTTAAATCTTGACTTCCAAGTAGAATAATTATCCATATTCATTAACCTCGGACATTTCGTACCACTTCCGGATTCTCTCTCAGCAAGGAGTAATCGTTGAGTCATATTCGTAATACTCTGAACTAACGATGCAGCTAATGCATAATCATTCAAATTAAACATCTTGACAATATTACCAAAATAGGTAAACCGTGCGGTTCAGGATATCAAGCGTACGAGTGACTATCTGAAACGTACGTGTCACAATCTCAAGCGTACGTGTCACTACTTAATCGTACGTGTCACAACTCAAACAAAGAAAACAATCACTAAGTCTCAGACGTGCGAGTAAGGATCAACCGTGTCATTTACTCGTACGTGTCACAGTCAACCGTTTGATCACTCGTGTGATCAGACTGTAGTCACTTAACCTAACAAGGTTATGCTAAACCGTGCGTGTGAGTTCACGAGTGACGTCAACCGAGCTAACAACCGCGCGAGTGAGCAAATTCACTGCCCCACTCGTGTGGGTTGCTGTTCAACCTAATTCACTCAAAAACCCTAGAAATTGATGTTCAACCTCAATTTCTTCGTCCAAAAGCTGGATTAGAACTAAACTAACATAAACACACTCTCTAATCACAATTACACACGTAAAAATTGAGATGACCCGTCCTAATCCATAATGACGAATACAATAACATATGAATACATTGCGAGACATTTGACCTCTATATGATACATTTTACAAACATTGCATTTGTTTTTAAAACTCAAAATTTCATTTCATCAAAACTTGACAGGTATGCATACCAATTCATAATATATCCAAACTATAATGACTTAATCTGTCATTTACTTAACAATAATATTTATTGAACTCTACGAATTAAATGCAACATCTTTTGAAATATGCCATGAATGACTCCAAGTAATATCTTTAAAATGAGCAAATGCACAGCGGAAGATTTCTTTCAAACCTGAGAATAAACATGCTTTCAAGTGTCAACCAAAAGATTGGTGAGTTCATTAGTTTGTCATAAATAATCATTTCCATTAATTTAATAGACCACAAGATTTTCATTTTCATTTCTCATAAACATCATGCATCTGCATAAAAATCATTCATATGAATTGAACCCCTGGTAACCGACATTAACAAAATGCATCTAGAATATCCCCAAAATAGAACCACTCGTCTGTAGAGAAAAATCGAAGTACTAAAGCAGTTCAAATTCTCTGACTGGGGCGTGTCAAAGCCCATAGATCTATCTTTAGGATTCGCGTCAATTGGTGGCAATTATAATAAACACCAATTCTTAGGCTACCAAGTTCAACAAGGGCGATATCCGGTATAAAAATTCAACCATAGAATGTAGTTTCGATTACTTGTGTCTATTTCGTCAAACATTTATAAAAGTGCATGTATTTTCAGTCCCAAAAATATATGTTGCAAAAGCATTTAAAAAGGGAGCAAATGAAACTCACTATACTGTATTTTGTAGTAAAAATACATATTACGACATTGAACAATGCAAGGTTGGCCTTGGATTCACGAACCTATATTAAGTATATATATTAATATATTGGTCAATATCTGTCTAGCAATTTAGGTTAAGTCATAGTATATCACAATCCTAATGCTCGAGATTATCATGCAAAAGTCAACAAAAGTCAATTTGACCAAAATGACTTTAAAATTCAATACATGTTTATTATAGAACTTAAATAGCCATTTTATATATTTAAATATATTTATCAGATTTTATTAAAGTAAATAATACAAATCATTTATTAATAAATAAAAAATGTATATTAAAATTTTATATATGATAAAAATATGCTTTTATATATCTTAAGTAATATAGTTTATATAGTTCACTTAATATCATAAAAATATAGTGGTATATATTAATATATTACGTGTGGTAAAAATATCTTTGTATCATATATTTATTTGATAAGATAATATTGATAATAATAATAAATAAAAGTTGTATTATTTTGTAATAATAATAATTATTATTATTCTACTAATAATAATAACAATATTTAATAATAATTCTAATCATGATAATTTTAATAATAATGATACTTTTTAATAATAATATTCTTATATAACGATAATAATTCTAAAAATGATAATTTTTAATAATAATACTAAAATGATAATAATAATGATATTTTATACTAAAAATGATAAATTTAATGAAAATGATAATTTTAATATTAATGACACTTTTAGTAATAATAATAATGATAAAAATAATGAAAACGATATTTTTATCTAAATCAATGTCACACAATATTTTAATTTCATCATGATACTGATACTCGTTATTTCCTAATCGATTTGTTTAATAGCTTTTAGTCCTCTTTTAAAGCGCATTTCATAATAATGATAATAATAAAAGTAATTATAATAATTAGATGATATTAATATTAGTTTTAATGATAATGAAAATAATAATAATAATAATAATAAATATTGTAATAATATTAATGATAATACTAATAATAATAATAATAATAATAATAATAATAATAATAATAATAATAATAATAATAATAATAATAATAATAATAATAATAATAATAATAATAATAATAACGATAGTAATAATAATAGCAATAACAATTTTTAATGATAATACTTATATTAATAACGATAATGATAATAACAATAATTATTAGATAATAATAACGATGATAATAACGACGATAGTAATAATAAAAATCATTTTAATAATAATACAAAAATTAATGATAATTTAGTTGGTCATATCTTTTATTCCGTTCATCGAAACTACACGACTTCTAAATGAAAAGTTATTAATTTTTTGACAGCTTTTCAATGACATGCATATCATATATCTTATCTCAGTAGCATATGTATTAAATTCATGATTTATCCTAAACATTCTAAAGACGAAATTTAGCATACAAGCATGCATGATCATATATACTCGAGCACTAATCAGGGATACACTATTAATATATAAAAGATAGGATATGAATGCTCACGTATCAATATTGAGATTCAATATTGCAGAAAGTATGTAGACGCAACGGAGATGATAAACACTAGATTTGACTCACGAGCATACCCTCGAACAATACCCATCACCTCCATAGCTATAACCCATAATTTCCTTAGCTCTATCTCGCTCAAAAAATAGTTTGAAAATAACTCGCTCATAACCTCGTTGTATTATTTTTTGTATAATGCTAATATTACTCCTAACTATGAGATTAATAATAATATTAATCTTAATATTAATAATAACTAATAATATATATGTGTGTAAGTTGTGCGAGAAGAAGAAAAATGAATTGCCAAAACTGATTTCGGTCGACTTTTATATACTTGGCCTCACTTCCATCACCATGCGATCGCATGGTATGTGTGCCTTGGGGCCATGCGATCGCATGGTTCCTCTTGGCAGCCCCTCTTCATCCAATTATATCTGCCGACACTTATTTTATATATTATAATTATATATATATATATATATATATATATTAAATCTTTATAATTATATAAATATTATATTATATTTACGTGTGTAGTTAACTTGTAAAATTAGTTCTATTAACTTGGACATTTTCACTCGACTAATGTCTCGGTTCCAGTTTTTCAATCGAAGTTTCGTACGCTTAGAAAACTTTCACTTTCGTTACGTGACTCGTACCCTTGTCAAAATATAGACTTCGATTATCAATAAACTATATCACTTGAAATGTAACTTGAACGTTTAAGTATTTTGGTCATTTGCTTCTATAAATCGACGTCTCATTGTTTATCAAAGTATATTTAATAATATTATTTTAAATCAAACATTTTATATCAAGTTAATATTATATTTAATCATTTTGTAAAATATATATATATATATATATATATATATATATATATATATATATATATATATATATATATGTGTGTATATATATATATATATCTTCATTTAAAAATATAACTTATATATAATCGAGATATTTAAATAATAATATAATATTTAGTTTTTCAAAACTATTTATATTTCAAAATTCATTCATAATCGTTTAAATAATAGAAAATATTATGTCATATCACGCTTACGTTTTTTGAAAACATATATATATATATATATATATATATATATATATATATATATATATATATATATATATATATATATATATATATATATATATATATATATATGTATATACATATATATATACATATATATATGTATATACATATATATATACATATATATATATACATATATATATATATACATATATGTATATACATATATATATATATATATATATATATATATATATATATGCGCAGGATCAATGGGGAAGTAACCAATCGGGGGGAAGCGGGGGGAAGCAAAATTTTTTTTTTCGTTTTTCTGGAATTTTTTTTTCCGGCATCAAGATCACACGAAAATATGAGCATTTAGAAGAGACACTTCGTGATGAATGTTATTATTTAGGCGGGAAAACGATCGACAAAAATAACATTCAAGATAATATTGTTCGTGAAGAATATGAACATTTTTTTTCATGTTTTGTGAAGTAAAATTTAGCCCGATTTAGAGTTTAGGGTTTATGGTTTAGGGTTTAGGATTTAGGGTTTGGTGTTTTGGGTTTATTCCAACCCAAAACACCAAACCCTAAACCCTAAACCATAAACCCTAAATTCTAAACCGTGCGTGTTAAAAACTCAATCTAAATCCTAAATCTAAACCCTAAACCCTAAATTTCTAAACCCTAATATCTAAACCCTATAAACCCTAATATCTAAACCCCAATAGCTAAAACCTCAACGTACGCTCAAAAAATACGATAATTGTTATATATTACTTCTTCGAGTGTTTTCCCGCCAAAATAAAAACATTTATCACAAAGTGTCTCTACTAAATGTTCATATTTTCATCTCATCTATAATGTTCGTGAACAAAGTTTTTTCAAAAAATGAAAAAAAAGTTTTTGCTGCCCCCCGCTTCCCCCGATTGGTTACTTCCATCTTGATCCTACCACTATATATATATATATATATATATATATATATATATATATATATATATATATATATATATATATATATATTTGTAATTTATAATACAAAACTCTAATTAAGTTCTTCAAATTTCATAAACAATTTATCTCATAAAACATTATAGTAATAAGGTTCTTTTTAAACTGAAAACGTTTCTGTACGTTTGAAACTAAATTAGCTAAATATGATAATTTATTTTTCAAAGCTAAATATAATTAGGAATCATTTTGTTAAAAGGTTAAGATAATGAAAATCGTTACACCATAAAATGTTTTAGAAAAGTAAGATCGTATATAACTCATAACAGATTTTTAAGTTTTTAAATTATCGTTTGCTGGTGAAGCGTAAGATAAACTCCGAAGGTTAGATAATTGTATAAAATCATTTTAATGTAAAACGTCAATTTACTTAACTTGTCGATATTCATTTTCTAAGTTATCTATATTCCACAATTTTTACTTCCACAATAATTAATATACAAGTTTAATAGTTTATCATATCAAAAGTCACGAGGCAATTATTGTAAAGCATAAATTAAAAATCAAACGGGAATCTCCACTAACCCTTGTCTAGTTTCCGTTAATTGACACTTTTGTTCTTACTTGTAAATCACTTTACTAATTATTCTGAATACCGTTAAAAGGAAAAGTTTCCTAAATCAAAGTGGACCTCCCAATAGAGACTCGTAAACATATCACAATGTAACTGATATATCAATCATTTGATATTACCTTTTAATTCTATCGATAAATATATTGAAACAAATACGTCCATGTAAAGTATTATACATTTAATACTTTGTTAATATTCTCAAGTTATAATATATATACATATATATATAATCATATCCATTTATATAATGGTTCGTGAATCGTCGGAATTTGGTCGAGGTTAAAATGAATGTATGAACACAGTTTAAAATTCTTGAGATTTAACTTAACAGACTTTGCTTATTGTGTCGGAATAATATATAGATAAAGTTTAAATTTGTTCGGAAATTTTCGGGTTGTCAAAAAAATGATTCCTTTTTGATCAAAATCACTCTAAACTCAAAAACCCAAAATAATAAACTTTTTAATCACCAAAAATCACTAGATGATGTTGAAATCACAACCAACGCTCTAATACCAATGATGAAACATGACTAGTAACTTCGAAATCAACAGGTTTAACTCACACAAAGGCGGAATTAGTGAATCAAACCATTCTAGGGAATATTGTGTTTTTTGAGATTAATTAAGTCAAACCACAACAATGGATGTGTGATTAGATTAACACCTAGAGATATTATTCACCTCTTGAGTTATTTGGATTGAGAGAGAATCGGATAAGGCTACCGGATCTGAGTGATGTGTGTGTAATGAGAGGCTTGACCTAAAATGAAGAACATAACACTTAAATACCTCTGCTGTTGAGTCAACAGTGTGAGTCAGCCGTCACTCGTACGAGTGGGCTGCCTTAGCTATACGGGTGATCACTCACTCGTGTATGTATACTCAGATTAGATTTGTAACTCAGCTCAGCTCAACTGTGCGTATGAGCTTGTCAGCCGTACGAGTGAGACTTCACTCGTACGTCTGACTGAGTCTAATATAGTCAAACATCCTTTTCGTGTTCTTGAAGTACCTGTAACCACATATAAACACCAATAGGATAATAACGAGCGATCATGGTAGCCCATAAACTGAAGTACTGTTCACAAACGTAAGGTAGATGTCTAGGGACTTACAGAAAATGCATCAACAGAAGCATTTGTACTTCAACACCTTTGGTGATCTAGACAAACAAATTGGAGATTTCAAGGGATTGAGTTCTTGGTTTAGTTTGGTTTTTAATTGACTTTTATTCAACATGGTAGTGTTTTATTATCTTAAGAGATTTTGATAATTAAAGGATTTTAAAGAATTTTAATTCAAAACCGATGTCTCAATGATTTCACTCAAAACATAGTTTGATCTTGGAAATGAGTCTATGGGAGTTAACGAATTTCATTTGGTTGAGGTTTTATGGAAGTTGACGAATGAAAATGAAACTATATGTTTAAACATTGTTGTGTAATGAATGAATTGGGTAAACTATAGCAAAAGGTGGAATAGTTAAGTGGATACATTTTTATCTTATTTGTTAATCTCGCTTAGGTTAGTATTAGCTTAATTAACACTCTATCAAAACCCCCCAATTAACTTACGATAATTACTAGTGTTTTGTGATTCATGTAAATTGCTCCCTGTGGAACGAACCTTGACTGAATATTTGCTAGTTGCTATAATGACCGGGTTATTGTTGCCCTGGTGTTTGTGTTAATTGGTTAAGTGTTTTATCATTGTTTTTATATTATTATAAGTTGAAAACACGAACGTCACCATTATGGACAAATCACTACAACAAAAGTGGGAATATAGGACATTTTTTTCTAGGACCTAGTAAAATAAGGTCGTAAAAGTTACTTAGATAGGACCAGACGATATTTAGGGTCCCATTACGATATATTCTTTTAAAGTGGGGTCCTAAAGAGCTTTATTCTGGGACACATTATTTTTTGTGTCCTATTATCAAATATTTTCATGGGACACTTAGAAAGTGGATATTAATAGAGGAGCTTATAAGACCTTTATTCATTAGTGTCTCATTATGTGTTTATGTAATATGACACTTGTTATGAACGTCACATAAAATATACGTTTAGAGGACATTTATTTCCGAGAGTCTTATTATATTGTAGCATAATAGGACATTTTGTACATATGTCCTATAAATGTATGTTATTAGGACGAATTAGTTATTGGGTCCTAATTATCATAATAGTTAATATGATATAATAGGACATTTAAATTATGTATCATATAAAGGGACTTTATAAGACATTTAAATGTGTGTGTCTTATTATTTGGTAGAGTAATAGGACACATGATATGACGGTCATATGAAAGATACTCTTTATAAGACATTTTATTTTTGTGAGTCTTATTATAGTAGATATAGTAGGACACTTAAATTCTTTAATAGGACATTTTTAGTTTTCGAGGTCATAATTATCATATGATTGCATAGGACACTTTAATTGTGAATCATCAAATGTTTCGTTATAAGATATTTAACGGTTTAATGTCGTATTGTGTGTTAATTCAATAGGGCACTTTATATAAAAGTCATATGAAATAAACTAGCATAGGAAATTTATTTGTCCTACTTGTATTATATATTTAGCTAATAGGACATGTAATAATTATGTCGTATCATTGTCAATTTTTAGGACACTTTTAACTTTTGGGGTCATAATTATCATATAATTTTATAGGACACTTTAATTGTGAATAAAAAAATAGTACTTTATAAGACATTTAACGGTTTAGTGTCGTATCATGTGTTAATTTAATAGGATACTTTATATTAAAGTCATATGAAATAAACTATAATAGGACATTTATTTGTCCTACTCGTATTATATATTTAGCTAATAGGACATGTAATACTTATGTCGTATCATTGTGAATTTTTAGGACACTTTTAGTTTTTGGGGTTATAATTATCATATGATTTCATAGAACACTTTAATTGTGAATCATAAAATGGTACTTTATAAGACATTTAATAGTGTAGTGTCGCATTATGTGTTATTCCAATAGGACACTATATATAAAAGTCATATTAAATATAGTATCATATGACATTTATTTGTCCTAGTCGTATCATTTCTTAAGCTAGTAAGACATGTCATACTTATGTCGTATCATTGTAAATATTAGTACACTTTTAGTTTTTTGGGTCTTAATTATCATATGATTTCACAGGACACTTTAATAGTGACTCATTAAATGAGACTTTGAACGGTTTGGTGTCACATTACGTGTTAATTTAATAGGACAACGTATCTAAAAGTCATATTAAATATACTATCATAGGACATTTGTTTGTGAATGTCGTATTACTGCGAAACATAGTAAGATATTTGATATGTAAACCATATCAATGTAAGCATTTTGGAACGTTGATTGTTTAATAATACGGATGAGTTTTTTGTGTCTTAATATTATAAAAAGGAGTTACAAGAATAGAATTCGGTGATCTATCCGTTTACACATTTTTAAAATCATAAAATTATAACATGCACTTTTATGCTTATAAATATATGAATTATTTATTTATAACATGTACTTTTATGCTTATAAATATATGAATTTTTTATTTGCAGGTGGTAACCTTGAATTAATAAAGATACGTGTTGATCGAAGACGTTCTTAGTTACTTTTCATTGTTTTTATTTTTTTTTTGTCGAATATTATTTTATTATTGATATGTTAGATTATCTATGAATTTTTAATGTTTGGTGTTTTTCAATTTATTAGTACAATTAATTAAAATATGATTATGTTTTATTTTATAATTATTTTTAATAGAAATTATTAATTGGATGTCGAAAATTTGAATTAAATAGAATCCAGACCTGGATATATGGATCTAGTTATCCGATCCGGCCCCAAATAATGAAACCAATCCGAATAACTAAATAGTAAAAGAACTTGAACCGGGCCTGAATATCCGAACCAGATCCGAATATGGAAACCTATATGGAATTACTATGACTTGAAAGGACTCATTTTGTGGTTTTAATACTATTACTAGATAGGACCCCATATTGTTTGAAAATACAATTGTATTTGGACTTTTTTTAATGGTACCAACCTTGAAAACATTATATTAGGTGTAACACCATGTTTTTTTTCTTCTAAATCACAGCGGAAACTTAATTTACATAAATACCCTTAGTTAATTTCAAACACGATTGTCACACATGCTTAATTAATTACTTCATTACAAACCATAACTGTTACGCTAAACGATTAGTTACATATTTATAAAAGTTAAGACATCAGAGTTCGACTTGTCAAACATATCTTCAACCCGACTCCCATCCCTACCAGCACTAAGATCCAAAACCTGCAACGGAGGAGGTGAGGGGTTAGCAAAAGGCTAAGTGAATGGAACTATCAAAATGTCTAGCATATAGTACCAACTTGTACTCCTATAACAACAACTTTATACAACCACATACAACAAATAACAATTGGCAACTATGCTCCAACTAGAGGACCAACGGCTTGTACGGGCACACGACCACTAGCTGATCAGGCTAGAGTCTATCGATAGTCCTTACTACTGAATCCCCAGTATAGTCATCCACATGTAGGTGATGCATCGTTCAGCACTATACTGAACAAACAGTAGCCAACTGGACCCAACCACAACTAGGTTGACCTCTCTGAGCTGAACTAACCAGATCAAGGTTCCAACCACCACAACACCAACTTGTACATATGCAACCAGTAAACTACTACTACTACAAGCAACTAATACTACTAAAAGCATGGCAACCCTAATTGCAATCAACTGCACAACATAACTACTAAACATGGCCACTAACAACAATATAAACATAGTAGCACAACTTTCTACTATATACTACACCAAGTGATAATCCCACTCACCGAATACCAGCAATTAGCTCAGATAATCTATGACTGAGCTGCTTCCTTATCCTTATCACCTGAACATAAGGCCAAACAAGTTAGTTTATGTCCGTTAGCACAAAACAGCACAATACAGTAAATTAGTATCAAAAGCGCCGCTAAAAAGTCTACTCAACACTTTCAGAATTTACATCTTGATTATCATAAGTCATGCAGGCAACATAATGGCTAGGTATCAATACTTAATAAAATTTCCACTGTCTAAGACCATCGGCCGACTGACCAAGACAATTGGCCGACTGTCGTCACACCATCGGGCGAGGGTCTCTTCCATCGACCGAACGTCTAATGTAATTTCACTAGCCGAAGGACCTCCACCATCGAGCGATGGTCATCGACCATCGGCTGGTTGTCAGCTGCAGCTGCAAAGTGACGGATTTCGAGCAAAAATCACCAAATCTCGATCTTGGACCTGTTTTTTACCTTAAAACCAACCATATTTTGTACAACCCACAAGTTTTAAGCACAAAAAACAATAAATTGTACCAATTTTGACAGCAAGACCCACGTTCATAAAACTTAACTAAAACAACCATTTTGACACTGATTTGATCACAAAATTAAACAAACGTTACCTTGTTAGAATCATAACAACACAAGGAACGATTTGACACTAAAATCAAGCTTCAATTCGAGATCAAATGATTTAGGGTTGTTTGAAGAAGGTGAAGTTAGGTGAGAGTGAGTGAGAGGAAGGTTCAAGAAACAAATGAGAGGAATTAGCTGATCAGACACTTATTTTGGGATTAAAACCCCATACTCCACAACATACGAGTATTTATCAGTTATCTGATATCTTTCGTACATCAATAGGCGACCCTAACGAGGTCCAAATTAAATAAACAAACCTGTTCTGTGACCCTTGTCACAAACTGGTCTCAACTAAAACACAAAATAATTATAAACATATAATTACTAAAATCACTAATTATGCCATACACAAGGGTAAAATGGTCATTTCACCTAGGCTCGATTATAGGATGTTAAAAATCTACCCCCTTAAAAGAGATTTCGTCCTCGGAATCGGGTCAACTATGGTCAACAAAACCCAAAATTGTTACTTGAATTGTCAAAACACTCGGTCAAACTTTATCAATCGTCTTCCTGATACCGCCATCATTCACCACAATTTCATAGGAAAATGAGATTCCTAAAGTCAATACACGTCTGACACAAAATCATTTGTCACAATCTTCATCGGCCAACATCGGTCACTCATCTTAAGCCCAAAATTACACGATTAAGTCAATAATCAAAGTCAAAATTCAAGTTTCAAGGCCACTTTGTATCATTCCATTCCCGATCCGTCCTCAATTTTAACTTTTATCATAAATAACTTTTCACATTTATCCCGAGCTTAGGAAACAAAATAAGTAATTATACTAAAATCTAAATCTACATCCACGAATTCATGCTTGACTCAAGGTAATATCACCGGTTACTCATCTTATTTCCAGTTATATAACAGTCTAATCTAGCACAGGCCACCTAATTTTCCTTCAACTTCCCAGAAAGTTCATATGACTTACCACAATATACTTCTGTTGGCCAGACATAAGTATATTATCCTAAATCATACTTTCATTCTGAGTCATCGAACCGGAAAACCCTACTTGTCTTATCCACAAACTTAACTTCAATTGGTCTCTTCTAAAAGCATCGGCAGTAAACTAACTACTTTACAACTAGTCAAACTATCTGTTCAATCATTGTTACTCAAACAGTGTCAATTAATTGTCCACACATAACCCACCAACATTGTCGCACATCCAACAAGCATAGTAAATTATCTAGTCAATAAGGTCCACTAATGTCATAACAATCACAACATACGTTCATCAATATCCAAATACAATCAACTAATAGTGTCATACATTCAGTTAAGCAAAGGAATTATCCAATCAACATAACTCTATTTCCATCACATCGTTAACAACAATGTCATTATCTAATAGTCCCCTGCCGTCCAAGAGTTCACTACATAAAGTACCTTACATCACCATGCAAGGGTTTAATCCTAAATGTCAATCTAAAGGTCACCTTTACCCCACAAGGCATAAACGAGTCACAACTAAAACTTAAGCAACAAACACAACTACACTACAGTCTCAGTCCACTACACTAACACATTATATATATATATATATATATATATATATATATATATATATATATATATATATATATATATATATATATATATATATATATATATATATATATATATACACACACATATATATGTATATATTCAACTAAATAGTATAAGGATTCTAGAACATACCGGTGTTCACATCATAAGCAGTATCTGTATCAGCAACCATCTAATAAGCTTTTGCTTCTGCCATAGGTGGATTCTTTCTTTTCTTCCCTACCGGAGAACCAGAAGACCCACCTACCGATCTCGATCGAGCTCCTAGACCCCCAGAACCTGATCCTCTTACATACGAACACTGAGCTGGCCTATGCCCCACTTGATGACATTTCCATCATACATCCTTTTGGAATGAACACATTCGAATCTCGTGCCCCACAATTCAACATCTTAAACATCTTTTGGTTGAATCTGAACAAGGACCACTATGAGATGATCTACAACTATAACACCACAAATTCTGACTTGATACTGACCCACTCTGTTTTGACCCACTTTTTTGTTCCAACTTAACAGATTTCTTTGACCTAGAGTCTGAATGACTCATCATCTGATCTAGTTGTGGCATCACACAACCTACCATTCTATTTCTTACTGCTCTGACGTCATCCTCTATCATTTTGGCTATAACAAACGCTTGTGATAACGTCATCGCCATCCTAACCATTGTTCTGTACTCGGGTAAAATTATATTAATAAAGGGCTGAATTCTGGACTGTTCATCTGGAACCTACTGTTGCACGAACCTTAATTTATCCATATACTGCTCAATTACCTCATCTATCGTCATCCTAGGTGTCATTTTCATTGCCAGAAATTTTGTCTTAATTCGATTGAGGTCCTAGGACGAAAAATACTGCTCACAAACTTTACTATAAAATTGTTCCCAAGTAATCATGTTCACTTGCTCTTTCGGTATACTAGAAATAATTGCATCCCACCAAACCATTGCCCTATTTATCAGCATACGACTAGCATAAATAACCTATAATTTCGGTTTGCATTGACATGCCTCAAAAACCTTTTCTATCTCTCTTAACCAGTTAAGGGTTACCGTTAGATTAGAACTTCCCGAGTACTCTGGCAGATTACAATTCAGGAACTGTTTGAAGGTACATTTCTTCGGTTGTTGAAACATTGGCATCTGATACAGACCCCACATCTGATTTGGGAACTGTTGATTAAACTGAGGTGGCATCTGATAATGTTGAGGAAATTGATATTGAGGTGGTAACCATTGTTGTTGTTGAAAAGAACTTCCATTTTGCTGATAAATATTTGACTGCACCGGATGCCCACTAATCATCTAATTCGGTACACTACCACTTGGATTCACTATTACCTGACGTTGTTCTAATACTCTAATTCGATAATATGATTCCTTTAACTGACTTTCCAAATCTAGAATTTGTTCCTGCGGATTATCTTCTGACACATACTCATCTTCATCTGGGGCTCTGAATGTTCCGGGGCCTTACGGACCAGTTGTGTTTCCTGTATTATCTGTCATATCTGCACTACCACAATAACTCACACAAACTCTTAGTGGAAAATAGGTTAGTACCTATCAACTAACGCATGTAATCCCTACATTTACTTAGTCCGTCCCCTCAGATATGTTTGACACAAAACAAGGTTTGGAAACATGACATTCAACACAATGTACATGCGGCCAAACCTATGCTCTGATACCAAGTTGTAACACCATGGTTTTTTTTTAAATCACAGTGGAAGACTTAATTTACATAAATACCCTTAGTTAATTTCAAACACGATTATCACAGATGCTTAATTAATTAATTTATTACAAACCATAAATGTTACGTTAAACGATAGTTACATATTTATAAAAGTTAAGACATTAGATTCAAAACCTGTAAGGGAGGAGGTGAGGGGTTAGCACAAGGTTAAGTGAATGGAACGGTTAAAAGTGTGATGACTCGGGAATTTCCGACTAAATTTAAACTTAATCTTTATATAATTTCGATACGATGAGCAAAGTCTGTAAAGTTGAGTCTCAAAAAGTTTTGGAACTACATTCATGGAACCAATTACCCTTTGACTATTTCCGACGATTCACGAACAACTATTTGTAAATAGATATGTACAGTATATAGAAATATATGCGTATATATAATAATTTGAAATACGTAAATAAAAAAAATAAAATAAAAAAAATATTCCAATAACTTAATGTCACTGTGGTTGTTTTTATTGATTGGTTCTTTAATAAGTTTATTTAAATTTAATATGATGTGGTACTTCTAATGGTAGAAACCTATACATCCATTTAATATTTAAATTAACTAGTTTATGCTATTAAATGCATAAGATAAGAATACATTGCTACATATTATATAGATAGATGAGAATTTTAACTACGGATATAGGATTCCTTAGATAAATGAACTTTTTATCAATTCAAACTTCAAACACGTCGTTATCTGTCAACAGTACCATGTCCAATAAAGCAAGGTGATTAGAATTGAAAAAGTTAAACTTTACATCCATCTTGACAATTATGTATGGTTTCTTTTCTATTCATAAATGTTCTCTTAAATTGATTAATATGTTATATTATTATAATTATCATTAATATTATATTTATATATAAACGAGAGATACATGCATATGGAGCAAGAACTCTTGTTATTTTGTTTGTTTTTACAATTCTATAGTAACGTTTTAACTCTACATATATGCACATACATGCATCAACTTTCCAGCACAACTCTCCATTATATTTTTAACTTTACTAACTCCAAACTGTTTCTACTTTTCTGATTATTGTCACGAATAGAACTAATTCAAATCACTCCACTTGCATATACTTATATATATAATACCCTACATATTTTCTTTTGATATTACACTCCATCTTTAATTATATATAATCATGTTCACTTGCCTAGACACATAGAAGAATAGAACAAGATCATATCTATATTTTGGTTTATTTTTCTTACTCTTCTCATTTCAATTCCATCGCCACTCTCACCCTCATCACCACCTGCTACTTCCATTCGCGTTCTCTATTTCAAGCTTCTCAAACCCGAACACCCTTCTGGTACGAAACCCACTTAGGTGTTGCAACTGTTTGAATATAAAAGTGATGTGCAGCGGGGTGTATATAAAATAGTTATTAAATTTAGCAGGAAATACTATTAAATACGATACATTTTTACACAAGATATTTATTTATTTAGAGAACGGATATACTTAAACCTTGCTACAACACTTATAGGCAGTGTACCTAATCGTACAGTAGTGTAGTTTTTAGTAAGTCCGGTTCGTTCTACAGGGAATCTTTTTTAAACAAAGCTCAACGCTATATTAATTTACTTTTATAAAAATACAAACATATATATAAGTAATATTATTATTATAAAGGGGGGTTTTTACCGTTTAATGACCGGTTTGTCGATTTTAAAACTTTAGTCGCAGTTAAAACCTAATGTAAAATATTAAATAAATAAAAGACTTAATTTAAAGCGTAAAATAAATAACGATAATGAAATTGCGAATAATAAAAGTGCGATAAAATAAACTTGCGATAATTAAAAAGGACGATAATTAAAAGTTCAATTAAATAACAATAAATAAAAGTGCGATAATTAGAAGTGCAATTAAATATAAAATAAAGGAAATTAAATATGAAATAAAAGAATTATGCTTATTTAAACTTCCGTAATCATGATGTTTGACGTGTTGATTTTAGTTTTATGCCCATGGGTTAATTGTCCTTTGTCCTGGATTATTTAATATGTCCGTCTGGTTTTTGTCAATAACAGTCCATCAGTCATAAATATAAAGTGCGAGTGTCCTCGTCAAATTATTCTTATACCCGAAGTTAAATATTCCAACTAATTGGGGATTCGAATTGTAACAAGGTTTTAATACTTTGTTTAATGAATACACCAGGTTATCGACTGCGTGTAAACCAAGGTTTTACTACTTTGTTAACAATTACACCAATTACCCTTGAATGTAATTCACCCCTGTTTCAACAAGTTTATTAACTATTAATCCATTTCCGTGTCCGGTTAAATGAACGATTATTCGTACATATAAATACCCCACCCATCGTGTCCGATTGAGTGTATATGGTAATTTATAGGGACGCCCAATTGTAAATCTTTATATTAACATTAACAAACTATCATTTAGTTAAACAAATATAAAGCCCATTAATAGCCCATAGTCTAATTTCCACAAGTGTCATTCTTTTGTCCAAACCCCAATTATGGTACAAAGCCCAATTACCCAATTTTAGTAATTAGCCCAACATCATGATTACTTCGTTTTAAATAAGCATAATAATAACTTAGCTACGAGACATTAATATAAAAAGGTTGAACATAACTTATAATGATTAAAAATAGCGTAGCGTTACACGGACAGAATTTCGACTTACACCCTTACAACATTCGCTAACATACCCTTATTATTATAATTATAATTAAAATTAAAATATAAAATATAAATATATATATATAATTTACGTATGAGAAGAAGAAGAAAAAGATGATGAAAATGTTCAAATTTTGGTTTGCTTTATAGGGAGTTTCAAAACTGGGGGCTCCGCGACTCGCGGCCATTTTGGCCTTCAAACTCCGCGAGTCGCGGAGTTTGTTTTTACAGCTCTCCCCTTTGGAGTCTTTCTCTGCCGACGGTTTTTATTTATAAATATAATATATATATATAATTAATATAATTAATTATATATTATATTATATTTATATACATAGTTAACTTGTAATTTTTAGTCCGTTGCGTCGAGCGTTGAGAGTTGACTCATGTCCCGGTTCCGGATTTTCGAACGTCCTTGCGTACAATTTAATATCTTGTACTTTTCGTTTTGAATCTTGTACTTTTGTAATTTCGAGACGTTTCTTATCAATAATTGGAACCTCTTTGATTGTCTTTTGTACTTTTGAGCTTTTTGGTCGTTTGCGTCTTCAATTCGTCGAATCTGTCTTTTGTCTTCACCTTTTATTATTTAAACGAATATCACTTGTAAATAGAACAATTGCAACTAAAAGCTTGTCTTTCTTGAGGAATAATGCTATGAAATATATGTTCGTTTTTAGCATTATCAAATATTCCCACACTTGAGCGTTGCTTGTCCTCAAGCAATATCGTCTTGAAATACTAGAATCACTTCTTTATTCTTCACACTTTGTACATCAGTGATTTTCTATACGGCGGTATAAACAATGGTAGTAACGATATGGTTTACAGTCCCACATGACTATAAAAATTTAGATCCATTAAGGAAATTGGATCTTTATGAAAACATTTGATCTTTTGAAAATTAAATCTAGTTTTTACCCTAAATAAGTTTTCCGGAATAACCCTTTACCGGTGTTTGCAAAATATTTTTGTGGGTTTGGTGGGTTTCAGATTTGAAAATTTTAGCTCAAAACTTGCGGTTTTGTGTCACCCACTTGCTAACCTTGTATTTGGAAAGCAACACGTCCAGTTTACTTATCCCGTATATTACCTTTCGGTAAACTACCGTCCGGTTGTAAAGGAAAGCGTTGAACAAGCAACTGTTAAGGCTATGTCCCCTGACATGCTTTTAATTATGGTCTATAACGTGTCGGACGCAATTTCTATCCTTGGTAGGAGCAATAGTAAAGCTCACCCTTATGATTTTTCGGTATGGCACAAGGTCCTGTCTTTGACCACTATGCAACCACCGTTCTTACGGTTGACACCCGTTTTAGTTCAGGTGACCTAATGAATTCCAGGTGAATTCCTAGGATTTTACGTTCAATGGTAATGAACGCATTGAAAATGGGTTTTCAGAAAACAAATCGGTTTATAATTTTGATCAAAATATTTTCTCGTTCAAGCTCGAGTTTAGATATCATTGAATTCCATGAGTTTGAATTCTCAATCTTTAAGGTCAATCTCTAGGATTGAGTAATATCAGTCTTAAAAGCTGATTTTTAATCTTTAAGGAGATTATCCTTTCTGGGGATCTGATTCATTAGTCTTATCCAGCTAATTTGCATGGTGCCCCCCCATTGTACGAGATAAATCCTTCTCATGGTTAGGATAAATCTGACCACTTGGCGACCCTGTTTGATGCTGAGGTCCGTGGATTTCCTGCTGATTTTAGTGATGACTTTTCTAGATTTTTCATCAACCTACAGCTGGTCTGGACGACAACTTCATGACCTAAATCAAGAAGCGCGTGTCTTTTTCGGAAGACTTTACTTCCTTTTAATGATGGAATTGATTCATCGTGTAGATCCATCTCTTCTTTTCTTTCATCGGGTAAAACAGTTTAGTTTAATCCAAAGCAAAAGTATTTTCAGTTATTTGTTACAGATATATGTGACATATGTTTAAGATAACTTGGTAAATTTTCCCACACTTGGCTTTTATTTTCCTTTTTATCGTCCTCTATTCCATTTTAAATGAATTTTAACATTTTAGTTTGTTTCTCAATTTATGTCCTTTCCGAGGTAACAATAATTTCGGTGTTAAAACCTAGTTTTATCGTTCATAAATATGTATAAACATGATTTTTAGTTCATTTAATTGAAAATTTTGAAAATTTTTACTAGAATTGGGTAGTCAGTATATAAGACCAGGGCTGTTCTTTATTATCAGAGAGCACTAGATTCTAATACAACTACTGCTTTACTAGTATTTTTAATGGTAACCAAGTGTATAAAGTAAAAATTTTTAAAATCCGAAAGAATTTAATCCCTTCCCACACTTAAGATCTTGCAATGCCCTCATTTGCAAGAAATCAGTAACAATTTAAATTATTGAGGGTGATTTGTGTGAAAATGATTAAATTTTACCAAAGTTTCCAAATATATTGGCGTTTGTTTGCTGAATGATAAATGGTGCACATCATTTGTTCATTCCGTCTTGTTGTTATTTCACATATATTTTGCATCTTGTCGTCAAAATTAGTTGCTTTTGCTGAACTTAATGCCAGTCTTTGAAAATGCGTTGTTTTACCCTGTTGTGTACATAAGATAAACTGCAAACATATATACATATTTTTGAAGTTTGGTATATTACCCCACATTCAAAAATTATTAAAATCTAAGAATAAAAGTTAGACAATTATAAAAACTATTACAATATTAACAAAAGTATTAAACGTATCAATAATTACAAATTACAAAATAAATAAAACTAAGTATACTAGGGATGATACTTGTACCAATAGGGGTTCCAGGCATAACCATAGGTGCTATAGAATGCTTCGGCAGGGTCATACGTAGGATATGGTGGCTGCATCTCTATAGACCAGGGAGGGAAGATGGGTTTCGGTGTAGGAATATAGTTTATACCTATATGTTGGCAATGAGCTATGATTTGGTTCTGATGAACTTGCCAATCTTCAAATGCTCTCTGTCTAGCATTTTCGTATTCCTGAGAAGCTATAAACCTTTGCATTTCTTGCATCTCATTCCCCCCTCCTACATTACCTTGCTGTTGGTTTCTCTCTACCTGTGGATGTCTACCATGGTATTGTACTGCGGCGTTATTTCGCCTCTTCAAAACTTTCGCACCATGGTATACATTTAAACCTATAGTATCGCGGGGTTCTGGTTCTTCTACTAATAATCCCCCCCCCCCCCGATTTATATCCACACCGAGATATTCACCAATCAAAGTAATAAAAATACCACCTCCTATTATGCTATGCGGTCGCATCCCCCGAACCATAGCTGATAAATAATAACCCACACAATATGGTATACTTACAGCGCTTTGTGGGTCTCGAATACACATATGGTAAAACAAATCCTGTTCATTTATTTTTTTCCTTGTTTTTACCCCTTTGTGTAATCGAATTAGCTAAAAACCTATGTATCACTCTTAATTCGGCTCTATCTATATCCAAATAAGAGTAATTTCCCCCTTTGAAACGGTGATGGCTTGTCATTTGACTCCACACACCGTGTGTATCAAAATTTTTATCTATCTTTCTACCGTTTAGTATCAACCCTTTACAATCGGCAGATGCTAACTCCTCAGGCGTATATATACGTAAAGCCTGAGCCATGTCCATTAAAGACATGTGGCGCATCGAACCGCCTAACAAAAATCTAATAAAAGAACGATCGGTTAAACTAGCTACCCGATCATTCAACTCTATACTACATAACAATTCTTCACACCATACTTTATATATAGGTCTACGCATGGTGAATAAACGTACCCAGTCATTAAAAGAAGAATTACCATACCTCTGTACAAGTAATTCCCTAATTGGCCCGGCCAATTCTACAGCTTCTAAGGGTCCCCATTCTATGACCCTCGGTACCTCAACAACCTTAGAATGAAGAGTATGCAAACCCCTTTGATATTTTGGATAATCTATCCAAAGTCTGTCAAATCTCAGGTTCGGGTGCAATTCTTCCAAGTGCATATCAGAAAAGTTCATGACTGGATGAGGTATATCCTGCTTGTAGTAGTTATCCACTTCCTGTTGTTCCACATTCTCAGCAGGAGCATTGCGGGCTTGGGATGAAGATTCACCCCTTTCAGTCTGCAAAACACATCAAACACAAATTTTGTGCATCCAAATATGCATTAGTGTCAGCAAAATCATCAATCAAAATAATCACAATGACATGATCAATTTATATCAAACTTAAGCTCATTTTCACATTTTTATCAAATTTACACTTTTTCAAATAAGCATATACGAAAATGTTCGCCAAGTTCATAAGCATTCAACTCAAATAACATGTCAAAATAATCATTACTAGCAATTAAACAAGTTTCAAATGGCATTATCTTTCAACAATCAAGTTCATGAATTTTTAGACTTGAAAAAGTCCACTTTAATTCTCAAAATCATGTTTAGGCTCAAAGTTTGGATCATTTAACTACCTAGACATGTTACACTACTCAATTTAGCAACAATTCATGACAAAAATCGGCCATAACCTGTTTATATCAAAAAGCCCCAAATTTGCTCAAGAACACAAACCCTAGATTACTCAAAATTTGAAGTTTAAGGCTTCTAATCATGTTATACAGCATCAATCTAGGTTATACAAGCATAATACATAAACAATTTAAGCATAATTACACTAAAAAGCATCAAAATCAAATTGGGAAAAAAATTGCTCAAGAACACCAAATTTCGGATTAAATGGTGTTTAGGTGTAGAAATTTACCGTTTTTCTTGAGTAATTCCTAGATAGCATCCTTCTCAACATGATTTTAGTAAAAAATTTGGTGATTAATGGTTAAAAATTGTGATTTTGGGGTGTATTTCGCAGGGTTTTTTCGGCAGTTTTTCGCTGTGTTTTTGAGTTGTGGAGTGCACTGATCTGTGTTTTTACGTTTTATTTTTTTTTCTAGGTTTTGGTCCCTCCGCGACTCGCGGTGAATTACTCTTCAAACTCCGCGAGTCGCGGAGTTTGATATATATATATATATATATATATATATATTTTTTTTATAATCATTAACTTATAAAACAATTAAGTACTTAATTTTAAAATTTTGTTTCCCTTGTTATTTAGGACGAGGTCATTTCAGATCGATGTCCTAGTCCGTCCCTCGACAAAATTTTAAAATTTGTCTTTTTGTAGCGATTGTTTTAAAAGCTAAGATTTTTGGGTTTTTTCAATGTTTTTGGCATACTTTAATTCAATAAGATTAAAAATAATGATAATAAAAGTTCTCGTCCCTCCCTCGGGTAAAGCAATTTCGGTTCAAAGACCTAGTCTTCAACTTACGACGAATTTTAAAAATCATATTCATAACTTAATGAGATAAAGTAAATTTTTGTTTTTAAATTCACACAACTTAAATATAAAATTCAAAATTAATATTAAAAATTCACACCAAACTTAAAATTTGAAATGCATAAAATTAAAAATTCATATTTTAAAAATTAAAAATTCACACCAAACTTAATTTAAAAATTCAAATATTTACAATTTTAAATATATTGTTTTTAAAAAGTTTACAATATTAATTTAAGATTTAAATATTAATTTTAAAAACATGGTAAAAATAAAATTAAAAATCTTTTTGTCTTTTTATCCCACTTTAATCAATCAAATATTATCAAAAATATGCGCCCCTCTTTTCGGTAAAGTAATTTCGGTTCCAAGACCTAGTTTAACTCATGACGAATTTTTGAAATATTTTGGGTTGATTGTTTAAAGATATTTATACCTTAAGAATAAACGTTAAATTTCGCAGTGATGTAATAAATTTTTGAATGATATCAATAATTTCGGTCGCCAAACCTAATTTTATTCAATACCAATTTAATACTTTTTAGCGAACAAATTAGCGTTTATTATCAAAAGGTTAAAAATAAAAATAAAAATAAAAACTGTACAGACATACCTGTGAAATAGATTTCTTAGTTATATGATCTATCCCATTCATAAGATAGTCGGTTTAATTGGTTTTCCATGGCTACATAGGCGTAACCTCGAGCATTCAGTGTCTTTTCTTCTAAATATATGAACGGTCCGTCTCTGCATAAAGTAACAAATTCGGTATTTGAATAGGTTTGATTATTTGAACATTTACCTCTATGTGACCATTTTCCGCATTTGTGACATCTTTCTAGGTGTCGTGCTCTTCTTTTCACTGCGGATTTTGATTTTCCTTTACCAAATTGTAACTTATTATCTTCGCATCTGGATTCTTTTCTAACTCCGTCCATTCTTTCTCTGATTACTGATACTATTTCACTTGGTAGTATGTCATTATTTCTTTTGGTGATCAAAGCGTGTAGCATTAGACCATGGTTTAGTTCACAGGCAGTCTTCATTTTGTAAAAACCTAAAAAAAAAATAAAAATTCAGAATGGGGGGAGAAGACTAGTTCTTTAGGGTCTGCTAGGGAAAGACCATTCGGGTTCCATTTTCGAGAACTACACGAAAACAGATAATCTAACTCTAACAGAAATACATATTATCCTTTAAAGACTTGATTCTCCCCATACTTAGTTAGCTGTGGTGTCGAAATTGTGATTAACTTCGTTGTCGACTTCCATCGGACCATGTATGTAATGTTTAACTCTGTGACCATTAACTTTAAATTCAATCCCATTTGAATTTATCAATTATATCGTTCCGTATGGGAAAACTCTTTTGACTATGAATGGTCCAGACCATCTTGATTTCAATTTTCCAGGAAATAGCTTGAATCGTGAATTGAAAAGAAGAACTCTGTCTCCTTCTTTAAATTCTTTTGAACTTCTGATTCTTTTATCATGCCATTTCTTCGTTCTTTCCTTATCGATTAACGAATTTTCGTATGCTTCATGTCTTAATTCTTCTAATTCGTTTAGTTGACTTAATCGTAGACGTCCGGCTTCATGTAAATCAAGATTACATGTTTTCAAAGCCCAAAATGCTTTCTGTTCAATTTCTACTGGAAGATTACATGCTTTTCCATAAACAAGTCTAAAAGGTGTGGTTCCAATTGGAGTTTTGTAGGCTGTTCTAAAAGCCCAGAGTGCATCCTCCAATTTAATGGACCATTCCTTCGGATTTGATCCTACGGTTTTCTCTAGAATACGTTTTAAAGCTCGATTGGTATTTTCAACTTGTCCACTTGTTTGTGGATGATATGCGGTGGAGATTTTATGAGTTACTCCATATCTTTTAAGAACTTTCTCAAGTTGATTATTACAGAAATGAGTACCCCGATCACTTATTAAAGCTTTCGGTGTTCCAAACCTTGCAAAATGACGTTTTAAAAAGTTGACTACAACTCGTGCATCGTTAGTTGGGAGAGCTTGTGCTTCCGCCCATTTAGATACATAATCAATGGCTACGAGTATATATAGATTATTATGAGATTTTGGAAATGGACCCATAAAGTCAATACCCCAAATGTCAAATACTTCACATACTTGGATGACATTTTGTGGCATTTCATCACGTTGACTTATTTTTCTGGCCCTTTGACATGCATCACAGGATTTGCAAAGAAGGTGTGCGTCTTTGTAAATTGTTGGCCAATAGAATCCAGCTTCATAAACTTTTCTAGCTGTTAGTTGAGGCCCATAATGCCCTCCTGTTGGTCCTGTGTGACAATGGTTTAATATTTTACTAGCTTCATCTCCAAATACACATCGGCGTATTATTCCATCGGGACAACTTTTAAACAGATGTGGATCTTCCCAGAAATAGTGTTTTATATCACTGAAGAATTTCTTTCGTCTTTGGTACGATAATCCTTTTTCAAGGAATCCACATACTAAGTAGTTTGCATAGTCTGCAAACCATGGGATTTCATTATAATCTATCTTCAATAGATACATCAGGAAAGTTGTCTTGTATGGCCGATTCATTTAGAACTTCTAAATCGGGATTTTCAAGACGAGAAAGGTGATCAGCGGCGAGATTTTCTGCTCCTCTTTTATCTCGGATTTCAATATCAAACTCTTGTAAGAGTAAGATCCAACGGATTAATCTTGGTTTAGCATCTTGTTTTGAAAATAAGTATCTAAGAGCAGAATGGTCGGTATAGACCACCGTTTTTGCTAGAACGAGATATGATCGAAATTTATCAAAAGCAAAGACAATAGCAAGGAGTTCTTTTTCAGTAGTTGTATAGTTCGTTTGTGCTCCTTGTAATGTCTTACTAGCATAATATATAGGTTGAAATCGTTTTTCAATCCTTTGTCCTAAAACGGCTCCCATTGCAAAATCACTTGCATCGCACATTAGTTCAAATGGTAGATTCCAATTTGGTGTTATCATGATCGGCGCATTAGTGAGTTTTTCTTTAAGAATATTAAAAGATTTGATACACTCATCTGAAAAGATGAATGGAGCATCCTTTTCTAGGAGTTTATTCATAGGAGTGGCAATTTTAGAAAAATCTTTTATGAAACGTCGGTAAAAACCGGCATGCCCTAGAAAACTCCTAACTCCTCTAACATTGGTGGAATGTGGAAGTTTACCAATTACATCTACTTTAGCTCTATCCACTTCAATTCCTTCTTTTGAAATTTTATGTCCAAGAACGATGCCTTCTTTAACCATGAAATGGCATTTCTCCCAATTAAGTACTAGATTTGATTTTTCGCATCTAATTAGCATTCGTTCCAGATTAACTAGACATGATTTAAATGTATCACCGAAGACTGAAAAGTCATCCATGAATACTTCCATGTATTCTTCTATCATGTCGTGAAAAATCGCCATCATACACCTTTGAAAGGTTGCAGGGGCGTTGCAAAGTCCAAATGGCATGCGTTTGTAAGCAAAAGTACCATAAGGGCACGTGAATGTGATTTTCTGTTGATCTTCGGGTGCTATTGGAATTTGAAAATATCCGGAAAATCCATCTAGAAAACAATAGTAACTATTTCCGGCTAATCTTTCCAACATTTGATCTATGAAAGGTAAGGGAAAGTGATCTTTTCTGGTGGCGTCATTTAATTTTCTATAATCAATACACACACGCCATTCTGTTACAGTCCTAGTAGGAATAAGCTCATTTCTCTCATTTGTAATGACAGTCATGCCACCCTTCTTAGGCACGCATTGAACTGGGCTTACCCATGGACTATCAGAGATTGGATAAATTAAACCTGCATCTAGCAGTTTAATAATCTCTTTCTTAACTACATCTTGCATATTAGGATTTAGTCTTCGTTGGCGTTGCACATACGTTTTATGACCTTCTTCCATAAGGATTTTATGTGTGCAATACGAAGGACTTATTCCTTTAATATCATGAATCTTCCATGCAATGGCTGGTTTATGAGCTTTCAACACAGAAATGAGTTGTGATTTCTCATTTTCAGTAAGAGAAGACGATATTATTACAGGTAATTCAGATTCACCATGTAAATAAGCGTATTCCAAATGGTTTGGAAGTGGCTTTAACTCTAATTTCGGAGGTTCTTCTATCGATGATTTGTATCGATATCTGTCTTCTTCTTTTAGCATTTGAATTTCTTCTGTTGTTGGTTTATATCCATTAGCTATAAGTGTAGCTAACATTTCAGCTTCATCAATTGGTTCATTACCTTCTCCTAAAGAACATTCTCCTGTTCCTTGTAATTCTAGAAATTCTTCTAATAATTCTGCATGTGCATCTATAGTTTGAATATAATAACATGTATCATCTGCAGATTGCGGTTGTTGCATTGCTCTATCAACTGAAAAGATAACACTCTCATCCTCTATACTTAGGGTCAATTTCTTACCGAACACGTCTATCATTGCTTTAGCCGTGTTTAATAATGGTCTTCCTAATATGAGAGGAACTTGAGAATCTTCTTCCATGTCCAAAACAACAAAATCTACTGGAAATACTAAAGTACCAACTTTAACTAGCATGTTCTCCATTATCCCTCTAGGATATTTTATTGATCTATCGGCTAGTTGTATGCTTATTCTGGTTAGTTTCAATTCTCCAAGGTCTAGTTTAGTGTATAGTGAATACGGCATTAGATTTATACTAGCACCTAAGTCTGCCAATGCTTCTATTGAACTAAGACTACCCAGAAAACATGGAATTGTGAAACTTCCTGGATCAGATAGTTTTTCTGGTATCTTATTCAACAGCACTGCTGAACAATTAGCATTCATAGTAACAGCCGAGAGTTCTTTCATTTTCTTCCTATTTGAGATTAGATCTTTCAAGAATTTAGCATATCTAGGCATTCCTGAAATCACATCAATGAAAGGAAGATTTACATTTATCTGTTTAAACATATCCAAGAATTTGGATTGCTCGGCTTCAAGTTTTTCTTTCTTCATTTTACTCGGGTAAGGAAGTGGTGGTTGATATGGTTTAACATAAGGTTTATCCTTAGCTGTGTTATCTTCATTAACCTTTTCAACTACCGGTTCTTTTTCCTTATCTTGATCAGGTTGTGGTTCTTGTGGAGTAGGAATAGTTTCATCAGAAGTTACAGGTATTTTCGGTGGTTTAAGTGTTGTACCACTTCTTGTGGTAATGGCTTTAGCTGTTTCATTCCGGGGGTTAGCATTTGTATCACTAGGTAGACTTCCCGGTTTTCTTTCACCTATTAACCTTGCTAGGTTACTTACTTCTTGTTCCAGATTTTGAATAGAAGCTTGTTGATTTCTAAATGCTTGAGCATTTTGTTCATTGGTTTGTTTTTGAGATGTGAAAAATTGTGTTTGAGTTTCAACTAGCTTTGTCATCATATCTTCTAAATTCGGCTTTTTATCATCGGTTTGTTGTGGTGGTTTGTTTTGAAAATTAGGTCTTTGCTGATTATAAGTATTATTGGATACTTGTTGATTGCTAGGACCTTGTTGGTTGTTGTATGGAATATTTCTGTTATAATTCTGGTTTTGATTGTAAATCGGTCTTGGCGGTTGATAATTATTCTGATAATTATTTCCAGGCCTTTGGTTTATGTATGAAATATTCTTTCTTTGTTCCATTGTTAATTCAATACTGAGACAATCTTTTGTCAAATGTGGTCCTCCACACTGCTCACAACTAATTCGTATTGAGTGAATATCCTTAGTCATCTTTTCCATTCGTCTCTCCACAGCATCTATCTTTGCGGAAATGGAATCTAAGTCATGGCTAGAATCGGCTCTAGCTGCTTTAGATGATCTAACGATGTCTTTTTCTTGGTGCCACTCATGTGAGTGGGAAGCAGTATTATCAATAATTTTGTAAGCATCAGTTTCGGTTTTCTTCATAATAGAACCACTAGCTGCTATATCTATGTCTTTTCTTGTAGTGATGTCGCATCCTTGGTAGAATATTTGTACTATTTGACAGGTGTCTAAACCATGTTGCGGACATCCTCTTAACAACTTTCCATATCTTGTCCACGCCTCATATAGAGTTTCATTCGGTTTTTGTGTGAACGTAACAATTTCTGCTTGAAGTCTTACGGCTTTAGATGCAGAAAAGAATTGTTTAAGAAATTTGTCAACTAAAACGTCCCATGTATCAATCGCCCCTTCAGGTAACGATTCCAACCAATCTTTGGCTTCTCCCTTTAAAGTCCAGGGAAATAACATGAGATATATCTGTTCATCCTCCACTTCTCGGATTTTAAATAGTGTGCAGATCCTATTAAAGGTACGTAGATGTTCATTTGGATCTTCCTTCGGCGCACCACTAAATTGGCATTGATTAGTCACCATGTGTAGAATTTGTCCTTTGATTTCATAATCTGGCGCATTAATGTCTGGATGAGTAATTGCGTGACCTTGGCCAGTGCATTTAGCTCTCATTCGGTCTTCCATACTTAAAGGTTCCAGATTCTCCATAATTGAATTTGTTGAATCGGTATCACTAGATGATTCTGATTTAATGGTTCGTTCCTCAACAATCTCTGTTTGAATAATTGGTGGCTTCGGAGGAAAGTTTAATGGTTCAGGATCTACGAACCGTTCCTGAATATTTTTCGGATTCTCAATTGTGAGGTCGAGTTCAAAAAATGGATTATCGGAAATTTGAACTGAAGTACTTGGTCGACTGGATGACGATTCTAAAGAAAAATCAATGGCGGTTATATTTGCTAAATGTCTTGATCTAGTTACAGGTGGTGAACGTACAAAAGGTGATGAACGTCTTGCTCGGTGCATTCACTGAATATCCTATTAGTTTTAAAAAGGAAAGAAAAATTATAATAAGTTATCCAATCAATAGATTTTTCTGATTTTGCCCACGTTTCGAATAGCCAAAAGATGCAGCAGAGGGGCAGGATTCGTTTGGTCTCAATATAATTGAGGACTGTTTGGCTCCAATAACCCGGTCCACGTACAAATCCAACTATTACTAAGAACCAGAAAATTTTGATGTCTATCAATTTAACCACTTAAAATAAATTTTCGTAATTTTAAGAAATTTAGAGAAGAAGTAGAAAAAAAAATCTATGTCCTAAAACTAGAATAGCGAGAAATAAGAAAGAAAAAGAGTTCGTCGGAAAAAGGTCGAAAAAGAAAAATGGTTGAAAAATAAAAGGTGATGAAAAAAATAAAAGAAACTTATAAAACTTAAAAATACTTGACTAACCTAACCTTATTACTACAACTAACTTAAAATTATAATCGCAAATTGAAATTACTAATTGGAATGATAATTGATACATAGGTAAAAGTCGTCTAAAAATATTAAAGCTTACAGGAAAAACTAAATCCCAAATGGAAATATCTTAAAAAGAAACTAAAACTTAAAAAGGCGTCGCAAAATTCTAAAGCACCTAAATCTTAGTCTAAAGAAAAAGCACTTAAGGAATTTTACGGCAAAGCCTAAAAATCTAGGAGTAAAAATGACTATGGCAAAAACTAAGTTTAAAATTAAATATGAGCTAAAAATACAAATCTTATGCTACAACGATTAAAAAGGGACAAAATATAAAAATATACAAAAAGTTGTAAAAAGTACAATTTTTATAAAAATATTATTTTTATATTATTTATTTAATAAAACTACTAATTTTACAATTTAATTAAACTAATTTAACTAAAATATAAATTAAATAAAACTTAAATTAAAAATAAACTTAATTATAATAATAATAATAATTAGGGTTAATAATAATAATAATTAATAATAATCCGTAATAAATGCAGGATTAGGGCTTCCTGTTCGTGTGTCAGGTTACCTCCGCGAGTTGCGGTATTTAATGCTTCAAACCCCGCGAGTCGCGGGGTTCAGAATTTCAACTGACAGGTTTAATTTCAACGCGTTTTTTCTTTATTTATTTATTTATTTATTTTTTTTTTCTGTTTTCTGTTTTTATATAAATAAAAGATATTTAAATAAAACTTATATTTTTATAAACTAAAATAAAAATAAAGAAACTTATAAAACTTAAATATTTAACAAAATCTTAAAAATACTTATATTTTTGTTTTTCTTTTTATATTTTCGAATATTTAAAACGTATTTTTACAAAAGTGACTTTTAATAGAAGTAAACTAAAAATCTCTTCTTTTTTTTTATATTAGCGTTGCGCTTCCGGCGTTTAAGAGAGTTCCCCGGCAGCGGCGCCAAAAATACTTGATGTGCAGCGGGGTGTATATAAAATAGTTATTAAATTTAGCAGGAAATACTATTAAATACGATACATTTTTACACAAGATATTTATTTATTTAGAGAACGTATATACTTAAACCTTGCTACAACACTTATAGGCAGTGTACCTAATCGTACAGTAGTGTAGTTTTTAGTAAGTCCGGTTCGTTCCACAGGGAATCTTTTTTAAACAAAGCTCAACGCTATATTAATTTACTTTTATAAAAATACAAACATATATATAAGTAATATTATTATTATAAAGGGGGGTTTTTACCGTTTAATGACCGGTTTGTCGATTTTAAAACTTTAGTCGCAGTTAAAACCTAATGTAAAATATTAAATAAATAAAAGACTTAATTTAAAGCGTAAAATAAATAACGATAATGAAATTGCGAATAATAAAAGTGCGATAAAATAAACTTGCGATAATTAAAAAGGACGATAATTAAAAGTGCAATTAAATAACAATAAATAAAAGTGCGATAATTAGAAGTGCAATTAAATATAAAATAAAGGAAATTAAATATGAAATAAAAGAATTATGCTTATTTAAACTTCCGTAATCATGATGTTTGACGTGTTGATTTTAGTTTTATGCCCATGGGTTAATTGTCCTTTGTCCTGGATTATTTAATATGTCCGTCTGGTTTTTGTCCATAACAGTCCATCAGTCATAAATATAAAGTGCGAGTGTCCTCGTCAAATTATTCTTATACCCGAAGTTAAATATTCCAACTAATTGGGGATTCGAATTGTAACAAGGTTTTAATACTTTGTTTAATGAATACACCAGGTTATCGACTGCGTGTAAACCAAGGTTTTACTACTTTGTTAACAATTACACCAATTACCCTTGAATGTAATTCACCCCTGTTTCAACAATTTTATTAACTATTAATCCATTTCCGTGTCCGGTTAAATGAACGATTATTCGTACATATAAATACCCCACCCATCGTGTCCGATTGAGTGTATATGGTAATTTATAGGGACGCCCAATTGTAAATCTTTATATTAACATTAACAAACTATCATTTAGTTAAACAAATATAAAGCCCATTAATAGCCCATAGTCTAATTTCCACAAGTGTCGTTCTTTTGTCCAAACCCCAATTATGGTACAAAGCCCAATTACCCAATTTTAGTAATTAGCCCAACATCATGATTACTTCGTTTTAAATAAGCATAATAATAACTTAGCTATGAGACATTAATATAAAAAGATTGAACATAACTTACAATGATTAAAAATAGCGTAGCATTACACGGACAGAATTTCGACTTACACCCTTACAACATTCGCTAACATACCCTTATTATTAGAATTATAATTAAAATTAAAATATAAATTATAAATATATATATATAATTTACGTATGAGAAGAAGAAGAAAAAGATGATGAAAATGATCAGATTTCGGTTTGCTTTATAGGGAGTTTCAAAACTGGGGGCTCCGCGACTCGCGGCCATTTTGGCCTTCAAACTCCGTGAGTCGCGGAGTTTGTTTTTACAGCTCTCCCCTTTGGAGTCTTTCTCTGCCGACGGTTTTTATTTATAAATATAATATATATATAATTAATATAATTAATTATATATTATATTATATTTATATACATAGTTAACTTGTAATTTTTAGTCCGTTGCGTCGAGCGTTGAGAGTTGACTCATGTCCCGGTTCCGGATTTTCGAACGTCCTTGCGTACAATTTAATATCTTGTACTTTGCGTTTTGAATCTTGTACTTTTGTAATTTCGAGACGTTTCTTATCAATAATTGGAACCTCTTTGATTGTCTTTTGTACTTTTGAGCTTTTTGGTCATTTGCGTCTTCAATTCGTCGAATCTGTCTTTTGTCTTCACCTTTTATTATTTAAACGAATATCACTTGTAAATAGAACAATTGCAACAAAAAGCTTGTCTTTCTTGAGGAATAATGCTATGAAATATATGTTCGTTTTTAGCATTATCAAAAAGCACCATCAAAACAAAACCCATTTGATTAAGGATGAAGATTGCTTCTGCTCCTACGTTTCTGTTGTCTGTTCCAAGTAGTCTAACCCCAAAACCAAAACCCATTCCTATGCTTCTTGAATTAACCTAGCTACTCATATCTGTTTCCTATTCAACCGAACTAAACCTACATGAGCTACTGTAAGTTGATCATTTAAAGTTCCTGGTTACTAGTTATAGTCCCGATCACCTTCAACCACCATAAATCTTACAATCACATAACCACCACAATACTAACTTATTTTTTCTATTTGTGCTTTCCGATTAACACATGAACCCAAAAACCAATTGGGTTTCTCCTTTATTTTCTCCTGCTCCAAGCACAACAACAATCTGAACCACCCCCTTCACAATCAAACTGGAACACCTTCATTATTCAAACATACACCCCCTTCTAAGATTCCTTCTTGTTCCTCCTCATGAAATCATCACCTATAACCATCACTTAAACGACTTTTTCTTCATTGTGATAAACAACCACCGGCCACCATGATGAAACACCTTGAACCATCTTAGGATAAATAAAGGCTGCTACAACCATCGCTGTTTAACTACTGCTATCAAAACTTGACGGCAAACGTGCTATTATTTTATGTTGCTGCTACTTAAACCTCCTACCTCCGTTTCTAGTTTTGACTCAAACGTGAACAACAAAAGCTGCAAATATTTCTGTTTTGTGCAAACTGCAGCTACAGCAATTACCTCCTCTTATTTTACTAATGAAGAAATTGATGAAGACATTCTTATTTTTTTCTTGATGGCCGACCAAAAACAAAAGGGACGTGTTTCTTTTAAGTGATTAGGTAAAGTTTATTGTTATAATCAAACCCCACTTCCAGCTGTTTCATTCACGAGACATTTAACAAATCAAAAACAAATTGGGACGTTCATTTAGTTCTGTTGGGCCATGGGATTATCTATCACCTTGGGCCGATGATCTTTTTCTTTTTGGGTCACCATGATCCTTATTCTTTTTGGACCGTGAACTTATTTATAATCTAGACCAAGATCCATTTTGATGTGGGCCAAAGTTATGGTGATGAAATGATGCTGTTATGATGATATAAGTTGAATATGTTTAGTGATTATGATTAGGGTTTAATGATGATGATTATGTCGATAATTATAGCTCGATGATGATGATGACAAGAACCGATTATAATGATGATGGTGATGTTAAAGGATATATAACCGATTGATAAGGAGGTGATGTACATGATGATTCTCAGATTATGATGGAAATCATGATGTGAGATCATGAGATGAGATGATGATGCTATGAATGATGATATGTTTAATGATGATGATGATGCTCGTTATTTATGAAAAGATAACAGGAAGATGCGTGTTAAAAATAATGAGTGTACTAGATATTTCAGAAAAATAAGATAGATCATATGGTTTAGTGGTGTGGTTGTTAGGCGGGAGGTCGTGGGTTCGAGCCCAGGCTATGGCTTTTATTACTTTATATGCTGTTTAAGGTAGTTTTCTTATATTTTTAATTATTATTAGTATTAATATCATTATTATCATCATTATTAGTAAAATTATTATTATTATAGTTATTATTATTACTAATATTATTATTATCATTGTTATTACTAAAAATATTAAAATTATCATTTTCAGTGAAGTTATCACCATTATTATTATTATTATTATTATTATTATTATTATTATTATTATTATTATTATTATTATTATTATTATTATTATTGTTATTATTATTATTATTATTATTATTATTATTATTATTATTAAAAGTATTATTAGAATTATCAATTTTCTATCATTATTATTAAAAGTATCATTTTTATCATTATTATTATAACTATTATTATTATTATTATAGGATGAAATGACTTTTTATCTATTATTATCAATATTATTTTATCAAATAACTACTAGTTATATAAAATTCATATTTACTACATATAACATATCTATATTAATATTTTTACAATAAATATTAATAAATGTAATTAATTAAGTTATTAATGAAAAACATAATTAAAGTAACAATTAATACACTAATAATACATAAATTATTCGATTATCTTTATATGTGTTAATATATATATAATTGATATAGGTTCGTGAATCCAAGGCCAACCTTGCATTGTTCAATGTCGTCATATGTATTTTTGCTACAAAATACAGTATTGGGAGTTTCATTTGCCTTTTTACCCTTTATATTTTTGGACTGAGAATACATGCGCAATTTTTATAAATGTTTTACGAAATAGACACAAGTAATTGAAACTACATTATATGGGTGAATGATCGAAGCCGAATATGCTCCTTTTGCTTGGTAACCTAAGAATTAGTAAACCGATCTACTAATTGACGTGAATCCTAAAGATAGCTCTATTAGGCCTAACGAACCCCATCCAAAGTACCGGATACTTTAGTACTTCGATGTTGTTTTTATCATGTCCGAAGGATTTCCCAGAATGATAGGGGATATTCTTATATGCATCTTTTTAATGTTGGTTACCAGGTGTTCACCATATGAATGATTTTTGTCTCTATGCATGGGACATATATTTATGAGAACTGGAAATGAAATTCTTGTGGTCTATTAAAATGATGAAAATGATCGATTATTATAAACTAATGAACTCACCAACCTTTTGGTTGACACTTTAAAGCATGTTTATTCTCAAGTATGAAAAAAATCTTCCGCTGTGCGTTTGCTCATATTAGAGATATTACTTGGAGTTATTCATGACATATTTCAAAAGACGTTGCATTCGAGTCGTTGAGTTCATCAAGATTATTATTAAATCAATTATAGTTGGATATATTATGAAATGGTATGCATGTCATCAACTTTCGATGAAATGAAAGTTTGTCTTTTAAAAACGAATGCAATGTTTGTAAAATGTATCATATAGAGGTCAAATACCTCGCGATGTAATCATATGTTATTGTATTCGTCCTTGTGAATTAGGACGGGTCGCTTCAAAAAGGTCTAGCAAACACTACCAACTTGTACTCCTATAACAACAACTTTATACAACCACATACAACAAACAACAACTGGCAACTATGCTCCAACTAGACGACTGACGACTTGTATGGGCACACGACCACTAGCTGATCAGGCTAGAGTCTACCGATAGTCCTTATTACTAAGTCCCCAGTATAGTCATCCACACGTAGGTGATGCGTCGTTCAACACTCTATTCATTAAACAGTAGCCAACTGGAGCCAACCACAACTAGGTTGACCTCTCTGAGCTGAACCTAACAGATCAAGGTTCCAACAACAACAACAACTTGTGCATATGCAACCAGTATACTACTACTACTACTACTACTACTACTACTGCTGCTGCTGCTCCTGCTGCTGCTCCTGCTGCTGCTAAAAGCATGGCAACCCTAATTACAATCAACTGCACAACATAACTACTAAACATGGCCACTAACAACAATATAAACCTAGTAGCGCAACTTTCTACTCTATACTACACCAAGTGATAATCCCACTCACCGTATACCAGCAACTAGATCAAATAATCTATGACTGAGCTGCTTCCTTATCCTTATCATCTGAACATAAGGCCAATCAAGGTAGTTTCTGTCCGTTAGCACAAAACAGCACAATACAGTAAATCAGTATCAAAAGCTCCGCTAAAAAGTCTACTCAACACTTTTAGAATTTACATCATGATTATCATAAGTCACGCAGGCAGCATAACTGCTAGGTATCAATAATTAATAAATATTTCCACTGCCTAAGACCATCGGCCGACTGACCAAGACAATCGACCGACTGTCGTCACACCATCAGGCGAGGGTCTCTTCCATCGATCGAACGTCTAATGTAATTTCACTAGCTGAAGGACTTCCACCATCTATCGATGGTCATCGACTGGTTGTCGATCACCATCGGTCGATGGTCAACGACCAACGGCCAAAGTTAGTTCATGAGCTGCAGCAGCAAAGTGACTGGTTTCGGGCAAAAATCATCAAATCTCGATCTTGGACCTGTTTTTGACCTCAAAACCAACCATATTTTGTACACAAAACTTTTAGAAGCATAAACCACAAGTTTTAAGCACAAACAACAACAAATTGTACCAATTTTAACATCAAGACCCACTTTCATAAAACTTAACTAAAACACCCATTTTGACACTGATTTGATAACGAAATCAAAAAAACTTTACCTTGTTAGAATCATAACAACACAAGGAACGATTTGACACTAAAATCAAGCTTCAATTCGAGATCAAATGATTTAGGATTGTTTGAATAAGGTGAAGTTAGGTGAGAGTTAGTGAGAGGAAGGTTCAGGAAACAAATGAGAGGAATTAGCTGATCATACACTTATTTTGGGGATAAAACCCCATACCCCACAACACACGGGTATTTATCAGTTATTTGATATCTTTCGTACATCAATAGGCGACCCTAACGAGGTCCAAATTAAATAAACAAACCAGTTCTGTGACCCTTGTCACAAACTGGCCTCAACTAAAACTCCAAATAATTATAAACATATAATTACTAAAATCACTAAAATCACTAATACGCCATACACAAGGGTAAAATGGTCATTTCACCTAGGCCCGATTATAGGATGTTACATTAGGACTCTGTATTTGGTACTAAACTAACATCTTACTATATATGAGAACCCATTTTGTGGTTTTAAGATTTAAGAAATATATATTAGGACTTTTTTTAGTGGTATTATCCTTAAAAATCATTATAATAGGACCCTATTATGTGGTACTAAAGTAACATTTGTGTATATTGAGACCTTATTTCTTGGTAGTAACAAGAATGTCGATATATTAGGACCTTTTTTATTGGTACTAATGTAGTATTTTTATATAATATGACTCTTATTTGAGTAATAACATAATAATGAGACCATTTTTGTAAGTTCTTAAGAAATATAAAACTTAAATAGGACCCCTTTGTTGGTACTAATATATATATATATATATATATATATATATATATATATATATATATATATATATATATATATATATTACTTTTGGGACACTTTTGTATGTCCCAATCTAAATAGAAGTCACTCAATATATACTTGTAAGTGTTATAATTCAGTAGGCTTATAACTACCTTTGATGGTTATAAGAACAAAGAGAGAAAAAGAGAGAAGAAGGAGAGAAGAAATATTGATATTGATATTTCAAGAGAAATGGTGCACCTTAAATGGTTACCATACATGTCTATTTATAGTATAAAATATTACTATGCAAGAAATATAATAATAATAAAATTAACATCCAATCTAGATATTTTATAACACAATCTAGATATTTTATAACACTCCCCCTTGGATGACAATTTTATTAGAGAATAACTAGTACTGCCTCGTTAAAAACCTTGCTAAAGAAAACTCATTGGGATAAAACTTTAGCTAAGGGAAAAAGAGTGCAGCATAAAGTTGACTCCCCCTCAAGTAGGCAACGCCTGAGTTGTTACATCTTCTGAACATGCCTCATGCCAATATTATGAACGTGTGTTCTGAAAATAGCAGTTAGCAGTGCTTTGGTATAAAGATCAGCAGAGTTGTTGATTGAACGTATCTCATTTTAATCTGGTTGTCTTTTACGATATCTTGAGTATATGAGAAAAATCTGAGGTTTTCATCTAAATCTTTTATGTACAAGTTTGGCCCTCGTGATTTGTCTACAGTCTCCTTCATGGTTTGTTCAAACCGTTGTTTCAGTTCCTATTCCCTTTCAGTCTTTTTCTGAGCCTTACCAATATACCATTCTTTTCCATCAAACTTATGACCGTTAAGACCGTTTATAGCTTTAGCGCCTTGTCAGCATTTATGTTTTGT
This sequence comes from Rutidosis leptorrhynchoides, assembly GCF_046630445.1. NCBI lineage: Eukaryota > Viridiplantae > Streptophyta > Magnoliopsida > Asterales > Asteraceae > Rutidosis > Rutidosis leptorrhynchoides. Next base: position 280,048,550 of record NC_092336.1, read on the forward strand.
TCTGTCATTTTTGATACTCTTCTTTCATTTGTATTATGTAAGCTGTATTATCTTCATAGATAGTTGTTACGCTTTTATAGCGTTCTAGTCCACAAGAATCAATAATGATTTGTATCATTGATCTTAACTAAAATCATTCCCGAGTAGCTTCATGTAATGCAATCACTTCGGCATGATTTGATGATGTTGCAACAAGTGTTTGTTTTGAGAACGTCATGATATTGCGGTGCCTCCATTTAGGAATACATATCCAGTTTGAGATTTAGCTTTATGTAGATCGGATAAATAATCTGCATCTGTATAACCAAACAAATCTTGTTTCGAGTTGTTAGAATAAAATAATTATAAATCAGTAGTTCCCCGAAGGTATCAAACTATTTGTTTGATCCCATTCCAATGTCTTTTGGTAGGGGCTGAGCTGAACCTTGTCAACAAATTAACTGCAAAAGAAATGTCAGATCTTGTATAATCTATAAGATACATAAGAACCTCAATTGCACTAAAATATAGAACTTCCGATCTGTTAAAATTTTCATGATCTTCGCAGGGATGAAATAGATCAGTGTCAATATTGAGTGATCTAACAACAATGAGTTTGTCTTTAAAAAAATGTTTTAAAATCTTTTCGGTATAAGTTGTTTGATGTACAAGTAAACCATTAGGCATATGCTCAATTTGCAATCCAAGGTAATACTTGGTTTTTTCAAGATCTTTCATTTCAAAATAATTCTTTAGAAGTTGAATGATTTCATAGATCTCTTTATTTGTTCATATGATGTTAAGAACATTGACATAAACAACTACGATCTCATATCCGAACATTGTTTTTATAAAACATACGTGCAAAATAAGTTTATATTTATACCATTTTTTTTTATCAAGTAGTCATTTAATCGGTTATACCACATACGTCCCGTTTGTATAAACCCACTTAGAAATCTTTGTGATTTAATGGAATATATTCCCTTGGGTTTTACATTAGATGCTTATGATACCTTAACCCTTTAGGTATATTCATATATATCACTATTAAGTGATCCATACAGATAAGTAGTAACAACATTCATGAGATGCATTTAAATAACTACCAGGTTGATTAAGTATCTAATAAGTAATTGTATCCATTACAGGAGGATAATTTTTCCTCCTAATTCATTTCTGGTCTTTGTGGGAAATATTGAGTTACAAGTCTAGTTTTGCCTTGTAACTTCATTTGCACATTTCTTTTCGGATAAAAATTCATTTGTATCCCATACGTTTCACATCTTTAAAAGTGATAACGATTAATCCGAAAACTTTTCTTTTATCGAGCGATTCTAATTCAGCTCTTATTGCTCCTTTCCATTGAGCTCAATCATGTCCATTTTGTATATTCAATGACAGATTTTAGTTCCAGATCATCATCTTTATTCATGATGTCATTGTAACATTATATGAAAATATCTCATAGAGATTTTAGTTTCATTTCGGTTCCATAATATTGCATAATTTATCGCAATTTTAGTATTTACATTTATCAATATCCTCTGCAGAAGGAATATTGATTTGTGGTTCTTCTTGAACACTTTCTCTTACCTCATTATCAGCTGATTTTCTTTTTCGAGGATTTTTATCTTCGAAACCAATTGATCTTCCACGTTTGATGCGTGGCAAAGACTCAACAGTGACATTATTGCCAGCTTTTGGAATTTCAGTTCGAGCTGGAGCATTTATCGCTGGTATATATGATTTAGTCACTTTTTTATATCTGTAAATGCATAAAGTAATTAATTTGCAAGTTCTTGCATATGCATTATTTTTGAACTTTCGTTTCACATTCTTTTGTGCGAGTTCAATATACCTTAATTGATGTTCACATCATGAAGCATCATTTTATTTTTTATTTTTATTTCTCCCCCTAATCTAGGGAACAATGTTTTATTAAAATGACAATCAGCAAAACGTGCTGTAAAAACATCACCCATCATGGGTTCAATATATCTTATGATTGAAGATGTTTTATATCCAAAATATATTATCATCTTTCTTTGAAAAACCATTTTATTGTGTTGTGGTGATACAATTGGAACATACACTGCACAACCAATGTTTTAAGGTAGAAAATATTTGGCTCTTGGCTAAAATCAAGTATTAAGTGAAAATATTTACGACTTCCACATGGTATAATGCGAATTAATGTCGCAGCATGTAAATTTACATGTCCACATATAAATATTGAGAGATTTGTACTCATTATCAATTGTCTAGTTATTAGCTGTAAGCGTTTATCTATTGATTCAGCTAAACCAATTTTGTGTATGCACATGAGCAACTGGATGTTCAACAACAATCCCTGTAGATATATAATGATCATTAAATGCTTGAGATGTTAACTCACCAGCATTATCAAGTCTCATCCTTTTAATGGTGTAATCAGAATAATGTGTTCTCAATTTAATAATTTGTGCAAGAAACTTTGCAGATGCCATATTACGGCTTGATAACATACAAATATGAGACCATCCGCTAGATGCGTCTATTAGAACCATGAAATATCAAAATGGTTCACATGATGGATGAATTGGTTCATATATCTTACCTTGAATTCTTTCAAGAAATATTTGTGATTCTTTTTCACAATATACTTTTCATTAATCACCATATGTGCTTTCCATTAATCACCATATGTTTTTTTTTTTTTTTTTTTTTTTTTTTAAATCACCATATGTGTTTTTTTTTATCATATATCCTGTTCACCATATACGCTTTTAATCATATGCGCTGTGTTTTTCACCATATGCGCTTTTAATCATATGCGATTTTCATCATATGCGTTGTGCTTTTCATCATATTCGCTATTTATCATATGCGCTTATCATATGCGATGCTCTTTTTATCATATGCACTTTTTATGTGAATAGTAAATTAATTAATTTCGTTTTACTATTCATATGAATTAATTTAGATTTACTATTTTGTTAATTGAGTAATATATATATACATCATATACTTGTGACTCCGAAGGCTGAAATGAATTTGACCATATAGTTATACGTTGTACCTTGCACATTAATTTTCAGTAGAAGCTTTAGATGCATATTATTTTCAGTAGAAGCTTTAGATGCACTTTTTTTTTAATCACCAAATACCACAAACACTTTGTTTGCGTTTGTTCATAGTCATCAATAAAAACCATTTTCTTTAATTTTATTTTATACAATAAAATTAACGCATCATTATTCTTTTCAAAAACAATAATCTATTGTTATTGTTCACTTGTGCCATGTTTAACAACAAAAGTCAACAACCTCTGTCTTGTTTGTTGTGGCAACCAAAAACAACCTTTGCTTTTGTTACCGAGAATCCAAGACCAAAAAACAATTAATTTTTAATTAATCTTTTATCAAAACCATAAATGATTTTATTGATCTACGTTGATATGGCCATAAAGAATTGACGGCTGACCTACTTTTGTAAGTGTATTTCGGCTATCATCCCGAAAACGCACAACGACCTTTTTTTTTTATGAACTATTTGTTTCATATCTAGCTTAGGCAATTATTGTGAACATTTGGTCCCTATAAGAGCATTTATTTTTTAGACTTTTAGTTGATTTGTACTTGTCACAATTAGGGATAGCACCCGCGGGTCGTGGATGCGGATCCATTGGATCCATCACCCGTACCCGCGGATTTTTTTTAAGAGACATCCAATTGAACCTTTGTTCGTTGAAACAATTTGACTATATTTTTACTCCCCATTATTAAACGGGCCATTTTGATGCACACTTTTAAAAAAATAATTTGTTTTTTAAGTTTTATTATTCAACCTCCTTTTTTCAACGGTCACGTTTTTAACAAAACATTTGACAAGTTTGAAAAAAAGGTTTTTATTGATTATCATCAAAAGTTTTCTATTGTCATTCTACTGGATGGAATTATGGCATACAACCAAAATTGCAACCCAACACTACATAAGAACAAAAAGGTTGTTTTTAATTAACATATGTATATGTGTTAAACTCGGAATAATAATAACTTATTTTAGAAAATTAACATAAGACATGTTGAAACATTTTTGTCACATTTAGCTCATCAAGTCTAATACTTATCATTGATAGATTTTATCACGTCTAGGAGATGTTTACTTTTTTCTTGTATTAAGTCCTACTTTCATTTACCTTTGTTTGGAAAAAAGTTTTTTTTTTTACTTTGCTTTCCCCCTTTCTGTAAAACTCATTTAAACACTTTCTTTATTTTTTTTTTTAAAAAAACTTCCTTTTTTTTACGTTACCCGTAAATTATAAATATATAAAAAAAACTTTTTGTTTAAATTTTTTTTTCTAGTTTTTAAAAGGCCACTTGACCAATTTTTTAATTCTTTCACAATACCTGATATCGTGATCGTGACCTTTCATCAAAGCAAGAGATATTCTTGATAAACTAAACACGGACTCGTGTTTGAAATTGTCGGCCACAAAAAAAATTCATTTGATAAAAGTATATATTTTTTTTTTAGTTATAGAAGGAGACCACTTCATTTTCAATACTTCATTTTTGACAAAAAAACTATTCCATTTTACCATCCCTTTTTTTTTCTTACTTTAACTTTTAAGATATACTTTTAATAAAAATAGAAACTACTTTTTCTTATTTTAACTTTTAAGATTTACTTTTAATAAAAATACAAACTACTTTTTGTATTTTAACTTTTAAGATTTACTTTTAATAAAAGTACAAACTACTTTTTCTTATTTTAACTTTTAAGATTTACTTTTAATAAAAATACAAACTATTTTTTATTTTAACTTTTAAAATTATAAATTTAAGAATAAACATTAGTATGCATGAAATAAATAATGATTAATTGCATAAGTAATCATAAATGTTAGATAACATATAAAGACCCCGTCGTATTCGTATTGATCGGAATTAATCTCGACCCATGGTACCGTGTTGTCAAATGACGTGTTGCGTACATAAAGTACCGTGTTGTCAAATGACGTGTTGCGTACAATCATGAGGTCTTATTAACATAAATATAAATGTTAGTGAAGTTAATAAGAGTTAGATTACAGAAAATATAATTCAGGTGCGACCATATATAACTTAAATAACATAAATATAAATGTTAGTGAAGTTAGTAAAAGTTAGATTACAGAAATATAATTCAGGTGGTATAACCGACCATATATAACTTAAATAACATAAATATAAATGTTAGTGAAGTTAGTAAAAGTTAGATTACAGAAATATAATTCAGGTGGTATAACCGACCATATATAACTTAAATAACATAAATATAAATGTTAGTAGTCCAAAATTTGATATATTCGAGTCTGAAAATTATTAATAATTTCATACCTTGATTAGTGATTCGTGATCGTTTGAGATATCTTTTAATTACACTAAGCTTTTCGTGCTGATAACGTGTTATAATTCAGTAGGCTTATAACTACCTTTAATGGTTATAAGAACAAAGAGAGAAAAAGAGAGAAGAAGGAGAGAAGAAATATTGATATTGATATTTCAAGAGAAATGGTGCACCTTAAATGGTTACCATACATGTCTATTTATAGTATAAAATATTACTATGCAAGAAATATAATAATAATAAAATTAACATCCAATCTAGATATTTTATAACACAATCTAGATATTTTATAACAGTAAGGACTTTTCTGTGTGGTTGTTAATTATATTATAGGACCCGATAATTGGTTTCATAATCATATTACCTTTAGGACACTTTTTTGCGTGTATACTTTATATGACCGTCTTAGTTGGTACACATGTCATGTTGGTCCTATCAGGCCAAAAGGTCCTATAAAGTGACATTATAGGACAAATTTTTGGGTGTCCGATATGTACACTTTTGTTGAAGTGAATAGAAATGCAAAACAAAAAGATCTACATGTAAAATAGACATATGAAGGTTATGGAAGAAAAGATCGATTATTGTATCCGAGAGTTTGGGCTATTCAGAACTCCTTTTCAAGGTATATAAACTTTTTATACAATGGGGGAAGGGGTTATGTCTTCTATAGCCGTTTAGTTGTTTATATACCTTTTATTCTATGTTTAACAATGTTGTTCACTTGACATGCTGTGTTTTTCAAACTAATGGTGGTGTAGCTATGCAGCTTAACATCCAGGTTACTTTGTTTAACCATTACTAGTTCATATTTGATTGTATTATTCTAGCACCTTTGTTAGACATCTTTAATTGTTTCTTTATTTGATGTATTTGTCAGACTAGTGGCCTAGCTACGTAGTTCAACATTCAGGTATTTTGTTTAACCATTACTAGTTCATATATGTAATTGTATTATGCTAGCAGCTTTGCTAGACATCTTTAATTGTTTCTTTATTTGATGTTAATTGCAAACTAGTGGTGTAGCTATGCAGGTCAACACTCAGGTTACTTTGTTTAACCATTATTAGTTCATAATTTATTTTTATTAGACTAGCAGCTTTGTTAAAGATATTCAATAGTTTTTATTTTGATTTATTTTTCAGACTAGTGGTGTAGCTATGAAGGTTAACATTCAGGCTACTTTGTTCAACTATTAATAGTTCACATCTGATTTTTATTAGGCTAGTAGCTTTGTTAAACATCTTTAATAGTTTCTTTATGTGATGATGTATTTTTCATACTAGTGGTGTAGCTATATGCACGTCACCATTAAGGTTACTTTGTTCAATTATTATTATTATTATTCTTTAACGGTCAAATAATGATTATATTAAATCGCTCCCTACCAAGACGCTAAGGGAGAAAAAACGAAATTACAAAAGCATAGAAAGCCACAAGTTCCAATTTGAAAATAAATGACCTCTATGTTTAATCCAACGAAAATAAAGTAATCTAACAACATCAAATAGACTACTTATAGTACAAAAAGAAACATTAAAAATAATGCCGTTTCTGAATCTCCAAATCGCCCAAAGTAACGTGATAACTGAGGCGATAACTCGGTTCTTGCTGATAGACGATAAACGAACACCCTCTAGCCAAACAATGAAAGAATCCCAAGACAAAAAAGAAGGTATAGAGCAATTCAACCAAATTCGAAGCTTGTGCCAGTGCCTTAACTTTGAAGCCAAGGAACACCCGAAGAAAACATGATCCTGAGTTTCCACCCCGTTATTACACACCGGGCACACAATCGAGTTTATCTCTACACCCCTCGCAGAAAGGTTCCAACGAACTGGAAGAGACTCTAAACGTAACCTCCATAAAAATATATCAACTTTCCGTGGTAGAAACTTAAACCAAAGAGTAGCCGTCATCGACGAAGGAATAAAAACGTGATCTACTCAATCCGAGCTGCTTTAACCGAGAATAAACCGTCCGACGTTATAGAACACTCCCAGCAATCCTCTCGATCCGTAAGAGTACAATTGCCCACGACATCCAAACGAGAACTTAGAAGTTGGTTTGTTACGCAACTTGTAACGACCCGTCAAAATCGCTATTGACGCGGTATGTTATTCATTGATTTAACAGTGAGGTTTTGACCTCTATATGATACGTTTTGATAAAATGTTGCATTCATTAAATAAACAACTTTCTAAACATAGAAAGCTATAAACATGTGGGTGAGTGCTTAAGTATAAGCAAATCCCCAAAATACATAAGTTTTAATAATACAGATTGACATCACAGCCAAATTATTTATTACACAACATAGTTTTGTTTTGAATGCAATAAACTTTAAACAAAGTATGAGAGACTCCATGCAGGCAACGAGCACATCATAGAGGAAGCAGTCTAAGGACCTGAGAATAAAACATGCTAAAAAGGTCAACACGAATGTTGGTGAGTTATAGGTTTAATTGCTTGAGTCATAAGTATATAAAGATGGACCACAAGATTTCATCAAAAGTTTATCAATAGATTCTACGTAACAGAGCACCTTGGTAACTAAACTTAACGCTATAATAATAATTACCCTATTCATTTTAATACACGTAAAACAACGTGTCATAAAATCAAATAACATACATCCGTTAAAAGGCTAACACTACTAGCTTGGACGGGGATGTCAAGCCCTATGGATCTATATACAATTATTTGCGCCCACCAGTCTACATCCTATGTACTGACAGCTACTAGTTACCAAAGCTAAGGTATTTTCGGTTTAAACTCAGTGTAGAATTAAATAAGTAAATACTTGTGTCCATAGCGTATAAAATAAAGTACATGTAATCTCAGCCCAAAATATTTAAAGCATTTAATAAAAGGATCTATAAACTCACAGTTCAATATTGAGATTCAATATTGTAGGTAAATTGCGTAGACGTAATGATAGTAGACGAATGTATGGTTGGCCTTGTATTCACGAACATATTTCCAATCAATACCTATTATTTCCTTAATTTTAACCAACTTGAAACTCGATATAAAACACCCGTGTATACCCGTTTAAGTAAATAACTGCTAATCTTGAATCTTTAACTAGTAATTTGATAAGAGTGAATATGTGTTTATGTGTATTTTAACTCATTTAGAAAACTTGAATTTATAGAAAAAATAAATCAATAGAAACAAAATTCATGGATTAAAGATATATATTTCATGGAGTAAGTAAACAAGACTTGTAAATAAATGTTTTAATTACTATTTAATTTTACTTAGGATAAGTAGCAAATTAATTAGTTTTTTGTACATAGTAGGCAACGTAAGTGTAAGTGATTTGTTAATTGTGATGTATTCATTAAATAACTTATTAGTTAGTTATTTTGTTATCTACTAAATGTATTGTTAGTATGGAAACAAGTTCATGTGGTTTAGGTTGTGATGAGTAGATATAATTTGGAATTTTACGGATTTTCAAGTAAGATGTAAACAAAATGACAAGTTTGAATTTTTTTATCCCCACATCCCCACCATTATCATCATCCATTAATAACATTATTATTTTAAAAAGAAATTAAGTTTACTTATTGGATTAATTTACATATTTAATATATGTAATTTTTATCTCTTTATAAGTATATAAATATATTTATATTGGCCTTATGGTTTGTAAAACTAGTCGTTTAAAAAAAATCGTTTATTGTTAAAATAATATAATTAGAGTAAAAATATATGATACTTAATTTAATACGGAGTAATACATGACACTTAACAAATGTAGTCTAATGACCATCCTTAAAATAATATAGATTAACGACTTAATTTTAGTATTCTTCTAATATGTACAGAGGGATATGTAATAATTAATAAATAGCACATTTGACTTAAGCTAGAATTCGGTGAAATCTTAAATCACATGTGACCTTAGTGAATTTAAATATTTGAGTAATATGAAGTAGGTTACTAAGTCCACAATATATTTAAAGTAAAACGTATGTATAACTAAAACGTGGTATTTATAGTTTTATAAAATATAATTACATTAACTTAAATAATATATCTATGTATATTCTATTCTTTGAAAATATAAACTAGTTATTTGTTTGATAAAAATTGAACAAGAAAATGAGTGTTAACATTTAATAATTGTATTCAAAATTATATATATATATATATATATATATATATATATATATATATATATATATCTTATTTCTGAATAATTGTTCGTGAATCGTCGGGAATGGTCAAAGGGTACATGAATGTGTAAACTAGTTCAAAAAGTTTTAAGACTCAACATAATAGGTTTGCTTATCGTGTCGATAACATTTTATACTATAATTAATTTAATAATGCGAATTTTCCGGGTCATCACAGTACCTACCCGTTAAAAGAAAATTTCGTCCCGAAATTTTGAGTAGTACCTATTTTATGAACAAGATCGGTGAACAAATGTAGATACTTTTGCTTCATTTGATCTTCACGTTCCCACGTAAACTCAGGTCCTCGTCTAGCATTCCAACGAACTCTAACAATAGGTGTGTTGCTTTGTTTCTATCGTTTAACCTCACGGTCCATGATTTCAATAGCTTCTTCTATGAAATGAATTTTATCATTGATTCGTATTTCGTCAAGAGGAATCGCGACGTCCTTTTCGGCTAAACATTTCTTCAAATTTGACACGTTGAATGTGTCATGAATACCACTAACTTCTTGTATTAGTTTTAATCGATAAGCAACTGTTCTAATTCTTTCGGTGATTTCAAAGGGTCCTACGTACCTAGGACTTAGCTTTCCTCGTTTACCGAATCGTACGACGCCTTTCTAGGGTGATACTTTCAACATAACTTTGTCACCTACTTAAAATTATAACGGTTTTCTTCTTACGTCAGTAAAACTCTTATGGCGACTCCTAGCCGTTTTCAATTGCTGCTTTATTTGAATAATCTTTTCGGTGGTTTCGTGAATAATTTCTGGTCTAGTAAGCTGTATATCTCCTACTTCGCTCCAACAAATAGGAGATCTACACTTTCTACTGTAAAGTGCTTCAAATGGCGCCACATTGATGCTCGTATGATGGCTGTTGTTATATGAGAACTCTGCCAAGGGTAAGTATCGATCCCAACCGGTTTCAAAGTCAATCATGCATGCTCGTAGCATGTCTTCCAATGTTGGTATTGTTTTTTCACTTTGATCATCTGTCTGTGGTTGGTAAGCAGTGCTCAGATCTAATCGAGTTCCCAATGCTTCTTGTAATGACTGCCAAAATCATGATGTAAATCTGGTGTCACGATCAGATATGATGTAGATAGGTACACCATGTCTGGAAACAACTTCCTTTAAATATAGGCGTGCCAGTGTATCCATTTTGTCTGTCTCCTTCATTGGCAGAAAGTGAGCTGATTTAGTGAGACGGTCAACTATCACCCAAATAGTATCGTAACCACTTGCAGTCCTCGGCAATTTCGTAATAAAATTCAAGGTTATTCTTTCCCATTTCCACTGAGGAATCTCGGGTTGTTGCAGTAATCCTAACAGCTTTTCATGCTAAGCTTTAACCTTCGCACATGTTAAACATTTGCTTACATAAGTAGTAATTTTTGTCTTCATATTAGGCCACCAATAGAACTTCTTGAGATTGTGATACATTTTCCCATTTCCCGGGTGAATTGAGTACCTTGTTTTGTGCGCTTCATCCAATACTAGTTGCCTTAGGTTACCATGTTTTAGTACCCCTATCCTACCTGCAAATACAGAGTTCCATCGGCCTTTATTTCAAGTTACTTTTCTAACCCTTTGATCATTTCTCCTTTTATGTTTTCTTCTTTTAAAGCTTCTAACTATGCTGCTTGAATTTGCTTTGTGAGATCATTATGAATTTTAATGTTTAAAGCTCGGACCCTAAGATGTTTTACTCTTTCTTTCCGACTTAGGGCATCAGCTACAACATTAGCCTTTCCGGGGTGATAACGGATTTCACAATCGAAATCGTTCAATAACTCTACCCAGCGATGTTGCCTCATATTGAGTTGTTTTTGATCAAAAATATGCTGAAGACTCTTATGGTAGGTGTACACTGTACACTTGGTTCCATATAGATAGTGTCTCAATATTTTGAGTGCAAAAACTACTGCTCCAAGTTCCAAATCATGCGTCCTATAGTTCATTTTGTGAATTTTTAGTTGTCGTGAGGCGTATGCGATAAATTTTGTGCGTTGCATTAATACACATCCTCAACCTTGGCGTGAAGTGTCACAATAGATCACGAAATCATCATTTCCTTTCGGTAATGACAAAATGGGTGCATACGTTAACTTCTTCTTTAACAGTTGAAATGCGAATTCTCGTTCCGTGGACCAATCATACTTCTTTCCCTTTTGAGTCAATGCAGTTAAGAGTTCGGAGATTTAGAGAAATCTTGAATGAATCTTCGGTAGTAACCAGCAAGACCTAAGAATTGGCGAATTTGTGTCGGTGTCTTCGGTGGTTCCCATTTACTAATGGCTTCGATCTTGGCAGGGTCAACTTTAATTCTATGTTTACTGACAACATGGCCAAAAAACTGTAATTCTTGTAACCAGAAATCACATTTCGAAAATTTTGCGTACAGTTCTTCTTTCTTGAGTATTTCAAGTACCAGTCTTAAGTGTTGCTTATGTTCTTTCTTTTTCTTCGAATAAATCAATATGTCGTTGATAAAAATAATGACAAATTTGTCTAAATACGGCCTACAGACGCGATTCATTAGATCCATGAATACTGCGGGAGCATTAGTCAATCCAAAAGGCATGACTAAAAACTCATAGTGATCGTAACGGGTTCTGAACGCGGTTTTAGGAATATCTTCTTCCTTCACTCTCAGCTGATGGTATCCGGAGCGTAGGTCAATCTTAGAATAAACACTTGATCCTTGCAATTGATCAAACAAATCATCAATCCTCGGTAATGGGTATCGATTCTTGATCGTTAATTTTTTAATTCTCGGTAATCTATGCACATTCTCATAGATCCATCCTTCTTCTTGACGAACAGAATAGGAGCACCCCAAGGTGAGAAACTGGGACGAATAAATCCACGGTCCGATAATTCTTGTAATTGGCTTTGTAATTCTTGCATTTCGGAAGGTGCAAATTTATATGGGGATTGGGCTACAGGTGTGGCTCCTGGTACGAGATCAATCTGGAATTCTACACATCTGTGTAGAAGTAGCCCAGGTAATTCTTCTGGAAATACTTCGGGATATTCTCTCACAACCGATACGTCATCGATGCTTCTTTCTTCAGTTTTAATTTTCTTCACGTTTGCTAAAATGGCATAACAACCTTTTCTTATAAGTTTCTGGGCCTTCATACAGTTGATAAGGTTCAGCTTCGAGTTGCTCTTCTCCCCATAAATCATTAATGACGTTTCATCTTTACAAGGGATGCGGATGGCTTTCTCGGCGCAAACAACTTCCGCTCTTGTTTTGGACATCCAGTCCATACCAACGATTACGTCAAAACTTCCTAATTCTACAGGTATCAAATCGATTTTGAATGTTTCACCAGAAAAGTTTATCTTACAAACACGTCAAATTTTAACAACTTTTATTAGCTTAACATTAGCTAACTCTACAGTATGTTTGTCATCTAGAGGTAACAATGGACAGTTTAGCCTAGTGCAAATGTTTCTACACATATAACTTCTATCGGCACCCGTATCATATATAATGTAGGCTAATAGGTTATTAATGGTAAATGTACCCATGACAAGATCAGGTTCCTCACGCGCTTTACTGGCACTAAAATTAAACGCCCTCCCACGTGCGGGTTCTTTATTCTTCTCCTTATCAGGGCATTGATTTTTAAAGTGACCAGGCTTCCCACATCCAAAACATTTTTTGACATCGGTAAGGTTTGTCTTCACTCCAGAAACAGTGGCATAACAATCTTTTGCCACATGTCCTTTCATGTTGTATTTATCACAGACCACCTGGAAATAATGAAATGCCTCATTCATATGGATTATAAACGATACACAATAGCTGGTTACATCGCGAGGTATTTGACCTCTATATGATACATTTTACAAACATTGCATTCGTTTTTAAAAGACAAACTTTCATTTACATCGAAAGTTGACATGCATGCATACCATTTCACAATATATCCAAACTATAAATGACTTGATAATATTCTTGATGGACTCAACGACTCGAATGCATCGTCTTTTGAAATATATGCCATGAATGACTCCAAGTAATGTCTCTAAAATGAGCAAATGCAAAGCGAATGATTTCTTTCATACCTGAGAATAAACATGCTTTAAAGTGTCAACCAAAAGATTGGTGAGTTCATTAGTTTATCTTAATCAATCATTTTCATAAATTTAATAGACCACAAGATTTCCTTTATTCAATAATCATACACTCGCAAGTGTTTAAAAATCATTCATATGGATTGAACACCTGGTAACCGACATTAACATCATGCATATAGAATATCCCCAAAACAGAAGTCCATCTATATAATATAAACTCGAAGTACTAAAGCATACCATTTTCCAGTATGGGGGTGTTAGTGCCCGTAGATCTACCTTTAGGATTCACGTCAATTAGGGTGTCTGTTCCCTAATTCTTAGGCTACCAAGCTAAAAGGGGTGATATTCAATTCGATAATCCAACCATAGAATGTAGTTTCGATTACTTGTGTCTATTCCGTAAAACATTTATAAAAGCAGCGCATGTATTCTCAGTCCCAAAAATATATATTGCAAAAGCATTTAAAAAGGGAGCAAATGAAACTCACCATACTGTATATTGTAGTAAAAATACATATGACGATATTTAACAACTGAACAATGCAGGGTTGGCCTCGGGTTCACGAACCTATATCATTTGTATATTTATTAATATACATAGTTGTAATCGAATATATATATATATATATATATATATATATATATATATATATAATTATATTAATTATATACTTTTTATATTAATAATATATATGTTTCATACATTCATTTTGTATATGAAAATATTAATTTTATTATGTTATATGTATTAAATCTATATATAGTTTGTTTGTTAAAATATAGTAATTATAATTAATACCAAGATATTATTTGTATTGGTAAAAATAATAATAATGATAATATCTAATCTTACTAATAAAAATATTAAAGTTAATAATTTTTGTTAATAATAATATTGATGATTGTCTTAAAAATACTATTTTTAATAAAAATGATAATTTTATTAATAATAATAATAATAATAATAATAATAATAATAATAATAATAATAATAATAATAATAATAATAATAATAATAATAATAATAATAATAATAATAATAATAATAATAATAATGATAAAAATAATAATAATAATAATAATAATAATAATAATAATAATAATGATAAAATTTATACCATTATTATTTATCATAATTGTTTCATGTATCAAAATCGTCTCGCCATTGAATTGTCATGTTCGTTCACCATCACCATTCATCATCATCAAGCTTATCGTCATTATCTTTAACATCTTACGATCATCATGATCATTATATCATCATTATGGTCATCGTAATCAATGAAATATCATCATCATTTTCATTTTCTCTAACCCCTCATCAATATATATATATATATATATATATATATATATATATATATATATATATATATATATATATATATATATATATATATATATATATATACTTTTTCTCCCAAGAATCCATTCGGCCCAAGTATACAATTAAGTTCACGACCCGAGTTTCAAGTTATCCTACCACTAATTGGTCCAACATAATCGGTCGAGTTAACATCGAATCCTAACAGTCCAACAAGAAGTGGTCTAGTAACCCGATTAAATCACTTGATTAATTCATGTCGCATTTACTAACAACATAAAGTTGATTCGATTGTCTTTGGTTTAACATCTTCATACGTCCTCATCTTCAATATGCATATCATCACCTCATCAATAATTTAGGAGATAACGAGATAGAACAGAAAGATGGGAACTAGCGAGCAGCCCAATACGTTAAATATATGTAAACCTATTTAGCAACCTAGATAACCCGCTAATATTGTTGTGGCCTGTTCTATTTCCACCCTAAGCTCGACCGAGAAAAGAGAAAGAAATAAGCGGTTGCTAAACATGAGTGTGTCACTATCACTTTGTAAGTTTATGCAATTTCTTTTGTCGGCCAAATATTTCCACATGTATGATGTATTATAATATCTAATCAAGTGGATTATTTAATTTGTAAATGTCGGCCACAATCAAAAAGTTTCTACGTGATAACAGCTTGGAATTATAACCTTTAGCAGGAAAGTGATCGAATAAAAAAATATATAATCATAAAGCACTAGCTTGTTCGATGATGGTTTGTTGTGGGTTGGGATTTGTGATCGATGGCTCCTGGTTGTGAGCCCAACCAGAAACGGATACAACGACAGCTTGAACAACCATAATATTTAAGTTGATTTTGGTTTCTAATCTGGTCTGAATGAAGAACAAAAACGTGTGGTGTTGGTGATAATTGTTGATGGTTGTAGTTGATGTTGTTGGCATTTAATGCAGAAACAGAAGTAAAACATTTGCAACTTACATGGGTGTTTTGGTTTTGGCTGTGTTCGCTAGAGAACAGAAATATAACGCAGATGCAATGAAGAAAAATAGTAGTTACTATCTCAGTGTTTTAAAGGTAGTGATTTGCTCTTGTGATCATTTGTTGTATTCGATATAGAAAACAGAAACAGTAAATTTTACAGCAGTCCTTATATGGTGGATCATTGATAGAAAGCATAAAAGAAATCGATGGGATTGTGTGGGCTATGGTGGTTTACGATGGTGGTGAGTAAATACAAAAGAAATAGTGATCGTTGATGTTGGGGTTCTTGTAAGTGAAGATGGAGATGAATGATGTTGGTAAGATGGTGAGTTGTACTCGATCAAGGAACAGTAACACACTATGGGTTTGAAATTGTCTCCATTAGTGGTTAAGAGTGATGGTGTACGGGTTCGAAATGGTAATAGTTGGAGATGATACTTGGAGTTGTAATCGAATAGTAAAAGGTTCGAACACTAGTGGTTTAATGGTTAGTTGATAATGAGATACATGAAGTAGAAACCGAAACATATAGTAACAGTGTTGGTTGTGATGGTGGTGGTGATTCTTGGAACGGTGGTGCGTGATGATTCTTCGATTCAAACATAAACAAGAAAAATGCATCAACGATGGTTGTAGCCGATTAAAACAAGAAGGAGAGGAAGACTAGTGATGGATTAAAATATAACTCTTACATTGTATGCATATATAATGTATAATAGTCGGTTAGTGGCGAGCATTAAAACAAAAACACGGAATGATAATTGAATACACAGTAACAACCAAAAATATTATCAATCGCATCTCTCATGTGATTTTAATAATAATAATATAATAATTATAATAATTATAAATTAATCAATCGTGAATCCAGTAATTTAACAATTCATTCACGGGAGTTTACAATGATTCTCTTCCGACACATTCTTTAGGATTAATATATCGTGCTCTTTGCTAAAGAGTTTACACATAAAGTATTATGAAAAAAAAAATCCCCAATTTCTAAATTAAGTCCATTTATTTATTTTTGTTATTAACTGTATGAAACCTGATCAGAAAGATTCGTCTAATATTTTATTTTAGTTCTAAGTAATATATACGGAGTACTAAAATTTAAGCTAAAAAAATAAACATATTCCTGTCAAACCTATAATCTCCGTAATCTATTTACGGACTGACTTTTATTTTAATTTTCCATAATTTCGCACTAGATTTATATGAAGACCAACGAATGCCAACCGAGTATTACAATTAATTAATATATTCAACAAACTTTTATATAGGTTCATTTTAATAATAAATTTCATTATATTTCGAATTAATATATATATTTATAAATTTAAAATATATATGCACCTATATTACAAATAGTTGTTCATGAATCGTCGAGAACAGTCGAAGAGTAATTGAAACAGTTCAAAAATTTTGAGACGCAACCTAACAGACTTTGCTTATCGTGTCAGAAATCATATAAAGATTAAATTTAAATTTTTTCGGAAATTTCCGGGTCGTCACCGTACCTACCCGTTAAAGAAATTTCGTCCCGAAATTTGAGTGTGGTCGTCATGGCTAACAATAAAAATGTTTTCATGACGAATATGAGTTGATAAATAGAGTTTTATCTCCGTTGAGTAATATGAATAAGACAATTCGATTACTCGAAGAGTATAAATGAAGCTATCACTAAATAGTGAAATGAGAAAGACAAGTTTCATCATAACTTTTGACTAGTCATGGTTGAATTCCGGAATTCAAGGGATTTAAAGAAAATCTTTGAAATCTAAAAGATTTGATTCTTTGGCGAGTAAGAAAATTAAGATCTCTATAATTAAATACGGTGATCTGTCTCGATTACTCTGTCTGATATTTCCATTATAAATTAAACTCGTTCGTTCCATTACTCTCACCATTCCTATACTTTCTTTCTTAGTTTGTACATCCACAATATTGTGAAAATGCTTAATCCAGTTCTAATCCTTGATATTTTCCTAATTATCATTTCTGTCATCTTTCTTCTCAATCTTCTACCAGAAAAATCTGTTTACTTTTACTATTACCTTGGGGTGATACTATTCTTAATTCTACCGTGTATTTATATTGCTATTTGTATTAATATCCATGGTTTGTAACCTCCACGTTGTTATTGAGCTTTATATTTTCTCTTATATTTTGGAGCTCTTTGCCTTTTTATTCTCCTCTCGACCTCTAGTAAAGCGAGTAATGGTCCAGAATTCGTAAGTATGGAGTTTCGAATGATCTTAACATTCTAAATAGGTAAGAATGTAGTAGCATGATTTGATTTGTCAAATTACCAGAATCACTGAGAATAGAACTATCAAGAATATACTTTCTTGATATCTTTAGAAGTTAAGCAGAACGAAAGAGTTATGTAACATGGCACATGATGACGTTATGATCTGTGAATCATCATGTTCCATTAGAAACTCAGCATGACTTACTATAATATAATCACGTTGATCAAGTGTCATTATATTATACTAACTCATGCTTCAGTTCCCAACACTACTTCAGAATTCATTCATAGTTTATACTTAGATTTTACAGAAATTTCCAATATAATATATTACAGATAGCACGAAGAGGTATATAATTTCGGACGAGAATATTTATGAAAATATCTTCAGAAGTATCGAAGATATTTATGATGATATTTTGGAATTTCTAAGTTCGAAAGTCGATAAGGAAAAATTTTCCGCAAGATTTTAACATGACTTCGGAGCAGGATATTCTCTAAAGATTTCATCGGATCCAGAATTACCTGGATTCTTTGAATATAGGGTTTGTTCCTAGTATTTGTCCTTGGTTTCCTTCACGGTTAGCTCAATATGTTTTTCAGTACCAAATTTTCTATTGAGCGTTCCCAACATTCCATTATTTATTATCAAACTTTTGACCGTTTAGACCATCAACGATTTTGCTGTTTCCTCTGCATTTAATGCTACCATATCTGGATCATCGGTTATCCATCTGAGGTGGTTTTAATAGAATTGTGTTTTTAGATGATTAAACGCTGATGGTAATATGGTGGAATATAAAAGGTTCCCCGGTAACAATAAAAGAGCAAGCATATATATCAAGGTTATAATAAGGTTGTTTCGAACGAAAAGTGGAAGTTGACTTGCTGGAGCTGTGACAAAATTTGCTACTTTGAAAAGGGATTACCAAGTTATTTTGGGTAATAATAACACTAAGGAATTAGCACAGCTACGTGTTAAACGTTTACTCAGTTGCTGAGAGTTTCTCAGGTGCATAACTATATGCATCAATCTTTTCTTCCGTAGATGAAGTGCGGTTGGTTCATCCTCTCGATTGAGGTGTTTTTCAAGAATCATGAAAGGTTTGAACGCAGATGGTAATCGTTAAGATACAAACGAGGTTTAAGATGAAATCAAGTGGAAAACTTGAAGAAATATTTAGTTTCATATGTTATAATCAATATTTTATTTTATTTTAATTGTCCAATGTTGGCAGTCCACATTTAGCAGTCCACAATTAGTAATTCAATAATTCATATATAGTTTAATATATAATATTCGAATTAATTAATACGTATCGTGACCCATTGTATACATGTCTCAGACTCGATCATAACTCAAAGTATATATACTATTATAGAATCAACCTCAACCCTGTATAGCTAACTCGATCATTACTGCATATAGAGTGTCTATGGTTATTCCAAATAATATATATAAATGCGTCGATATGAAATGTCAAAACATTGTCTACGTGTCCCGATATTTAAAATGCGTAAATAACAGTATTTAAATGACGATAAATAAAGTGCGTAAAATAAATAACAGAAATTAAATGACGGTAAATAAAATTGCGAGAATTAAAATTGCGATAATTAAATTGCGATAAATAAATTGCGATAAATAAATTGCGATAAATAAAATGTAATACGGAATTAACAGTTAGCTAGGAACAGTTAGCTAGGAATAGTTAGCGTGGATTCTTAACAGAATTTCTCATAGTTAATTTGTTTGTTTCTAACAAATTTTATTTTGTCCAATGCTTTCTTCATTATGCCACTTGTTGGATTCTGATAGGTCAAAATCCAAATATGAAATTGAATGAAAATGATTATTCTGTGGTGAATAGATACGTATATCAGTGGTTGTAAGTAGGATAGTAATTGACTGTTGAATCAGATTTGAAGAATGTACAATATAACTTATTAATGCGAAATTTAAATATTCCTAAGGTATTACCTACCCGTTAAAATATTTTCACCATTAACAGTTTGTACAAAAGAAAATTTTTAATTACAATCTTTACGAAAACATATATACATATATATTTTCTTCTGATGTAATCATGGATTTTAATGAGTTAATATGATATTAAACTCATATGATTTTCGGTTTGAGCTAGAATAAATAATCTCTAAGACTTTAGAGATTACATAATCACCGCCTAATAGTTCTTCAATGAAGTTATGAATCAATACTTCATCGTTGATTCTTATTAGTATTCCTTGGTATCTATGGTGCGTACGACGTTGATGCTCGAGGTACAGATTGTGATGTCAAGGTGTGGGATGCGGATGTTGCTGTAACTGGTAGGTTTTACACCATATTCTCCAAATTGATTACTCGAACGCGAAGCTCGTTGACTTCTTCCATTATTCCGGGATGATTGTTGGTCGGAACTAGCGGATGAATAAGATCCATATTTTGAGATAGTATATAATCATGACGAGATACTCTGAAAATATGAGAGAAAATGGTGTCTCGAATAGGTTCGCCAGTAAGTGCTTCAGGTTCCTTGCCAAGAGGGCAATATGGTGGATGGAAGGGATTACCTTCTTCTTGTCTCCAATAATTTAGTAGGCTACGAACCCATCAGATGAATTGGGGATAGCTGATTGGTTGATTCATTCCAGTCACACTGCTTTCGGATCTTAGGTGAACATCCATGTCGGAATAGCTCTCGGAATTCGAGGGATTTGAACTAGTGATGAGTTCCATTTCGTACGATTGAGTAAAGGATTTTTCAGTATGAAATGATTTTCGGATATCGGATGGTATTCTAATTACATAGAATATCTATATATATAGAACATAAGATTTCATAGACTACGGAGAAATTTACGAAATATGTCAGGCAAGTCTACAGTAACAGATACGCTAAGATATGAATTTTGTCTATACACTTTTCATGCAATCAATGCAGTAAGATGTGTCTAGACTAAGAATAGTAAACAGGTAATTTCCTAAGGAGGATAAGCAGGAAATTTTTGACACAAAATGATAAGCAAAACTTTTGACATGCAGACACGGTCGAAGTCCAGACTCACTAATGCATCTAAACAACTATCAGTTAGACACACTAATGCAAGACCTGGTTTCAGTAAGACCACCGCTCTGATACCAACTGAAATGCCCGTTCATATGGATTATAAACGATACACAATAGCTGGTTACATCGCGAGGTATTTAACCTCTATATGATACATTTTACAAACATTGCATTCGTTTTTAAAAGACAAACTTTCATTTACATCGAAAGTTGACAGGCATGCATACCATTTCACAATATATCCAAACTATAAATGACTTGATAATATTCTTGATGGACTCAATGACTCGAATGCAACATCTTTTGAAATATATGCCATGAATGACTCCAAGTAATGTCTCTAAAATGAGCAAATGCACAGCGGAAGATGTCTTTCATACCTGAGAATAAACATGCTTTAAAGTGTCAACCAAAAGGTTGGTGAGTTCATTAGTTTATCGTAATCAATCATTTCCATAAATTTAATAGACCACAAGATTTCCTTTATTCAATAATCATACACTCGCAAGTGTTTAAAAATCATTCATATGGATTGAACACCTGGTAACCGACATTAACATCATGCATATAGAATATCCCCAAAATAGAAATCCATCTGTATAATATAAACTCGAAGTACTAAAGCATACCATTTTCCAGTATGGGGGGTGTTAGTGCCCGTAGATCTACCTTTAGGATTCGCGTCAATTAGGGTGTCTGTTCCCTAATTCTTAGGCTACCAAGCTAAAAGAGGTGATATTCAATTTGATAATCTAACCATAGAATGTAGTTTCGATTACTTGTGTCTATTCCGTAAAACATTTATAAAAGCAGCGCATGTATTCTCAGTCTCAAAAATATATATTGCAAAAGCATTTAAAAAGGGAGCAAATGAAACTCACCATACTGTATTTTGTAGTAAAAATACATATGAAGATATTTAACAACTGAACAATGCAGGGTTGGCCTCGGGTTCACGAATCTATATCATTTGTATATTTATTAATATACATAGTTGTAATTAAATAAATAAATAAATAAATATATATATATATAATTATATTAATTATATACTTTTTATATTAATAATATATATGTTTCATACATTCATTTTGTATATGAAAATATTAATTTTATTATGTTATATGTATTAAATCTATATATCGTTTGTTTGTTAAAATATAGTAATTATAATTAATACCAAGATATTATTTGTATTGGTAAAAATAATAATAATGATAATATCTAATCTTACTAATAAAAATATTAAAGTTAATAATTTTTGTTAAAAATAATATTGATGATAGTCTTAAAAATACTATTTTTAATAAAAATGATAATTTTATTAATAATAATAATAATAATAATAATAATAATAATAATAATAATAATAATGATGATGATGATGATGATGATGATGATGATAAAATTTGTACCATTATTATTTATCACAATTGTTTCATGTATCAAAATCGTCTCACCATCGAATTGTCATGTTCGTTCACCATCACCATTCATCATCATCAAGCGTATCATCATTATCTTTAACAACTTATGATCATCATGATCATTATATCATCATTATGGTCATCGTAATCAATGAAATATCATCACCATTTTCATTTTCTCTAACCCCTCATCAATATATATATATATATATATATATATATATATATATATATATATATATATAAATATATATATATATATATATATATATATATATATATATATATACATATACTTTTTCGCCCAAGAATCCATTCGACCCAAGTATACAATTAAGTTCACGACCCGAGTTTCAAGTTATCCTACCACTAATTGGTCCAACATAATCGGTCAAGTTAACATCGAATCCTAACAGTCCAACAAGAAGTGGTCTAGTAACCCAATTAAATCACTTGATTAATTCATGTTGCGCTAACTAACAACATAAAATGGATTCGATTGTCTTTGCTTTAACATCTTCATACGTCCTCATCTTCAATATGCATATCGTCACCTCATCAATAATTTAGCAGATAACGAGATAGAACAGAAAGATGGGAACCAGCGAGCAGCCCAAAAATAAAGATCGAATAAAATTCTAATGGGTTTTTAATCTGGCCCAACAGCAGCCCAATACGTTAAATATATGTAAACCCATTTAGTAACCTAGATAACCCACTAATATTGTTGTGGCCTGTTCTATTTCCACCCTAAGCTCGACCAAGAAAAGAGAAAGAAATAAGCGGTGGCTAAACATGAGTGTGTCACTATCACTTTGTAAGTTTATGCGATTTCTTTTGTCGGACAAAGATTTCCACATGTATGCTGTATTATAATATCTAATCAAGTAGATTATTTAATTTGTAAATGTCAGCCACAATCAAAAAGTTTCTACGTGATAGCAGCTTGGAATTATAATCTTTAGCAGGAAAGTGATCGAATAAAAAAAATATAATCATAAAGCACTAGCCTGTTCGATGATGGTTTGTTGTGGGTTGGGATTTGTGATCGATGGCTCCTGGTTGTGACCCCAACCAGAAACGGATACAACGACATCTTGAACAACCATAATATTTAAGTTGATTTTGGTTTATGATCTGGTCTGAATGAAGAACAAAAATGAGTAGCAGCTTAGGGTTATGGTTCGTGTGGTGTTGGTGATAATTGTTGATGCTTGTAGTTGATGTTGTTGGCATTCAATGCAGAAACATAAGTAAAACATTTGCAATTTACATGGGTGTTTTGGTTTTGGCTGTGTTCGCTAGAGAACAGAAATATAACGCAGATGCAATGAAGAAAAATAGTAGTTACTATCTCAGTGTTTTAAAGGTAGTGATTTGCTCTTGTGATCGTTTGTTGTATTCGATATAGAAAACAGAAACAGTAAATTTTGCAGCAGTCCTTATATGGTGAATCATTGATAGAAAGCATAAAAGAAATCGATAGGATTGTATGGGCTATGGTGGTTTACGATGGTGGTGAGTAAATACAACAGAAACAGTGATCGTTAATGTTGGGGTTCTTATAAGTGAAGATGGAGATGAATGATGTTGGTAAGATGGTGAGTTGTACTCGATCAAGGAACAGTAACACACTATGGGTTTGAAATTGTCTCCATTGGTGGTTAAGAGTGATAGTGTACGGGTTCGAAATGATAATAGTTGGAGATGATACTTGGAGTTGTAACCAAATAGTAACAGGATCGAACACTAGTGGTTTAATGGTTAGTTGATAATAAGATACATGAAGTAGAAACCGAAACATATAGTAACAGTGTTGGTTGTGATGGTGGTGGTGATTCTTGGAACGGTGGTGCGTGATGATTCTTCGGTTCAAACATAAACAAGAAAAATGCATCAACGATGGTTGTAGCTGATGAAAACAAGAAGGAGAGGAAGACTAGTGATGGATTTAAATATAACTCTTACATTGTATGCATATATAATGTATAATAGTCGGTTAGTGGAGAGCATTAAAACAAAAACACAGAATGATAATTGAATACACAGTAACAACCAAAAATATTATCAATCGCATCTCTCATGTGATTTTAATAATAATAATATAATAATTATAATAATAATAAATTAATCAATCATGAATCCAGTAATTTAACAATTCATTCACGAGAGTTTACAATGATTCTCTTCCGACACTTTCTTTCGGATTAATATATCGTGCTCTTTGCTAAAGAGTTTACACATAAAGTATTATGAAAAAAAAATCCCCAATTTCTAAATTAAGTCCATTTATTTATTTTTGTTATTAACTGTATGAAACCTGATCAGAAAGATTCGTCTAATATTTTATTTTTAGTTCTAAGTAATATATACGGAGTACTAAAATTTAAGCTAAAAAAAATAAACATATTCCTGTCAAACCTATAATCTCCATAATCTATTTACGGACTGACTTTTATTTTAATTTTCCATAATTTCGCACTAGATTTATATGAACACCAATGAATGCCAACTGAGTATTACAATTAATTAATATATTCAATAAACTTTTATATAGGTTCATTTTAATAATAAATTTCATTATATTTTGAATTAATATATATTTATGAATTTAAAATATATATGCACCTATATTACAAATAGTTGTTCGTGAATCGTCGAGAACAGTCGAAGAGTAATTGAAACAGTTCAAAAATTTTGAGACACAACCTAATAGACTTTGCTTATCGTGTCGGAAATCATATAAAGATTAAGTTTAAATTTGTTCGGAAATTTCCGGTCATCACAAATAACCTGAATGACGTGTGTAACATCTTTTGCAGAACGGATGGGGTCCCTTGTAGTTTGGACTAGCAGTTGCCCCATCTTGTTTACCTTTAAAAGTCTCTTGCCTCTTCAGGTGAGTACTTTTTCCCTTATGGTCTTCCCATTTCCTCTTTCCTTCAGTTGTCTTGACTTCAGTAGTTGGTGCCTTAATCAAACTCTCGGTGATCTGGTCCATGAGTTGGTGTGCCATTTTCATAGCTTCTTGCATAATCTTCGGTTTGAAGAATGTGACATTTCCCTTGATATAGAGTGACAAACCGTCAATATACATCTCAATCTTTCACTTCTCGTTTGCCTCTAATTTGGGACACAACAAGGCTAGTTCCATGAAACGCTTTTCATAGTTGGTGAGATTGGTACTGACAACCTTCAAATTACGTAACTCAGATTCCATTTTTCTGATCTCGTTTCGAGGACAGACTCCTCGATTAGCATCTTTTTCAGTTCTTCCCAAGAGATATCGTATGCTTTATCTACTCCTTCTGTTTTAGCATAATTATTCCACCAAGTAAGTGCACCATCCTGTAACGTGCAAGAAGCATACTTTGACTTGTCTCCGACTGGACAATTACTAATTTTTAAAACGGACTTCATCTTTTCGAACCATCGGGTTAGACTGACTGGTCCTTCAGTTCCACTAAACGTCTACTGTTTGCATGCTTGAAAGATTTTGTATGAGCATCCGTTTCGTGGTTTTGTATTCACGGCTGCTGCTTTTGCTGCCTCTGATGCAGCAATTCTTTCATTCACAAGTTTCTCGACTTGTTCCTCAAACTCGGCATCCGACATTTGAGACATCTTATATGTTTAAATATAATTATAT
This sequence comes from Rutidosis leptorrhynchoides, assembly GCF_046630445.1. Lineage (NCBI taxonomy): Eukaryota > Viridiplantae > Streptophyta > Magnoliopsida > Asterales > Asteraceae > Rutidosis > Rutidosis leptorrhynchoides. Next base: position 280,074,897 of record NC_092336.1, read on the forward strand.
GTTAAGTATATAATTTCCAACAAGTAATGATAAGCAAAAATCGGTAAAAATAGATACGGTCATAGTCCAGACTCACTAATGCATCCTAACAATTACCAATTAGACACATTAATGCAAATTCTGGTTCCCTATGACCTCAGCTCTGATGCCAACTGTAACGACCCGTTAAAATCGCTATTGACGCGGTACGTTATTCATTGATTTCACAGTGAGGTTTTGACCTCTATAAGATACGTTTTGATAAAATATTGCATTCATTAAATAAACAACTTTCTAAACATAGAAAGTTATAAACATATGGCTGAGTGCTTAAGTATAAGCAAATCCCCAAAATACATAAGTTTTGATAACACAGATTGACATCACAACCAAATTATTTATTACACAACATATTTTGTTTTGAATGCAATAAACTTTAAACAAAGCATGGGAGACTCCATGCAGAAAAAAAACACATCATAGAGGAAGCAGTCTAAGGACCTGAGAATAAAACATGCTAAAAAGGTCAACACAAATGTTAGTGAGTTATGGGTTTAATTTCTAGAGTCATAAGTATATAAAGATGGACCACAAGATTTCATCAAAAGTTTATCAATAGATTCTACGTAACAGAGCACCTTGGTAACTAAACTTAACGCTATAATAATAATTACCCTATTCGTTTTAATACATGCAAACCACTGTATCGTAAACTCAAATAACATACGTCTGTTAAAAGGCTAGCGCTACTAGCTCAGACGGGGATGTCAAGCTGTATGGATCCATATACAATTATTCGCGCCCACCAGTCTACATCCTATGTACTGGGAGCTACTAGTTACCAAAGCTAAGGTATTTTCGGTTTAAACTCAGTGTAGAATTAAATAAGTAAATACTTGTGTCCATAGCGTAAAAAATAAAGTGCATTGTAACGACCCGGATTTTTCTGATCATTTTATACCTATGAGATTAATATTTACATAAATTAAACCTTACCAACATGATAAGCAATCTAAATTGTTGAGACTTATGTTTTTGAAAAGAGTTTTACACAACGTTTGACCGTCCAATTTGATCGATGATATCACGAACTATATAACATACGATAATTATACGTTTGTGTATATATATGTATTTATATATATTTAACATGATCTAAGGATGGTTTAACATCTCATTGTGTACTAATAACAATGAGTTATAAATATACTTTGAAACTACTAACTTAAGTTTTCAAAACGATAACTATACGTAACGTTCTTTCACATAAATACTTAAAACTTATAATGCTTATACATGTATCGTATAGATATGTATTTAATCACTTTTAAAGGGATTTTATACATAAAACAATATAAGTATATTTACAAAAGATAGCTATATTTGAATCCTCGTTCCGTTTTCTCAAGATTTCTATACGTATATCAAGGGTATATGTACCCGTATCATACCCAGCTTCTATACGTATTTACTATTAGTATATACACATCAAATCAACATTCTAATCAACCATGTTACTGCCCTAAAGGAGAGGTAACTACTTTTGTAAGATAGTATGACAATTTCACAAGATTACAAGTTAGGAAATTTGTCCATGTCTCCTCCATTTTCACGTTTTTAAGGGGTCTTCCCCATTCCATTTTTGATTCAATTTCTATCTTCATTTATTAGCTAAACACACACACTTTCATAACCCTTAAATACCTACTTCAATTCAGCAAGTTACCATGAAGATCTAGCCATAAAAACAAGCCTTAATCTTCATAAGAAAAACCTTCCAAGAACACTTTAATAATCCTTTCAAGTAAACAAGTTTACTTCCAACCTTTTGATCTAACTACACCACTCTTTGATTTCAAGATTATTTCTTATCTTTTGTAGTAACTTTGTCCAAGTAACTTGAGGTAGTAACCTTGTTCATAATCTTATTCGATTCATATTCATATAGCTATCTTATTTTATGTTGTAAAATTTGAACAACAAGAACATAGTTTGAATGATTTCAAACTTGTTCGCAAACTAAATAGATCATTCTAACTTAACTTTTAAAACACTTTAAGATCTGTAATATATCATAAGGATATGCTAACTTAACAAGATACAACTTGATTTTACAAAGAACGCCTTAAAACTGAATCTACATCGTTGGAGTGCAACCGGGGGCTGTTTTGGGTTGGATAAATAAAAACTATCTTGAACTTTGAATTGGAAGTTCATGTTTTGGAAAAATGATATTTCTTATGAATATGTTAACACATAAAAATTTCATGGTTTAACTCAAAGTGTAAGTATTTTTTAAAAAATGATCATTAAATATTGTTTTTATGATGGAAAATGATCACTTTCATAAGTTTCACCAAAGTTTGACCTATAACCTGTGATTTCGAATATAAACTAAGATATTTTCAGTTCATATTCTTAAAATTTTACTCGATCCAAGGAAGTGGTAAGTTGAACCAACAAAAACGGAGTTGTAATGAAGAAACTACGACTAAAACAAGATTGGGTATCCGAAGCTAGTTTAGCTACGAAAATATTTGGAGAAAAAGTAAATTAATCATATCTTTGCTAATTAATATGATATTTTATATATATTTACTTATGATTTGATTTTATATATTTCAGGACCACCCGTAAACAACACGAGAAGATTAATCATAAGACCTCATGATTGTACGCAACACGTCATTTGACAACACGGTACTTTATGTACGCAACACGTCATTTGACAACATGGTACCATGGGTCGAGATTAATTCTGATCAATACGAATATGATGGGGTCTTTATTTATTTTATTGAGCAACTAATTGTGGACCACTAACATCGGACTGCTAACTACGGACTAAGAAAACATTAAAAGTATTATAAGTATATATATATATATATATATATATATATATATATATATATATATATATATATATAACGATTACTTGAAAAGAAAATATGTTGATATATTATATATATGGTTAGGTTCGTGATATCTATCGGAGACCAAGTCGAGTTAAATACCTTCAAAGCAAAAGTGAGTATATAGTCCCACTTTTAAACTCTAAATATTTCGGGATGAGAATACATGCATTTTATGATTTACGTTATGGACACAAGTGATTAAAAATATATATTCTACGTTGAGTTGTACCACTGACATACTTCCCTGTAACTTGGTAACTACTATTTACATGAGGTATTGTAAACGTGAATCCTGTTGATAGATCTATCGGGCCTGACAACCCCAACCTGACTGGACGACCAGTATTCAACGGTTGCACAGTACTTCGTTTCGGTAAATACACTTGGTACGGTGTAGTAAGATTTCATAATAAAGGGAATATGCGACGTTGATTAAATGTTAAGTATGGTTATCAAGTGCTCAACAACTTAGAATATTTTTATTAAAACGTTTATATATGAAATCTTGTGGTCTATATTTATAACGCTGCCGGTATTAAACCTATATCTTACCAACTTTATGTTGACGTTTTAAGCATGTTTATTCTCAGGTGATAACTAAAAGCTTCCGCTGCAACATGTTGAATTTAAGCAAGATCTTGAGTATGCATATTTGTGTCAAAAATAAAACTGCATATCGGAGAATTTGTAATGTAAAATACGTTGGAAATCGTGTTGTTATCATCACATGTAAAGTTTGTAAGGCTAAGATTATCGCTAAACGATAATCATTATTATGTTGTTTAAACATTGTATTTGTAATAAAAGTTATGGTTTGTATTGTAAAAATGAATGCAGTTTTTGAAAAAAAAAGTCGCATATAGAAGTCAATACCTCGCGATGAAATCATATGTTATTGTATTTATACTTATGGTTAAGGTTGGGTTATGACATGCATGTATTCTCAGGCCAAAATATTTAAAGCATTTAAAAAAAGGGATCTTTAAACTCACAATTTAATATTGAGATTCAGTATTGTAGGTAAATTGCGTAGACGTAATGATAGTAGACGAATGTATGGTTGGCCTTGGATTCCGTTCAATACCCATTATTTCCTTAATTTTAAGGGTTAAAGCCAAAATAGGCCACAAACTTACACAAAGGTACCGATGTCGTCCACAAAATCATTTCCGTCCTACTGTCACCTATAAACTTATAAAAAATGTGCTGAAGTTAACATTTCATTACCGGTTACTTGCTGAACCGGTAAAGTTAATTATTTAACTTTTTTTATTCATTTTATATGTCCCGATGTCGCCCATATACTTTCAGTTGTGTCCTGATGTCGTCCATATACTTTCAGTTCTATTTCGATGTATCATCGACGTGTCATTACTACTTAGAAGCCACGTAATTAACCATTTTGGTTGACGGCTAAAAAAAGTATTTTGTTTATATTAACACATTTTTATAAGTTTGTAGGTGACAGTAGGACGAAAATGAGTTTGTGGGCGACATCAGTACATTTGTGTAAGTTTGTAGCCTATTTTTGGCTTTAACCCAAATTTTAACTGATCATATACATAGAATTGTATATGAATATTTCAAGTGCTAAAAGATGAAAACAGAAATTACGCGAAGTATACTTAAAGGATTTAGAAGATCCGCTGAAAATTGAGTTCGCGGATCAGATTGCGCGCTAATAAAGATTGCGGTTTCATTTCGCCGAGACAACGCGGATGATAGTTAATCCGCACACCGCCAATATTCCAGAAACTATAAATAGAGAGCCTTGCCTCTCATTTATAGGTTGTTGATTTTCCACCATTTGCTCTAGCCTTTGTAATTTTCACTTGTGACTTTGTCCAAGGAATTTTTACATTGTGTTAAGGTGAATTATGCTAATCAATAATCAAGACCGGGTATGGGTGGTTGATCACTTGATTGTTAAAGTGAAAGACGATCATCAGGGCCCAAAACAATCGTCAACATCCCATTTCACCTCCTTAATTTCATTGCACTCAATCCTTAATTAAGTACCTTTAATATAGGATTGATCATTTAGCGCCATCTGTGGGACACGTTCAAAATTAAATTTGAAATTTTTTGATTCGTGCTATCGAACAGGAAAATTGCTTGTTTAATTTTAATCGTGTATTGTTCTGGTGATTTGCAGGTACGTTGCAAAAGTGTACCAGCTGACTCGATCATTTGCCATGACAATTAATGTGAAGCAAGCAAACAGCTCTGTGAATGCTGATGTGCTGCATGATGATTCGCAGAATGCCTTGCCAGTTAACTCTCAGGAAAATGTTAACGCTAACGTGAGCAATTCGGCTCAAGTACCACTTTCCAAAATGTCTAATTCCAATAATAATGTTACTAGTGCTGAACTGCAACTAAAGGTTGCTGCTGATAAGATGGTTGCACGAACAAATTTAAAGCAGAGCCGTGACGAAACTATTGCAGAAGGCAAGCGAGTCAGAATTTTGGCTGGGAAAACAAGTTTGAAAGCAGATAAGGTTATCGGCACTGCTATTGAGCAAGCCAAAAAAGATGGTAAACGTGGTCGTGAATCTCGCATATCGCGTACTTATCTATGGCCATTGAATAATTCAGGATCACATGTTGATCGCTTAGTTATTGAAAATCGCGATAGTGATAGCGATGATGCAGAGCGACGCATTGTTTTTAATTCTATGTATAATTCTAAATTAGAAAAAACGCCAAGAGAGGAAAGCGAGTATTCTGATGACTCAGACAGCGCAGAAGAAGTTGTAAAAATTTCACATGTTAAGCGCAGACGACCGCCAACACCTTTTCCCCGCCATGGGGATTAGGGTGAATCTTCTGATGCTACGCGCAGAGAAAATGCTCAAAATTTCTTAGCGTACGCTTTTAAAAGCATTGTGCCTAAATCAATGCAGCATAAGTATGAGCAACCGAATTTTTTGCAAGATATGATAACTAAGTTTTGTGCGAAGAATACTAATACCCATACAAAAAGGAGACTGAGATCACTATTGCTGCAGACAAGTTTGTCCAACATATTTCTGATTATTCGATTGTTACACCGCCCATTGTGCCTGTAACGTTGGGAGTTTATTCCGGCTTAACTGACGCACTGGATTTTTTGTAGCGGTTTAAAGGAAGTTGTAAGCACTTATAATTGAGATGAACCGTTTGCGTGCCGAGTATTTCCCATGGTTCTACAAGGGTCAGCAAGGTAGTGGTTCCATAGCTTGCAAGCCCGCAGTATCATCGGTTTTATCGATCTTCGCGATAAATTTTTATTGCAGTTTCAGAATCTTTTACCACAAAAGTAGACGCACATCGAGTGCCATGACATTAAGCAGGGCAATAGAGATACTTTAAATGTGCTACTTACACGATATATCTATGAATGCCAAAAGAAACCAAGTTTGAATGAGGATCAAAAGATTTCTGGTTTCTTGCATGCCATCAATTCGCAAAGACACCCGACGCTTGTGCGGCTTTTGAGAAGAGATGTTCCACCAACTTTTGAAAAAGTACAACAAGAAACATATGATTACATTAGAGGTGGCGAAGATAGTGCTATAACCCCTACATGCGGATGGGGTAAAGATAAAAGTTGGCGGGATGATAATGATTCTTTCCGTGATGGAAACAATGATAAATTTCACAGTTCGGGATATCCAAGGCGAAATGGCGACGGTAGTTACCCATGTAGTGACAGACATCAAGGTCAAGGTGATAATCATGGATATAACCGGCGCGATCGCTATTCTTCGCAGAAATGGAATAATGAATCTTTCAACATTATCCAAATGTTAACAAAGAAGCCTAAGGAAATTCTTTTGCAAGAAAGAGTGGCGAGGGCTTTTCCTGATCCTCAGCCTTTAGCAGAGAATAGTAGGCATGATAAGTCCAAGTTTTGCATTTTTTATGATGACTATGGTCATGATACTAACCACTGTTCGGATTTGGCAGAATTAATTGCGGAAGCATTTGAGCAAGGTAAATTGGACCACTTGTTGGTTCAAGGAGCTGCGAGTACTGCAAATGTGATGATCTTACCTACAGAATATAATGCTTCACAAGCGCCAAATGCTGGTGCGATAGTTCAAGCTGACCGGAAAGCCCCCGCAGTAAAGAATTTAGGGGTTAAAATGGTGAGCGAGAAGGAGAATTTGCGTGAAATGCAGGTTATTAATGTGGTGGAGGTTCAAATCGGAATGTCAGTGTTTCAAGTATCTGAGCAATTCACAAATTGGCAATGCGCCTCTATTATTTTCCCTCAATAAACTTGAGCGCGGATTTTGATAAACCAGTTGTGGTTTCATGTTGCATTGTGAACACTGGTATTATAATAATGAAAGTACATGTTGATACTGGCAGTAGTGTGGATATCATGTATGAACAGTGCTTCAACAAATTTCTTGTACATGTTAGGGCTTTGCTAAAACCTACTAGGGTTTCGCTATCTGGTTTTTCAGGGGAATCAACTTGGCCCATTGGTCAGTTGGAATTGCAAATTGAATTGGTAGATGACCGCGATGAACTGCTAAAGCAGCAAGCCTTATTAAACCTTTATGCAGTGCGTAATCAGTATAGGTTTAACATAATTCTTGGGTGCACTGATTTGCGCATGTTTGGTGCAATATCATCTACATTCCATGGAATGGTAAAGTTTTCTACTTGCAATGGTGTTGGTATGTTAACTTCGGTGGTAATTGAACCAATGTGCACGATGATTACTGCACGAGAAGGCATTGGTATTGAAGGACATGCGGTGCTCGCAGAATAGCGTAAATGTTTGGAGTAGATAAACATTTTAGTGATTGATTACTTAATCACGTTTATTGTATGCGCACTGTGTTGCATTGTTTTTATTAATAATTGTCATTTCTTGAAAAGTGCGAATAAAAAGTAATGAACTTGTGTTTTAGCGATTGTTTCTATACAAAGCAGAAAACACTGCGTGTGGCCACGCGCAGTAATAATCTTGCAGAATACAAACGCATAAATATTATAACACCAAGTAACATTCTTGAACAAAAATTCAGCTAAGCACTAATAAAAATTATAAGGTATAAAGGCATTATTTTGCTAAGTAATGATGACGCATACTCATGTGCTAACAATGCAGATTTTCATCAAATACTATCTTCAAAGCCGAGTGATGAAACTGCCCATTCGTGCTAAGTCATAAATGTTGCGAAAGGTTTAAAATCCTAAGTATTTGATCTCGCCATACTTAGATGCTTCGCAATGCTAACAAAATTGCCTAAGGATCGTTTTGGCGGACTTAGAAGATTCATAATGTATAAATCTATATAAGTACATATTGTTTCTTGAAAGTACATACTTATTATGTGCACAATAATAAGAGTTGGAAGTTGCAAAGGACAAGTCTAGATGATGAATATATTGAGTAAAGCGCTATAAAAATAAATAGAGTTGCAACTGCGAAATAAAAAGTTTTCATTAGTAAAAAGCTATGTGAAGCGTGTTGAAATAAAAATAACGCAATGCACGATTGCGAGTACAAATACATTAGTTACACGAAAATACGATAGCTCGAGTGCCTTGATTTCTTCAAAGGTTACATTCTCCTTCCGGCTAATCTCCTTTAAAGCTGGAATGGTAACCTTTGCGACTTCTTTTTTGGCTTTCGAAAGAGCTTCCAGCACTTCTTCTGTTGGACATATTTCACATGCAATGTCAGAAGGAAGCGGTTGGGAAGGGTCGCCAAGTCAGCAAAGCAAGTCATACCATTTGCAGTGAGTGGTGAGTTTAGATGCTTGCGCATACGCTCTGAATTTCTCTGTTACCGGCGCAGAGTCCATAACCTTGTCACCAAGCTCGGGCAGATATTTGACAAGTTGCGCAAACTGATTTTCAGCAAATTCTGCTCTATTTTTTAGAGCGGAAGCTTCATCTTGCGACTGTTTAAGCGCATCTTCAGTCTTCTTAAGTTTTTGCTCCAGCTCTTGAATCTTCTGGAGTTGAGCTAGAGGAACTGCGCACTTCTTATCATAATGTTCCAAAATGGTGTTGAACCATTCGACGTTATCCACGGTTAAGCAAATTGCATTAAAGCAATTCTTTATCCGCTGTCTTTCGGCTTCTGCAAATGTAAGTTCACTATATTTTGCGTGCACACTGTTTGGCACAAATTTGCGGAGTTTCCTGTAAAGTTTGTTGGCATACTCTTCTTCTGCGGCATCTACGGTGTCGTCATTGCGATTTGATGTTTCAGCCTCTGAGGGAATGGTCAAATCTTCATCATCGGGTGTTTGAAAAATACCTTCTGGGATATCCCCACCTATGGTGAATGTCTCTTCTGCCTCCTCAGATGAGCCTGAAATAACAACTAAAAGCGGATAAGCAAATAAAGTGAATAAATGTATAAATGCAGTCATAATATCAAAATGATGTGCGAAACTATGCGGAATAAAAATAACTTACTTGTTTTTTCTTCCTCCGCTATACGAGTTGTAGTTGTGCGTTGGCGCCTTTTGCGAGGCAGAGTAACCTCGTCAGCTACTGCTTTGCGTTTTCCCCAGTCTTGCCACCAGGGATGGTAAAAGTATTCAGAATTGGTTCGTCCATGATGATGATTGCGCTATCGCCTTCTTTTGGGCTGCGCACAGGCTTAATGGCTCGAACCTCTGCCATCCTCATCACTTGGTCAAGGCCAACTTCTGCAAAATCATATGTGTGTTAATTTTAATAAAATAACATAAATCTTTGCGCAAAAATAAATCAGTAGCGTTATACCATTATTAGAAGCGTCAATTAATAAGACGTTATGCTCACGCCATAACCAATATATGGAGACCCTGCTGATATATAGCGGAACATTGCTATATGATCGCATTATTAAACCAGCACCCTTGATCAATTTGAGGGTTTCATTTTCAAGATTATCTGGTGTGACCTTCTCATTAGCATGAACACCAAGCTCTGTGCACCAAGTTTTGACAATATCGCTAGAACCATGAGCAGTATTATTGATGAAGAAAAACGAGCTACGCTAGTTCCCAATTGAATCTTCGGGAGTGGTCATCACGCCATGATGGCCATGGAATGAAAACCACCCCGCATCATGAGGAGTGATGCTGTTAAATGAGCGAAAAATGTTAAGCTGCGGTTGTTTGTTAAGCGTGTTGCAGAACATTTCAAAAGGAACGATCTTTTTAACTGTATTTGGATGCAATTGTGCAATCGCAGCCTTATAATTTTCGCACACGCTAAGAAAGAAAGGGGTTAAGGGAAGTCATAGATTTCCGTGAGAGATAGCGGCCTCGTAAATGGTAATAATGTCTTTGGGCGGAGTATTATCCCTATCTTCTGCAGATGGAGCAGTGGGTTAAAATTGAGCTAACAAAAGGTAGTGTTGCTTTAAGAGTTCAATTTTTTCTGCTGACATATATGAAACAAACGACTCTGGTGTGTTGGCAAACGAAGATGACGGTGTAGAGGGGGCTGCCATTTTATTTTCTAGAAAAAAAGTGGGAATACGGTAATAAAATTGGTTTAAGGCAAGAATCGCTAAATGGAAAGTAGAAGATTTAGATTTGATAAAGATTGATTGCAAAGAAATTGATTATGAAAGTGTAAAGTTTGTAATGTGAATCACTTTGCTATTTATAATTAAAATTGGGACGAAGAAGTTGTAAGGGTAATGATAAAATGTTAACGGTCAGAATTACTGTAACGCATCAACGGTAATTAAATAGCTGTTACAGAGTTGCTCGATTTGACAGATTTTCAGCATAACAGCCGCTATTACGAGTAATCATTGTGAATATTTTGACAATTGACTATCAAAAGATATATATTATTTACCTCAGTTAAACGGTAATAAATTAACGGTTTAAAAGCCATTGTGACTTGCTGCAAAGACACTTTTTAATGGCGAACTTTATTTTTTAGAGTTTATCATGCTGCATTTTTATGCAAATTGTACCATAATAAACTAGGGGGGACTTGATCATATACATAGCATTGTATATGAATATTTCAAGTGCTAAAAGATGAAAACGGAAATTACGCGAAGTATACTTAAAGGATTTGGAAGATCCGCTGAAAATTGAGTTCGCGGATCAGATTGCGCGCTAATAAAGATTGCGGTTTCATTTTGCCGAGACAACGCGAATGATAATTAATCCTCACACCGCGAATATTCCGGAAACTATAAATAGACGGCGTTGCCTCTCATTTATAGGTTGTTGATTTTCCACCATTTGCTCTAGCCTTTGTAATTTTCACTTGTGACTTTGCTCAAGGAATTTTTACATTGTGTTAAGGTGAATTATGCTAATCAATAATCAAGACCGGTTCGTGGTGGTTGATCACTTGATTATTAAAGTGAAAGACGATCATCAGGGCCCAAAACAATCATCAACATCCCATTCCACCTCCTTAATCTCATTGCACTCAATCCTTAATTAAGTACCTTTAATATAGGATTGATCATTAACCAACTTGAAACGCGATATAAAACACCCGTGTATAACCTGTTTAAGTAAATAACTGCTAATCTTGAATCTTTAACTAGTAATTTGATAAGAATGAATATGTGCTTATGTGTGTTTTAACTCATTTAGAAAACTTAAATATATAGGAAAAATAAATCAATAGAAACAAAATTCATGGATTAAAGAAATATAATTCATGGAGTAAGTAAACAAGACTTGTAAATAAATATTTTAATTACTATTTATTTTAGTTAGGATAAGTAGCAATTAATTAGTTTTTAGTACATAGTAGGCAACATAAGTGCAAGTGATTTGTTAATTGTGATGTATTCATTGAATAACTTATTAGTTAGTTATTGATGTTATGCGAGGTGTATATGAAATAGCTTATATTTTACTAGGAAAAACTATTAAATACAATACAATTTTACACAAGATATTTATTTATTTATAGAATGGATATACTAAAACCTTGCTACAACACTTATAGGCAGTGTACCTAATTGTACAGTAGTGTAGTTTTTAGTAAGTCCGGTTCGTTCCACAGGGAATCTTTTAAACAAAGCGTAACGCTATATTAGTTTTAATTTATAAAAATACAAATATATATAAGTAATATTATTATAAAAAGGGGGTTTTTACCGTTTAATGACCGGTTTGTCAATTTTTAAAACTTTAGTTGCAGTTAAAACCTAATGTAAAATATAAAATAAATAAAAGACTTAATTTAAAGCGTGAAGTAAATAACGATAATGAAATCAATAAATAAAAGTACGATAAAATAAACTTGCGATAATTAAAGAGTACGATAATTAAAAGTGCAATTAAATACAACGACAATAAATAAAAGTGCAATTAAATACAATAACAATAAATAAAAATGCAATGATTAGAATTGCAATTAAATATGAAAATAAAGAAATTATGCTAATTTAAACTTCCGTAATCATGATGTTTGACGTGTTGATTTTTAGTTTATTCCCATGGGTTAATTGTCCTTTATCCTGGATTATTTAATATGTCCGTCTGGTTTTTGTCCATAACAGTCCATCAGTCATAAATATAAAGTGCGAGTGTCCTCGTCAAATTATCCTTATACCCGAAGTCAAATATTCCAACTAATTGGGGACTTAAACTGTAACAAGGTCTTAATACTTTGTTTAATAATTACACCAGGATATCGACTGCGTGTAACCCAAGGTTTTAATACTTTGTTATCAATTATGCCAAGTGTCCTTGTACATAATTTCACCCCTGTTTTAATAATTCCATAGACTATTAATCCATTCCCGTATCCGGTTAAATGAACGATTATTAGTACTTATAAATATCCCGCCCATCGTGTCCGATCGAGTGTATATGGTTATTTATAGGGACGTCCAATTGTAAATCTTTATATTAAAATTAACAAACTATCATTTAGTTAAACAAGTATAAAGCCCATTAATAGCCCATAGTCTAATTTCCACAAGTGTCGCTCTTTTGTTCAAACCCCAATTATGGTACAAAGCCCAATTACCCAAATTTAAATATTTAGCCCAACATCATGATTACTTCGGTATTAAATAAGCATAATAATAACTTAGTTACGAGACATTAAATTAAAAAGGTTGAACATAACTTACAATGATTAAAAATAGTGTAGCGTTACACGGACAAAATTTCGACTTACACCCTTACAATATGCACTAACATACCCTTATTATTAGGATTTAAAATTAAAATTAAAATATAAATATATATATATATATATATATATATATATATATATATATATATATATATATATATATATATATATTACGTATGATGAATGAGAAAAAGATGTGTAAAATTCGGCCGAATGCTCGGCCTTTTAAAGGTGGATTTCTGACTTTTTGGGCTCCACGAGTGCGGCCTTTTTGGTCTTCAAAGCTCCGCGAGTGCGGAGCTGTGGATTCCAGCTCACACAAGTTTGGCTCCTAGCTTGCCGACGGATTATATAATATAATATATATATTAATTTTAAGAATTAATTATATATTATATTATATTCATGTGCATAGTTGACTTGTAATTTTTAGTCTGTTGCGTCGAGCGTTGAGAGATGACTCTGGTCACGGTTCCTGATTTTCGAACGTCCAAGCGTACAATTTAATATCTTGTATTTTGTGTTTTGAATCTTGTACTCTTGTAATTTTGAGACGTTTCTCATCAATAATTGGAACCACTTTGATTGTATTTTGTACTTTTGAGCTTTTTGGTCGTTTGCGTCTTCAATTCGTCGAATCTGTCTTTTGTCTTCACCTTTTATTATTTAAACGAATATTACTTGTAAATAGGACAACTGCAACTAAAAGCTTGTCTTTCTTGAGGAATAATGCTATGAAATATATGTTCGTTTTTAGCATTATCAAATATTCTCACACTTGAACGTTGCTTGTCCTCAAGCAATATATTCTTGAATATACAAGAATCACTTCTTTATTCTTCACACTTTGTACATCAGTGATTTCTTTACGGCGGTATAAACAATGGTAGTAACGATGTGGTTTACAGTCTCACATGACTTATGAAAATTTAGATCCATTAAGGAAATTGGATCTTTATGAAAACATTTGATCTTTTGAAAATTCAATCTAGTTTTTACCCTAGATAAGTTTTCCGGAATAACCCTTCACCGATGTTTGCAAATTGTTTTTGTGGGTTTGGTGGGTTTTAGATTTGAAAATTTTAACTCAAAACTTGTGGTTTTGTGTCACCCACTTGCTAACCTTGTATTGGGAAAGCAACACGTCCAGTATACTTGCTCCGTATATTACCTTTCGGTAAACTACCGTCCGGTTGTAAAGGAAAGCGTTGAACAAGCAACTGTTCAGGCAATGTCCCCTGACATGCTTTTATTTTGGTCTGGCAATGTCCCCTGTCGGACGCAATTACTATCCTTTGTAGGAGCAATAGTAAAGCTCACCCTTATAATTTTTTGGTCTGGCACAAGGTCCTGTCTTTGACCATGCTATGCAACCATCGTTCTTACGGTTGACACCCGATTTGGTTCATGTGACCTAATAAATTCCAGGTGAATTCCTAGGATTTTACGTTCAATGGTAATGAACGCATTAAAAATGGGTTTTCAGAAAACAAATCGGTTTGTAATTTTGATCAAAATATTTTCTCGTTCAAGCTCGAGTTTAGATATCATCGAATTCCATGAGTTTGTAATTCTCAATCTTTAAGGTCAATCTCTAGGATTGAGTAATATCAGTCTTAAAAGCTAATTTTTGATCTTTAAGGAGATTATCCTTTCTGGGGATCTGATTCATTAGTCTTATCCAGCTAATTTGCACGGCATCCTCCCCATTTTACGAGACAGATCCTCTCATGGTTAGGATAAGTCTGACCACTTGTCGACCCTGTTTAATGCTGAGGTCCGTGGATTTCCTGCTGATTTTAGAGATGACTTTTCTAGATTTTTCGTCAACCTACAGCTGGTCTGGACGACAACTTCATGACCTAAATCAAGAAGCGCGTTTCTTTTTCGGAAGACTTTACTTCATTTTAACGATGGAATTGATTCATCGTGTAGATCCATCTTTCTTTCAAATATATTACAGTAAATCGATTAAAACTGATTAAAATCGTCCAAAACAAAAGTATCTTCAGTTATTTGTTACAAAAATATGTGTCTTATGATTTAAATAACTTGGTAAATTTTCCCACACTTGGCTTTTATTTTCTTTTATTTGCCTTTTTATTGTCCTCTATTCCATTTTAAATGAATTCTAACATTTTGGTTTGTTTCTCAATTTATGTCCTTTCAGAGGTAACAATAATTTCGGCGTTAACACCTAGTTTTATCGTTCATAAATATGTATAAACATGATTTTGAGTTCATTTAATTGAAAATTTTGAAAATTTTTACTAGAATTGGGTAGTCAGTATATAAGACTAGGGCTGTTCTTTATTATCAGAGAGCACTAGATTCTAATACAACTACTGCGTTACTAGTATTTTTAATGGTAACCAAGTGTATAAGTTAAAATTTTTAAAAATCCGAAAGAATTTAACCCCTTCCCACACTTAAGATCTTGCAATGCCCTCATTTGCAATAAATCAGTAACAATTTAAATTATTGAGGGTGATTAGCGTAGAAAAATGATTAAATTTTACCAAAGTTTCCAAACATATTGGCGTTTGTTTGCTGAATGATAAATGGTGCATATCATTTGTTCATTCCGTCTTGTTGTATATCACATTTGTTTTTCGTTTTGTCGTCAAAATTAATAGCTTTTGCTGAACTTAATGCCAGTCTTTGAAAATGCATTGTTTTACCCTGTTTTGTATATGAGATAAACTACAAACACATATATACATATTTTTGAAGTTGGGTTTTCACACCACATTCAAAAATTATTAAAATCTAATAAAGTTAGAAAATTATAAAAGCTATTATAATAATAAAATAAGAAATAAGAAAAAAGAAAATTAAGAATTAGTAACATTACAATAAAATAAACAAAAATAGAAAATTACGGATGAGGAGGATGGTTCCAGTGTGGGTCCCAAGCGTATCCATAGATGTTGTAAAATGCTTGGGCCGGGTCATATGTAGGATATGGTGGTCGGTTCTCTAAAGCCCAAGGAGCAAATTCGGGCATAACGGTAGGAATGTATTCTCTACCTACATGTGTACAATGACTTATGATTTGGCTTTGATGATACTGCCAATCTTGAAATGCTTTTTGTCTAGCCATTTCATACTCGTGTCGAGCCATAAAAATTTGCATTTTCGTCATTGGATTACCCCCTCCCGGTTGACCTTGCTGTTGATCTCTCTCAACCTGTGGATGCCTGCCATCATAACATGCTGCCACGTTGTTTCGTTTCTTTAAGACCTTAGCACCATGATAAACATGCAAATCTATTCTATCGCGGGGTTCTGGTTCTGCCATTAATAATCCCCCTCGACTTCTATCCATACCGAGATATTCAGCAATCAAAGTAACAAATATACCACCTCCTATTATGCTACCACGCCTCATACCCCTAACCATAGTCAATAAATAATAACCCATACAAAAAGGTATACTTACAGTGCTGTGTGGGTCTCGAACACACATGTGGTAAAACAAATCCTGTTCATTTACCTTTTCCTTATTCTTACCTCGTTGTGTAATCGAATTTTCTAAAAACCTATGGATTACTCTTAATTCAGCTCTATCAATATCAAGATAAGAGTATAATCCCCCCTGGAATCAGCGATGGCTAGTCATCCTACTCCATACGTCATTCATATCAAAATTCTCATCCACCCTCCTACCATAAACTATTAACCTCTGGCAATCATAAGATGCTAGCTCCTCGGGCGTATATATACCTAAAGCCCGAGCCATGTCTAGTAAGGACATATGGTGCATCTCCCCTCCTAATAAAAATCTAATAAAACTACTATCGGTTAAAGTATCTACCCGATCATTTATTTCAATAGTACACAATAACTCTATACACCATTCTCTATATACAGGTCTACGCATGTTGAATAAACGTACCCAATCATTAAAAGTAGAATTACCATACCTTTGAGTAAGTAATTCCCTGATTGGCTCGGCCAATTCCACTACCTCTAATGGTGCCCAATCTATAATTCTGGGTACCTCAACATTATTAGACACAAGGTTGTGCAGGTTCTTTTGATATTTTGGGTAGTCTATCCAATATCTATCAAATCTCAAATTCGGATGTAAATCTGCCTGATGAATGTTTGAATATGAAATAATTGGGTGAGGCATATCTTGTCCGTATTGGTTATTAATTTCCTGTTGATTTGCATCTTCCGGAGGAGCATTGCGAGCCTGAGATGAAGATTCACCCCTTTCAGTCTGCAAAATATATCAAACACAATTTTTGTGCATCCAAATATGCATTAGTTATAGCAAAATCATAAATCTAAACAATTACAATGACATGTTTAATTCATATTAAACTCTATATACATTTTCAAAATATTAACAATTCTACACTTTTACAAATATACATATATGAAAATTTATACAAAGTTCCTTCGTATTTATCTTTTAAAACATGTCAAAAACAATCATTATAACAATTAAATAAGTTCCTCATGGTATTCATATCAATTAAATCACGTTTATGCTATTTTGGTTCAAAAAGTCCACTTTAATCTTCATAAATCATGTTTAGGATCAAAGTTTTGATCATTTAGCAACCTGAACATGTTACACTACTTAATTTAGCATAAACTAACAACAAAATTCGGCCATAACCTGTTTATATCAAAAAGCCCTAATTTTGCTCAAGAACACAAACCCTAGATTACTCAAAAATTGAAGTTCAAAGCTTCTAATCATGTTAAATAGCATTAATCTAGGTTATACAAGCATAATACACAAACAATTGAAGCATTATTACACTAGAAAGCATCAAAATCAAATTGTGTATGAAATTGTTCAAGAACACTAAAAATTTGGATTAAATGGTGTTTAGGTGTAGAAATTTACCGATTTCCTTGAGTAATTCCTTGATAATAGTCTCCTCATTGTGATTTTAGCAATAAATTTGACGATTATTGGTGAAAAATTGCGAATTTGAGAGGTATTTGTGTGTGTTTTTTGTGAAAAATGAGTGAGGTGGTGAAGGGGACTGGTCTGTTCGACCAGTTAACCCTTCTGGGTTTTCTGACCTCCGCGAGTCGCGGTGGTTTGCTTTTTTTTTTATTTTATAAAATCTTATAACTTTTTTTAAAAACATTTAATTAATTAAATTCTAAAAATTTTGTTTTCCTTTAGGAGCGAGGGTGTTTCGGATCGTTGTCCTAGTCCGTCCCTCGACAAAATTTTAAAATTTGTCAATTCAAAGCGCGGTTTTAAAAGCAAAGATTTTTGGATTTTTTAATGTTTTTGGCATACTTTAATTCAATAAGATTAAAAATAATGATAATAAAAGTTCTCGTCCCTCCCTCGGATAAAGCAATTTCGGTTCAACGACCTAGTCTTCAACTTACGACGAATTTTAAAAATCATATTTTTAACTTAGAGAAATAAAGTAAATTTTTGTTTTTATAATCACCCCAAACTTAAATTAAAAATTCATATTATTAAAATTAAAAATTCACACCAAACTTATATTATATTTTTGTTTTTATACATACAAACTTATATTAAAAATATTAGTTTTTCAAATATTTACAATTTTAAATATATATTAATTTAAAAAGTTTACAATATTATTTTAATATTAATTTTAAAAACAAAGTAAAAATAAAATTAAAAATCTTTTTGGTCTTTTATCCCACTTTGATCAATCAAATATTATCAAAAATATACGCCCCTCTTTTCGGTAAAGTAATTTCGGTACCATGACCTAATTTAACTCATGACGAATTTTTGAAACATTTTGGGTTGATTGATTAAAGATATTTATACCTTAAGAATAAACGTTAAATTTTGCAGTGATGTAATAAATTTTTGTATGATATCAATAATTTCGGTCGCAAGACCTAATTTTATCGAATACCAATTTAATACTTTACAAATTAGATTTTATTATCAAAAGGTTAAAAATTAAAATAAAAATAAAAACTGTACAAACTTACCTGTGAAATATATTTTTCAGTGATATACTCTAGCCCATTCATAAGATAGTCGGACTAATTGATTTTCCATGGCTACATAGGCGTAACCTCGAGCATTTAACGTTTTTTCTTCTAAACATATAAACGGTCCATCTCTGCATAAAGTAACGAATTCGGTATTGGAATATGTCTGATTCGTCGAACATTTTCCTTCGTGTGACCATTTTCCGCATTTGTGACATCTTTCAAGGTGTCGTGCTCTTCTTTTCGCTGCGGATTTTGATTTTCCTTTACCAAATTGTAACTTATTATTTTTGCATCTGGATTCTTTTCTTACTCCGTCCAATTTACCTCTGATTAATGATACTATTTCACTTGAAAGGGTGTCATTATTACCTTTAGTGATCAAAGCGTGTAGCATTAGACCAT
Organism: Rutidosis leptorrhynchoides; assembly: GCF_046630445.1. Classification (NCBI taxonomy): domain Eukaryota; kingdom Viridiplantae; phylum Streptophyta; class Magnoliopsida; order Asterales; family Asteraceae; genus Rutidosis; species Rutidosis leptorrhynchoides. The sequence continues at coordinate 280,094,237 of NC_092336.1, forward strand.
GGTTTAATTCACAGGAAGTCTTCATTTCGTAAAACCTAAAAAAAATAAAAATTCAGAATGGGGGGAGAAGACTAGTTCTTTAGGGTCTGCTAGGGAAAGACCATTCGGGTTCCATTTTCTAGAACTACACGAAAACAGAAAATCTAACTCTAACAGAAATACATATTATCCTTAAAAGACTTGATTCTCCCCACACTTAGTTAGCTGTGGTGTTGAAATTGTGATTAACTTCGTTGTCAACTTACATCTGACTATCTATGTAATGTTTAACTCTGTGACCATTAACCTTAAATTCAATCCCATTTGAATTTATTAATTCTACTGATCCGTATGGGAAAACTCTTTTGACTATGAATGGTCCAGACCATCTTGATTTCAATTTTCCAAGAAATAGCTTGAATCGTGAATTGAAAAGAAGAACTCTATCTCCTTCTTTAAATTCTTTTGAACTTCTGATTCTTTTATCATGCCATTTCTTCGTTCTTTCCTTATAGATTAGCGAATTTTCGTATGCTTCTTGTCTTAATTCTTCTAATTCGTTTAGTTGACTTAATCGTAGATGTCCAGCTTCATGTAAATCAAGATTACATGTCTTCAAAGCCCAAAATGCTTTGTGTTCAATTTCTACTGGAAGATGACATGCTTTTCTGTAAACGAGTTTAAAAGGTGTGGTTCCAATTGGAGTTTTGTAGGCTGTTCTAAAAGCCCAAAGTGCATCCTCCAATTTAATGGACCATTCCTTCGGATTTGATCCTACGGTTTTCTCTAGAATACATTTTAAAGCTTAGTTGGTATTTTCAACTTGTCCACTTGTCTGTGGATGATAAGCAGTGGAGATTTTATGAGTTACTCCATATCTTTTAAGAACTTTCTCAAGTTGATTATTACAGAAATGAGTTCCCCGATCACTTATTAAAGCTTTCGGTGTTCCAAACCTTGCAAAAAGACGTTTTAAAAATTTGACTACAACTCGTGCATCATTAGTTGGGAGAGCTTGTGCTTCCGCCCATTTAGATACATAATCAATGGCTACGAGAATGTAGAGATTATTATGAGATTTTGGAAATGGACCCATAAAGTCAATACCCCAAATGTCAAATACTTCACATACTTGAATGACATTTTGTGACATTTCATCACGTTGACTTATTTTTTCGGCTCTTTGACAAGCATCACAGGATTTGCAAAGAAGGTGTGCGTCTTTGTAAATTGTAGGCCAATAGAATCCAGCATCATAAACTTTTTTTGCTGTTAGTTGAGGCCCATAATGCCCTCATGTTGGTCCTGTGTGATAATGGTTTAAGATTTTACTAGCTTCCTCCCCGAATACACATCGGCGTATTATTCTATCGGGACAACTTTTAAACAAATGTGGATCTTCCCAGAAATAGTGTTTTATATTACTAAAGAATTTCTTTCGTTTTTGGTACGACAATCCTTTTTCAAGGAATCCACATACTAAATAGTTTGCATAGTCTGCAAACCATGGAATTTCATTATAATCTATCTTCAATAGATATTCATCAGGAAAGTTGTCTTGTATGGCCGATTCATTTAGAACTTCTAATTCGGGATTTTCAAGACGAGAAAGATGATCAGCGGCGAGATTTTCTGCTCCTCTTTTTATCTCGGATTTCAATATCGAACTCTTGTAAGAGTAAGATCCAACGAATTAATCTTGGTTTAACATCTTGTTTCGAAAATAGGTATCTAAGAGCAGAATGGTCAGTATAGACCACCGTTTTAGCTAGAACGAGATATGAACGAAATTTATCAAAAGCAAAGACAATAGCAAGGAGTTCTTTTTCAGTAGTTGTGTAATTTGTTTGTGCTCCTTGTAAAGTCTTACTAGCATAATATATAGGTTGAAATCGTTTTTCAATCCTTTGTCCTAAAACGGCTCCCATTGCAAAATCACTTGCATCGCACATTAGTTCAAATGGTAGATTCCAATTTGGAGTTATCATAATTGGCGCATTATCTGAAACGATGAATGGAGCATCCTTTTCTAGGAGTTTATTCATAGGAGTGGCAATTTTAGAAAAATCTTTTATGAAACGTCGGTAAAAACCGGCATGCCCTAGAAAACTCCTAACTCCTCTAACATTGGTGAGATGTGGAAGTTTAGCAATTACATCTACTTTAGCTCTATCCACTTTAATTCCTTCCTTTGAAATTTTATGTCCAAAAACGATGCCTTCTTTAACCATGAAATGGCATTTCTCACAATTAAGTACTAGATTTGATTGTTCGCATCTAATAAGCATTCGTTCAAGATTAACTAGACATGATTCAAATGTATCACCGAAGACTGAAAAGTCATCCATAAAAACTTCCATGCATTCTTCTATCATGTCGTGAAAAATCGCCATCATACCCCTTTGAAAGGTTGCAGGGGCGTTGCAAAGTCCAAATGGCATGCGTTTGTAAGGAAAAGTACCATAAGGGCACGTGAACGTGGTTTTCTCTTGATCCTCGGGTGCTATTGGAATTTGAAAGTATCCGGAAAAACCATCAAGAAAACAATAGTAACTATTTCCGGCTAATCTTTCCAACATTTGATCAATGAAAGGTAAGGGAAAGTGATCTTTTCTGGTGGCGTCATTTAATTTTCTATAATCAATACATACACGCCATCCTGTTACAGTTCTAGTTGGAATAAGCTCATTTTTCTCATTTGTGATGACAATCATGCCACCCTTCTTAGGCACGCATTGAACTGGGCTTACCCATGGACTATCAGAAATTGGATAAATTAAACCTGCATCAAGCAGTTTAATAATTTTTTTTTAACAACATCTTGCATATTAAGATTTAGTCTTCGTTGGCGTTGCACATACGTTTTATGACCTTCTTCCATAAGGATTTTATGTGTGCAATACGAAGGACTTATTCCTTTAATATCATGAATCTTCCATGCAATAGCTGGTTTATGAGCTTTTAGCACAGAAATGAGTTGAGATTTTTCATTTTCAGTAAGAGAAGACGATATTATTACAGGTAATTCAGATTCACCATGTAAATAAGCGTATTCCAAATGGTTTGGAAGTGGCTTTAACTCTAATGTCGGAGATTCTTCTATCGATGATTTATATCGATATCTGTCTTCTTCTTTTAGCATTTGAATTTCTTCTGTTGTTGGTTCATATCCATTAGCCATAAGTGTAGCTAACATTTCAGTTTCATCAATTGGTTCAGTTCCTTCTCCTAAAGAACATTATCCTGTTCCTTGTAATTCTGGAAATTCTTCTAACAATTCTGCATGTGATTCTATAGTTTGAATATAATAACATGCATCATCTGCAGATTGCGGTTGTTGCATTGCTCTATCAACAGAAAAGGTAACACTCTCATCCTCTATACTTAGGGTAAGTTTTTTACCGAACTCGTCTATCATTGCTAGGCTTCAAGTTTCTCTTTTCTCATTTTACTCGGGTAAAGAAGTGGTGGTTGGTATGGTTTAACATAAGGTTTAGCCTTAACTGTGTTATCTTCATTAACCTTTTCAACTACCGGTTCTTTTTCCTTATCTTGATCAGGTTGTGGTTCTTGTGAAGTAGGAATATCTTCATTAGAAATTACAGGTATTTCAGGTGGTTTAAGTGTAATACCACTTCTTGTGGTAATGGCTTTAGCTGTTTCATTCCGGGGGTTAGCATTTGTATCACTAGGTAGACTTCCCGGTTTTCTTTCACCTATTAACCTTGCTAGGTTACTTACTTCTTGTTCTAGATTTTGAATAGAAGCTTGTTGATTTCAAAATGCTTGAGCATTTTGTTCATTGGTTTGTTTCTGAGATGTGAAAAATTACGTTTGAGATTCAACTACCTTTGTCATCATATCTTCTAAATTTGGCTTTTTATCATCGGTTTATGGTGGTTTGTTTTGAAAATTAGGTCTTTGCTGATTGTAAGTATTATTGGATACTTGTTGATTACTAGGACCTTGTTGGTTGTTGTATGGAACATTTCAATTATAATTCTGGTTTTGGTTGTAAATTGGTCTTGGCGGTTGATAATTATTCTGGTAATTATTTCCAGGCCTTTGGTTTATATATGAAACATTCTCTCTTTATTCCATTGTTAGTTCAATACTGAGACAATCTTTTGTCAAATGTGGTCCTCCACACTGCTCACAACTAATTCGTATTGAGTGAATATCCTTAGTCATCTTTTCCATTCGTCTCTCGACAGCATCTATCTTTGCGGAAATGGAATCTAAATCATGGCTAGAATCGGCTCCAGCTGCTTTAGATGATCTAACGATATCTTTTTCTTGGTGCCACTCATGTGAGTGGGAAGCAGTGTTATCAATAATTTTGTAAGCATCAGTTTCTGTTTTCTTCATAATAGAACCACCAGCTGCTATGTCTATGTCTTTTCTTGTAGTGATGTCGCATCCTTGGTAGAATATTTGTACTATTTGACAGGTGTCTAAACCATGTTGCTGACATCCTCTCAATAACTTTCCAAATCTTGTCCATGCCTCATATAGAGTTTCATTTGGCTTCTGTGTGAATGTAACAATTTCTCCTTGAAGTCTCACGGCTTTGGATGCCGAAAAGAATTGTTTAAGAAATTTTTCAACTAAAACGTCCCATGTATCAATCGCCCCTTCAGGTAACGATTCTAACCAATCTTTGGCTTCTCCCTTTAAAGTCCAGGAAAATAACATGAGATATATCTGTTCATCTTCAACTTCTCTTATTTTAAATAGTGTGCAGATCCTATTAAAGGTACGAAGATGTTCATTTGGATCTTCCTTCGGTGCACCACTAAATTGGCATTGATTAGTCACCATGTGTAAAATTTGTCCTTTGATTTCATAATCTGGCACATTAATGTCTGGATGAGTAATTGCGTGACCTTGACCAGTGCGTTTAGCTCTCATTCGGTCTTCCATACTTAAAGGTTCCAGATTCTCCATGATTGAATTTGTTGAATCTGAATCACTAGAGGATTCTGATTTAATGGTTCGTTCCTCAACAATCTCTGTTTGAATGATTGGTGGTTTCGGAGGAAAAATTAATGGTTCAGGATCTATGAATCGTCCCTGAATATTCTCCGAATTCTCAATTGTGAGGTCGGGTTCAAAAAATGGATTATCGAAAATTTGAATTGGAGTACTTGGTCGACTGGATGACGATTCTAAAGAAAAATCAACGGCGAAAATATTTGCTAGATGTCTTGATCGAGTTACAGGTGGTGAACGTACAAAAGGTGGTGAACGTTTTGCTCGGTGCATTCACTGAACATCCTATTAGTTTTTTAAAAAGAAAGAAAAATTATATAAGTTATCCAATTAATAGACTTTTCTGATTTTGCCCACGTTTCGAATAGCCAAAAGATGCAGCAGAGGGACAGGATTCGTTTGGTCTCAATATAATTGAGTACTGTTTGGCTCCAATAACCCGGTCCACGTATAAATCCAACTATTACTACGAACCAGAAAATTTTGATGTCTATCAATTTAACCACTTAAAATAAATTTTCGTAATTTTAAGAAATTTTAGAAAAGAAATAGAATAAAATCAATGTCCTAAAACTAGAATTGCGAGAAATAAGAAAGAAAAAGAGCGTGTCGGTATTAAAATTGGAGAAATAAGAAAGAAAAAGAGTGACTTATAAAACTTTTAAAACACTCGACTAACCCAGCCTTATTATTATTACTAACTTAAAATTAAAATTACAAATTGAGATTACTAATTAGAGTGATAATTGATACATAGGTAAAAAGCGTCGAAAAATAAAAATAAGAAAGTAGCGCGTCGAAACTTAAAAAGGAACTAAAAACTTAAAAATTAAAAGTTGTGTCTAAAAATATTAAAGCTTAAAAGAAATACTTTATCCCAAATGGTAATAACTTAAAAAGGTACTAAAACTTAAAAAGGCGTCGCAAAATTTTAAAGCACCTAAATCTTAGTCTAAAGAAAAAGCACTTAAGGGATTTTACGGCAAAGCTTAAAAATCTAGAAATAAAAATAACTATGGCAAAAACTATGGATTAAAACTAAAAACAAGCGAAAAATACAAATATTACGCTAAAATGAATAAAAAAACAAAATATAAAAATATACTAAAAGTTGTAAAAAGTACAATTTTTATAAAAATATTATTTTTATATTATTTTTTTATAAAATTATTAATTTTATAAATTATTTAAACTATTTAAACTAAATAATACAAAATAATAATAAAAACTAAATTATATAATAATAATAATACCCTAATTAGGGTTTAATTAATAATAATAATAATATATACTCCGCAATTAATGCTGTTTTAGGGTTGACTGTGGCCTGTCAGAAGACCTCCGCGAGTGCGGATAGTCCCAGTTCAAAACCTCCGCGAGTCGCGGAGGGTTCAATTTCAGCTGAGAAAGGGGTCGATTTTTACAGGTTCAGTTTTTTTTATAAAATATATATATAAATATAAATAAATATTTATATAAAACAATAAAATACTTATATTTAAACTCAAAAATAAGAATACTTTTTAACTTTCTATATTTTTTTTAACAAACTCTTTTTGTATTTTTATATTTTTTATATTTTTTTTAAAAACTTATATTTTTACTTGAAAGACTTAATAAAAACTTTTACAAAATTATATTATTATTATTTTTTTTATATCATTAGCGTTGCGCTTTCGGCGTTTAAGTTCCCCGGCAGCGGCGTCAAAAATACTTGATGTTATGCGAGGTGTATATGAAATAGCTTATATTTTACTAGGAAAAACTATTAAATACGATACAATTTTACACAAGATATTTATTTATTTATAGAATGGATATACTAAAACCTTGCTACAACACTTATAGGCAGTGTACCTAATCGTACAGTAGTGTAGTTTTTAGTAAGTCCAGTTCGTTCCACAGGGAATCTTTTAAACAAAGCTTAACGCTATATTAGTTTTAATTTATAAAAATACAAATATATATAAGTAATATTATTATTATAAAAAGGGGGTTTTTACCGTTTAATGACCGGTTTGTCGATTTTTAAAACTTTAGTCGCAGTTAAAACCTAATGTAAAATATTAAATAAATAAAAGACTTAATTTAAAGCGTAAAGTAAATAACGATAATGAAATTGCAATAAATAAAAGTGCGATAAAATAAACTTGCGATAATTAAAGAGTACGATAATTAAAAGTGCAATTAAATACAATGACAATAAATAAAAGTGCAATTAAATACAATAACAATAAATAAAAATGCAATAATTAGAAGTGCAATTAAATATGAAAATAAAGAAATTATGCTTATTTAAACTTCCGTAATCATGATGTTTGACGTGTTGATTTTTAGTTTATTCCCATGGGTTAATTGTCCTTTGTCCTGGATTATTTAATATGTCCGTCTGGTTTTTGTCCATAACAGTCCATCAGTCATAAATATAAAGTGCGAGTGTCCTCGTCAAATTATCCTTATACCCGAAGTCAAATATTCCAACTAATTGGGGACTTAAACTGTAACAAGGTCTTAATACTTTGTTTAATAATTACACCAGGATATCGACTGCGTGTAACCCAAGGTTTTAATACTTTGTTATCAATTATGCCAAGTGTCCTTGTACATAATTTCACCCATGTTTTAATAATTCCATAGACTATTAATCCATTCCCGTATCCGGTTAAATGAACGATTATTAGTACTTATAAAATCCCGCCCATCGTGTCCGATCGAGTGTATATGGTTATTTATAGGGACGTCCAATTGTAAATCTTTATATTAAAATTAACAAACTATCATTTAGCTAAACAAGTATAAAGCCCATTAATAGCCCATAGTCTAATTTCCACAAGTGTCGTTCTTTTGTCCAAACCTCAATTATGGTACAAAGCCCAATTACCCAAGTTTAAATATTTAGCCCAACATCATGATTACTTCGGTATTAAATAAGCATAATAATAACTTAGTTACGAGACATTAAATTAAAAAGGTTGAACATAACTTACAATGATTAAAAATAGCGTAGCGTTACACGGACAGAATTTCGACTTACACCCTTACAATATGCGCTAACATACCCTTATTATTAGGATTTAAAATTAAAATTAAAATTAAAATATAAATATATATATATATATATATATATATATATATATATATATATATATATATATATATATATATATATATATATTACGTATGATGAATGAGAAAAAGATGTGTAAAATTCGGCCGAATGCTCGGCCTTTTAAAGGTGGATTTATGACTTTTTGGGCTTCGCGAGTGGGGCCTTTTTGGTCTTCAAAGCTCCGCGAGTGCGGAGCTGTGAATTCCAGCTCACACAAGTTTGGCTCCTAGCTTGCCGACGGATTATATAATATAATATATATATTAATTTTAAGAATTAATTATATATTATATTATATTCATGTGCATAGTTGACTTGTAATTTTTAGTCCGTTGCGTCGAGCGTTGAGAGATGACTCTGGTCCCGGTTCCGGATTTTCGAACGTCGAAGCGTACAATTTAATATCTTGTATTTTGTGTTTTGAATCTTGTACTCTTGTAATTTTGAGATGTTTCTCATCAATAATTGGAACCACTTTGATTGTATTTTGTACTTTTGAGCTTTTTGGTCGTTTGCGTCTTCAATTCGTCGAATCTGTCTTTTGTCTTCACCTTTTATTATTTAAACGAATATTACTTGTAAATAGGACAACTGCAACTAAAAGCTTGTCTTTCTTGAGGAATAATGCTATAAAATATATGTTCGTTTTTAGCATTATCAGTTATTTTGTTATTTACTTAATGTATTTGTTAGTATGTAAACAAGTTCATGTGGTTTAGGTGGGTTTAGGTTGTGATGAGTAGATATAATTTGGAATTTTATGGATTTTCAAGTAAGATGTAAACAAAATGACAAGTTTGAATTTGTTTAATTTCATCCCCATCATTATCATCATCCATTAATAACATTATCATTTAAAAAGAAATTAAGTTTACTTATTAGATTAATACACATATTTAATATAGGTAATTTTTATCTCTTTAAAAGTATATAAATATATTTATTTTGGTCATACGGTTTGTAAAACTAGTCGTTTAAAAAAATTCGTTTATTGTTAAAATAATATATTTAGAGTAAAAATATATGACACTTAATTTAATACGGAGTAATACATGACACTTAACAAATGTAGTCTAATGACCACCCTTAAAATAATATAAATTAACCACTTAATTTTAATATTCTTCTAATATGTAAAGAGAGATATGTAATAATTAATAAATAGCACATTTGACTTAAGTTAGAATTCGGTGAAATCTTAAATCTCATGTGACCTTAGTAAATTTAAATATTGGATTAATATGAAGTATGTTACTAACTCCACAATATATTTAATGTAAAACGTATGTATAACTAAAACGTGGTATTTATAGTTTTATAAAATATAATTACATTAACTTAAATAATATATCTACGTATATTCTATTCTTTGAAAATATAAACTTGTTATTTGTTTGATAAAAATTGAACAAGAAAATGAGTGTTACCATTTAATAATTGTATTCAAAATTATTTATATTAAAATACTATATATATATATATATCTTATTTATAAATAGTTGTTCGTGAATCGTCGGGAATGGTCAAAGGGTACTTGAATGTGTAAACTAGTTCAAAAAGTTTTAAGACTCAACATAACATGTTCGCTTATCGTGTCGATAACATTTAATCCTTTAATTAATTTAATAATGCGAAATTTTTCGGGTCATCACACAACTTCTCTGCAATCGTTTCATGGTTGTTAGTGTCCAAATGAAACTAGGTTGAAAGTGGACGACAATGGAATACTACCACACCACGGATCATGCCAAAATCGAATCTTAGAGCCATTTCCTACCTTCAAATGAAACGTATTAGCAGGCAGGTGACCCTTAGCCACCAAACTCACACACACGTTCACTATATTAGACCAAATGCTCGAAAAGACTGCCATAGGTTTTTCAAAAATGTTCCTATGAATAGATTTCACAATAGAGACCCAAACATCATCCGAATTAAGAAGATACCGCCACCGCCATTAAAGAATCAAAGCTATATTAAACGCCTCAAACTTCCCACATTTAATCCACCTTGATCTAGAGGAGCTAAAATTCTATCCCACTTCACCCATGGAATTTTTTTTGTCGACTCACTTGCATCCCAAAAGAACCTCGCCCGTATAGACTCAAGCTTTTTCAAGACTTTTTCCAGACATTTAAATAAGGACTTATAATAACTGTTAAGACTTCCCATAACTGATTTTAATCAAGGTCAGTCTTCCACCGAATGAGAGTAAGTTAGCCTTCCATAATGATAACTTAGCCTGAAATTCTTCTACCAAAGAATCCCAAATTACAATCACTTTCATATTGGATCCAATAGGAATACCAAGGTATTTAGTTGGTAAAAAACCAGCTCTCGCCCCCGAAAACAATGCAAAAGAATTTACCTCGGCACTATCAATGTCAACCCCAAAAACGTGCGATTTAGAAACATTAATCCTGAGACCCGAGACCAAATAAAATATTTCCAAAATAACCAAAATCCGGTGTAACTCTCGTAAATCCCATTTAGAGAAAATAATGGCATCATCTGCGTATAAAAAATGGAAAAGACGAATATTATTCGCCCCAACATTAATGCCACAAATGTAATTACACTCCATAGCACGATTAAGATCTAAATGGAGACCCTCCATAACAATAATGAAAAGAAAGGGACTTAAAGGATCTCCCTGATGTAGGCCTCTTTTGATATCAAACTAGCGAGTCGGGCTTCCGTTTACTAGAATCGAAGTTTTAGCTGAACTAAGACACCCCATAATCCATGCACACCACTTCTGGCGTATCCCTAAAGATGATAACATGAACATTAAATAATCTCAATTAATAGAATTTCGAAATCCACCTTAAAGGAAGCATCTTTTTCTTCGATTTTTTGATCCAAGAAATAATCTCACTTTGCATCATTGGGCCGTCAAGAATTTGGCGACCTGAAATGAATGCTGACTGAACCGGGTTGATTAGTTTATCAATAAGGTGCACAAGACGATTCGTGAGAATTTTATAAACAATCTTGTAAATAAAAATACTACCAAGGAAATATGTCTAAAATCATTAATAAGCACATGATTCTGCACTTTCGGGATCAGTGAAAAAAATGCAGACTTCTCTCCATGAGGCATAATATAATTCGAGAAAAACAAGCATACGTCCCTACAAATATCCATATTGAAAATATCCCAAAAATGCTTAATAAAACGAAAAGAAATACCATCGGGACCTGGTGCTGTAGAACTCCCGCAATCCCAAACAGCGCGCTTAATCTCCGAGTCATATATCTCTCTTTCAAGAAAATTTGCTTCATCAAGAGACAACTTATAATGTGGATCAATCTGAAAGAACTCAGCCCCATTGTGATGCTCATCGAATTTTGCCTTATAAAACTCAAAAAATTAATTTTTAATAGCATTCGGATCAGTAACCCAAGTCCCATCAATCATCAACCCCTGAATATTCTGAGAACCTTGTTTATGTTTCAACGAGCAGTGAAAAAAATTTGGAGTTTTCATTTCCTTCTACGTCCCATTTAATTCTAGCTTTTTGTAACGAATCGGAGGCTTCAATTTTTAATAGATCATCGCGTTCAGCAAATATTTTATTTCTCAAGTTAAGAAGGCCTGCATCAGCATTGCCCAAATCTATAGAAACATCTAAATCGTGAATGTCCTTATCAAGCTGATTAATACGCAACATCTCATTCGATCTAGACGAATGTATCCAGGCTTTTAAATGAACTTTCAGCTTGCGGAATTTAGCAACAACATCGAGGGTTTGATCAATACTAATCGAGTTCCAAGCATTCTGAACAGTAACATCAAAATCTGACCGATCAAACCAAGAATCAAAAATCTTAAAATAAATCAGACCGAAATCCACCTTATCTTGAAAAGAAAAATAGGAGCGTGATCCGAATATCCCCGATCCAATACCGAACCCTTCAAATCATCAATCGGATCTAGCACATTAGTAGTGATGAAAAATGTATCTTGTTTGCTAAGTTTATTGCCCGCTTTATTCCGATACGTGAAACGAACACCACCAAGAGGGACTTCATATAACTCATTAGTCTCAAATGCAAGTTACTTAAAATGGTACATGTCATCATGCCAACTCACCGTGTGAATTAATTTGTGTAAAAAATTTGTGTGGGTGTATCATTTCTCATATTTTTGAACTTTTTTTTGAACTTAAATAATACTTTTCAATTTTTTTTTATGTTTTTATAAAAATTGATTGATAATTATTGATTACAATGGAATAACGGTTAAATCATGATATTTGTTTTTTGTTTCGTTAGATTCACGATTTGTAAAATAAATGAGAAGTATATAGTTTTGTAGGAATGATAATTTTGTTTCCATATAGTAAAAGGTATATATATATATATATCATTCCATATAGTAAAAGGTATATATATATATATATATATATATATATATATATATATATATATATATATATATATATATATATATATATATATATATATACTAGGTTTTAGAGCCCGTGTGTTGCACGGTTGTGTAAAAAGTCGTGCAACATATTATATCATTCAAGTATGTGAATAGAGAAAGTAAATAAAACGTTAGAGCCCGTGCAACGCACGGATGGGTAAAATTATCGTGCAAAATTAATTGATTTTTCAAACAAATATTCTTTCGAGTTAAAAAGCTCGTGATATTGACAAAATTTAAAAGTTCTTTTGAGTTTAATAGCCCGTGGTGTTGAGAAATTTTACAAGCGATTTTTGGTGATGTTAGTAACTTAACGTTTACATTTATTTTTATTTCTCACAATTAATATCTTTTTAATTATATATAAATTATATACTACATAATATTTACAGAAATATGAGTCAACTTAAAAATTTTCATGAAATGTGTCAAATGAAAACACGTTAGTAAAGTCTAAGTTATATTTGTTCTATGTTATCATTATATAATAACTCTTGTATAAAATATATATGTCACATGTCATTATATTAAATTAAAAATTAATGCTAAATATTAAATATAAACAATTACAATAATTAGAATGTAGATGTTGATTATTTTATTGAGCGGATAAAATCTCGGAAACGTATCTCAACACAATTTATTCTATTATACTCCTTAATATTTATAGAGTATTATATCAACGCTTAATTAAAGTTGTTTTTACAATTAGTTTAAGTGATTTTAACACACACACACACACTCTCTCTCTCTCTATATATATATATATATATATATATATATATATATATATATATATATATATATATATATATATATATATATATATATATATATATATGGGCATTATCAATGGGGAAGTAACCAATCGGGGGGAAGCAAAAAAATTTTTTTTTAAAAACGAAAAAAAAAATTTTTTTGCTTCCCCCCGCTCCCCCCGATTGGTTACTTTCCTCTTGATCCTACCACTATATATATATATATTATTCATTATAATTTAATATATACATACATACATATATATATATATATATATATATATATATATATATATATATATATATATATATATATATATATATATATATATATATATATATATATGTATATATATTATACAAAATATATAAATATAGGTGTCATTTGGTTCTCTCGGTTCTCTCCTATGCAGAGTTCTCTCAGGATCCTTTCACTATATATATATATATATATATATATATATATATATATATATATATATATATATATATATATATATATATATATATATATATTTTTTTTTTTTTTTATTTTTTTATTTTTTTTTGATACAAATGTAATTAGTAATAAACGGTTTTTTTTATTATAATTGTATTATATATTTGATAAATATCAATATTAACATTATCAAATACTAATTTGTACAACTTTCGTACAACGCACAGGCTCACATTAGTATTCAATACTAATACTTTCGATACCAAATAATATTAGTAATTATTGTTTTTCTTTTCATTTTAATTATATTATACATTTGATAAAATATCATTACTAACGTTATCGAATACTAATCTATATAACTGTCGTGCATCGTACGGGCTCAATATTTTCTCTAAATATTAAGTAGTATATATAAATTAGGTATAAATAATTACAAAGATATTAATGGATTGAAATAAAAAAATTGTAGCCGTTAAGGTATTAATAATACCCAAAATCACTATTAAAATTTGTCAACACCACGGGCTCTTAGACTTAAAAGAATAATTGTTTGAAAAAATCAATACTCACCTAGCAACGTACGGGCTCTAAAATTTTTAGCATTTATAGGAAGGTTGGCTATTCATTTGCACATATCATACCACATTTTAATTCTAAATAATCTTAAATTTTATCTATAGCGCACAAAAATATTTGTTTGATAAACTTAATTAATTTTGCATGATTTTTTACCCTCTCGTGTAACGCACATGCTCTAAAAACTAGTATATATATATATATATATATATATATATATATATATATATATATATATATATATATATAACGTTGAGTTTAAATATTCTTTTATTTCATATTGTCAATAACTTATTGAAGGTGCATTTTAGCTTATTTTCTCGATTAGAAAATAGCAAGATCCGGATCGGCTCGCGCGATGCGTCGGGACCTTTCGAGTTACGTACTCATATTTAACGTAACGTTATGTATTTACATAATGAAAAACGTGTTGACGCAGGTGTGTTATTATGTTTGAAAGATAGCCTGAAATATTTAGCGTTTTTTAAAAAGCGTCCGTTTCGTGTAAAGCAAGTTGCGTTGGATTCGTAGAATTATTTCCAGTTGAACGGCGGTGACGGGAAATTTTAACTCGAGTTGAGGAGGAAGATACAGCCTGGTAAAAAATTAGGGTGGTGTTAGTTTTTATTTTGTTAATAAATTAATTAATTTGCGATTTATACTCCTGAAAAATTGAAAAGTTATGTAAGTTGAAGGGTGTGAAATATAATTTCAGGGTGCTTGTCGTTTTTGTGTAATCAGACGACATGTATACTCGAGTTGAGGAGGAAGATACAGCCTGGTAAAAAATTAGGGTGGTGTTAGTTTTTATTTTGTTAATAAATTAATTAATTTGCGATTTATACTCCTGAAAAATTGAAAAGTTATGTAAGTTGAAGGGTGTGAAATATAATTTCAGGGTGCTTGTCGTTTTTGTGTAATCAGACGACACGTATCTGCACCTCTTTTAGTAGTATAGGGTTAGATTAGATGTGGACTATTATATTGTCATCGGTTTATTATGTCTTGTGTGTATTGCTCGAGAAAGTTAGGATAAACTAATAATCATAATAATAATAATCATAATAATAATAACTAGAAAAAATTTGACCGCGCGTTGCTGCGGCTGTATTCGGCTCGCGGTCGAATTTGAATATACCTTGTTTGGTACCTAATATATCTAATAGGTTGGGTTGTTTGTTGGACGTGTATGTATATGTATGTAATTTAGCCCGAAATATTTAATTTTTTTAACGATATCCGTTTCGGGTATAGTTATTCACGTTGTGTTCGTAAAATTAATTCGAGTTGAAAGGTGGTCTCGGAAAAATTTAACTCGCACTGAGCGTGAATATAGGGCCCGTTATTTAGTGTTTTTTTTAACGATGTCCGTTTCGCATATAGTTAGTCTCGTTGGGTTCGTGAGATTTTTTCGAGTTGAACGGTGGCCTTGGAAAAATTTAACTCGCACCGAGTAAGAAGATGGGGCCCGTTATAAATTTGGGTGGAGTAAGTTTTTTTTATTTTAATAAAATTATATATTTAAAGTTTTTACCCCTGAAAAAGTGTAAAGTTGAGGGGGTGATGTGTAAATTGTGCGAAAGTTTGGGGCTCTTTGCAGTGTGAACGCAATCTGAAAGCGACATCGCGTTATAACTGAAACAACCAAAAACCCCATGACATTTAGTATGTAGGGGAAATAATAATAATAATAATAATAAAAGGATGCCCGTTATAAATAGTATGTAGGGGTTTTTACTGGGGATATTTTCGGGGATTACGCGGTGTCTTGTGCTGGTATGGTGGGTATTAAGCATCGACATAATGTTGTTCGGGATTCCCTTGTTGATGTTTGTTATCGATCTGGGATTTCAGCGAGAAAGGAGGTTGACATTGGGTTGTCTGGAGGGAACGACAGGGCCCTCAGACCTGCAGATGTGTTACTTTATTCCTGGGATTGTGGTCGCGATATTTGTGTTGACTTGACAGGGTCTTCTCCTTTGACACACTCTGGGCTTTCTGACTTTGTCCCTGGACGTGCTGTGGTTGATGCGGCTCGTCGGAAGCGGGTCAAGTACGAATCTAGCTGTCAGACGATTGGTTATGGTTTCATTCCTTTCTCATTTTCTTCCCTTGGGGAATTAGAAAAGGATGCTGTTTCTTTGCTAAAGCGGGTTCAGAAGAGTTCGATGGCGCAGGATATTGGTGCCGGTGTTGCTGCTCATATTTTTACTAGGATAGGTTTTGCTATTGCTAGAGGTGTGGGGGCCCAGATTGTCTCTAGGCTCCCCACTAATTTTTTGTAAGTTTTAATACTTTTAAGTTTATTATTATTATTATTATAATAATAATAATAATAATAATAATAATAATAATAATAATAATAATAATAATAATAATAATAATAATAATAATAATAATAATAATAAATAAACATATTGGTCACGACAAATAGAAATTTTGTAGTGTTAATCATATATTTACCATACAGTTGATAGTTGGTGGTGTTATTACAAGTATTATAAAAGTATTTCTCCATCCGTCCCAAATCTATTGTACATTATTTTATTTTGGAATGTCCTAAATTAATTGTCCATATTCTTTTTAACCAATCAAAAGAGGTTATTCTGGAGAGAGAAAATATGTGATACATTAATAAATTTGAAATATATATATATATATATATATATATATATATATATATATATATATATATATATATATATATATATATATATATATATATATATATATATAATTGTAAATAAGGGACGTATAATTTTAAACATTCCATGTAATCATGGATTAATCTAAAGGTGCCAACTAAACAAAGTACTTTCTTGTATATATATATATACTAGATTTTTGAGCCCGTGCGTTGCACAGGTGTGTAAAAAATCATAAAAAAATGTAATTTGCAATTCATGTTGGTATATAAATAGCGATACTAAAAAAAATAGATTAAGTATAAGAATTATTTAAGAGTCTGTGGTGTTGACAAATTTTAAAAATTATTTAGAGCTTAAGATTCCGTGGTTTTGACAAATTTTAAAAGTGTTGTTAGTAACTTAACGTTTATAAATTTTTTTATTTCTCACAATTAATATCTTTTCATTATTCTTTTGAGTTTAAGAGCCCGTTGTGTTGGTTTTAGAGACCGTGCGTTGGACGGTGGTAAAATATTTTACAATTAATTATATACAATTATTTTTAAATAAAGACACTTCTAGTGAGACGTAATGAAACAAATTTGAACTTCTTATATTACTGTACTAAGTACTCATTCTATAGTTATAGAATGGTTACATTAATAAAAGAATACGGAGTAATAGAATGATTATGAAATACGGAGTAATAGATCTCAATTTGAAAGCATCTACGGGAGTTATTTTGTTGACCATAGTATTTTCAAAAAAGTAATTAAAAGAATCTGGTGGTTTCAAAAATATTTAACAAAACAAAGTTTCTTTCAAATTTTTTATATTATAATTCGTTTTTAATTAGTATCAACTAAAACATAAATATTGTGTCTTTTCAAATAATGTATTGTATAGTCATTGAACAATTCCAAAATAAGATTAAACACCTATCATTTCTTTGAAGGTAAAAGTAAAGGAAAAACTTAAAAATAGACTTTAGTGGAGGATTTAAATGTCCTAGTATTTTTCTATGGATTTTTACGTACAGTTTTAATGAAAAAAAGAAGAAGATAATATTAAATAATAAATATCTTTTAAAGTACCCCTTCCGTAAATCAGTTTTCAAAAGACACACATCTATTAAGAAACTCGCATATACGGAGTATCTATTAATTTAATATTAATTTAATATATATATTATATAATAATAATAATAATAATAATAATAATAATAATAATAATAATAATAATAATAATAATAATAATAATAATAATTGTGACAACCCGAAAATTTTCGACCAAATTTAAACTTAATCTTTATATGTTCCGACATGATAAGCAAAGTCTCAAATATTGAAATCTCAAAACCTTTGAACTATATTCATGTATACATTTGACCTTTGACTATTCCCGAGAATTCACGAATAATTTGCCTATAAATACATATGTAATTAAATTTATATATATATATATTTATATATATATATATATATATATATATATATATATATATATATATATATATATATATATATATATATATATATGTAAGTGTATATAGTAATTTGAATTTATAAAATATAATTTAAACATTAAAATATGTAAAATAAGTTACAAAATAATTATGATGTAATTTAAAAGGAATCTATATATAAAGATATATATTCTATGTATAATTATTATTAATTGTAACATATATATAATGTATAAATAATAAATATTTAATGAAAGTTAATATATAATATATTATATAAGTAATACATATATATAATACAAATATAAATGTAGTTTATATAATAATATTGTTACTACTTCCAATATTAATATCAATATGAGTGTTATTAATAATCTATAGATATGAACTTAATATATATAGATTGATAATGTATTATTATTATTAATATATTTGTTATTATTAATAATATTAGTATTATTAATATTATTGTTATTAACAATATCACTGTTATTTATAATCTAAAAAGGAAATTAGAAATTTAATTATTAATATAATTATAATTATTTATATATCATGCATACATATAACAAACCAAATTCAGTTTGCTATCCTAATCAGTACTGTATGTAATTTTTGTTTGAATCTCATAAGTTGTTAAACCTCTTAATCGTTTGTACCAATCAATTTGATTTCGTATATTATTTTTTATTTACTTTGCTGTACCGAAAGAATCATCTTGTCGAACCATCTCTCCATATAATTAATTGAATACAGTTGTTACATATTACATTACGACCTTACACTACCATATATCAATTTCAAATAACCTTAACAGCCTTTAATTAATCAAAATTTATCAGAAAAACTGAAGAACAAACAGGTACGGCTCTGTTTTCACTTCATAATTCAATCAGAACAATTTCGTAATAAACGTCAAATTGTGTTAATGTAGTTCTGTTAGGAATTTAATATTTACTCTTTCTGCAAAAGTTGAATATCCAATTCTTAGTATTGAATTCTAATTTTAGAGTCAAAGTTAATTTTTACAAAAAGTCAAACTTATGTTCATGAGGAAATTCGTATATATGTTGATGTTATATGTTCAATTGATGGTTCAGGCAGTTTTTAATGGTGATTTAGAAAATGTTTCATGAAGAATTCTAAACCTTATTCATCCGCTCGTTCCGATCGACAATCATTCCGGAATAATAGAAGAAGTCAACGAACTTCGCGCTCGAGTAATCAATTTGGAGAATATGGTGCAAAATTTACCAGGTTCAGCAACATCACCGGCACCAACAGTACCACCAACAACCCAAGTTTCAACATCACATGCCTTAACATCTCATTCTGTACCTCGAGTATAATCATCATTCTACATGACATTCTACATCATTTATCTTCGTTCGACATGATGGTTATGTAACCTCTAATATTTTAGAGATTATGTACTCTAGTTCTAACCGTAAACCAAATGAGTTCAATATCCTATTGACTCATTAAATCCATGATTACATCTGAAGAAAATATATATGTATATATGTTTTCATAAAGATTGTAAATAAAAAAAAAATTTGTACAAACTGTTAATGGTGAAAACATTTTAACGGGTAGGTAATACCCGAGAAATATTTAAATTTCACATTAATAAGTTACTCAGTACATTCTTCCAATCTGATTCAAAAGTCATTTACTATCCTACTTACATCCACAGATATACGTATCCGTTCACCGCAGAATAATCATTTTCATTCAATTTCATAATTGGATTTTGAACCATCAGAATCCAACAAGTGGCATAATGAAAAAAACATTGGACAAAATAAAATTTGTTAGAAACAAACAAATTAATTATGAGAAATTTTATTAAGAATCCACGCTAACTATTCCTAGCTAACTGTTCCTAGCTAACTGTTAATTCCGTATTACAATTTAATTATCGCAATTTATTTATCGCAATTTTAATTCTCGCAATTTTATTTATCGTCATTTAATTTCTGTTATTTATTTTACGCACTTTAATTATCGGGACACGTATACAATGTTTTGACATATCATATCGACGCATCTATATATTATTTGGAAATAACCATAGACACTCTATATGCGGTAATGATCGAGTTAGCTATACAGGGTTGAGGTTGATTCTCAAATAATATATATACTTTGAGTTGTGATCGAGTCTGAGACATGTATATAACGGGTCACGACACGTATTAATTAATTCGAATATTATATATTAAACTACATATGCATTGTTGAATTACTAATTGTGGACTACTAACTGTGGACTAATAATATTGGACAATTAAAATGAATTAGAATATTGATTATAATATATGAAACTAAAAAAATTCTTCAAATTTTCCACTTGATTTCACCTTAAACCTCATTTGTAATTTTGACGATTACAATATGCGTTCAAACCTTTCATGATTCTTGAAAACACCTCAATCTGGAGGATGAATCAACCGCACTTCATTTACAGAAGGAAATATTTATGCATATAGTTATGCGCCTGAAAACACTCGGAACCTGAGTAAACGTTTAACACGTATATGTGCTGGCTCCTTTGGCATTGTTATTTTCGAAAATAACAATGCAATTCCTTTTCAAAATAGCAAATTTTGTCACAGCTCCAGTAAGACAACTTCGACTTTCATTCGGATTAGCCTTATTATAACTGTAATATATAAGTTGCCTTTTGTTATCGTTATCGGGGAACCGTTTATATTCTACCACATTAGCAGAAACTTACCAACAACTTCATTACTCATTGGCTTGAGTCTCTCCGAAAAACCATTAAATCTGTTCATTAAAACCCCATCATTATGCTCATTGAAACTCTAACATATACTCATCCACATCTTGTAACGAGAGTTGTCATACCAATTACCAGAAATCAGTATTTCGAATCTCGCAGTGTTTCTACATCAACAGTCATATGTATACATATAACATTTATCTCTTAGAATCATGATCTTCCATTCTAAAATTCTGAAAAGCACCCAGTGTAACGACCCGGCTTTTTCGACTTGCCTTTGTGCCTTGTATTTTTGCGAAACTGCGTTTTTGTGCGTACTGCGTTACTTTATTGCTCTGGAACCTTGGCACACGTGTTTTATATTCATATATACTTTAAAACGTGCCCTGGTATGATTAGAATGCTTAACTTGTCCTTTGGATGCTTTATAACCGTTAGCGTTACTTGCCGCTACGATTAAACCGCGGACTGCGCGCACGTTTGACTTTTGTCGGAACTGGAACTTTTGGACAGCGAAATATTAATTATTATCTTATAATAATAATTACTTGGGCCTTTGGTTGCTTAATTTTATTTATTTAATTGCTTAAGCCCAATAGTTAGCCTTTTTGGACTTTTTGCCTTGTTGGGCTCAAGCCCACCCTACTCTAGCTAGTGACCCAATTAACTAGCCCAACTATAATTACTAGTGGCCCATAATAATAAATAAATAATTAATTAATTAATTAATGAGTCATGTAAGCATTATGGATAAGGTTTATCCACATGTTCCATAAGATTCTAGCATAAGGACACACTTTAGACACCATTAGCCAAAAAGTGAAAAGGTTGTCTCCCCTCCCCTCCCTTAAAACCGTCCACCATCACTCTCCCACCACCATTGCCATGTCATCAATCCATGTGATCCTTGAAAGTCTATAAATACTAGCCATTTTCCTTCATTGCAACACTTGATCATTTTGGTTTTTCACACACTTTCTTTCTTTCTTTCATAGCTTGTAAGTTTACTTTTCTTTCCTCCTTTCTTCATCCATTTCGTGATCATCATCATCATTCTTAAGAAGATCAAGTTTCCTTTTAGCTTGATCTTACTTATATCTTGTTGATTCAAGCATGAATCTTTCAAGAACAACAAAAGATTCAAGCTTTCTAGCTTGAATGTTCATATCTTTTGTAGATCTAGTTATTTTATACTTTGTTCATGTTATTTTGTTAAAAAGATTCAAACTTTTGTTTGTAATCTTCATGCATCTTCAAGATCTAAGCTTTATGCTTCAAGATCTTCAAGAACACTTAAGATGCAAGCTTTCTAGCTTGAATCTTCATATCTTTTGTTGTATTTAAGTTCTTTTCTTACTTTGATCATGTTGTTTTGTTGAAAGGATTCAAACTTATGTTTGTAATCTTCATGTATCTTCAAGATCCAAGCTTTATGCTTCAAGATCTTCAAGAACACTTAAAGGTTCAAGCTTTCTAGCTTTGTGACCTTGTTACTTGTGTGAAATGGATCCAAGCTCTCTAGCTTAGGGTTCCATCACCTCTTTTGAATTAGATTGTGGTTATACTTGCTTATTTGTTATAAAGTTTGTAGCTTTAGTTGTTTTGTGATTTGTTTTGGTGTTAAGACTAAGGATATGATGTAACCTTGGTTCATCATTCATCTAAGACTCATGAATGAGTTGTATTCCTACTTGGTCTTAACACATTGTGTATTGATGGTGAATCCTTAGTCAAAGTGATGCTAAGTCATCAACGAGTTGTACACTTGAAGCTATAAGCATCAAGGATGAGAACCGTGATGAGCATCAAGCACTAAGAATCCCACCGGAGCACCTTAACCTCTGTTTTTCGTGACTGATCAGACTTCTAGGCTACTGTAAAACTTGATTTTCAGATAGCCTAGTTTGAGTAGATGAATTTTCGTTTAAGACTCGTCTCAAACCGAGTCACCGTTTGAAAGTTATGGCCTTTTCCGTGTGGTAACACCTTTGTAACGTCGTGCTGAAAATTCGGACCTACTCGCACTCCGACCGTCACCACGGTCAAACTAAGTCGAGTTTGAGTCTAGAAATTGGTCAGAAACTATAGGACTCCCATACGGAACTATGGCCACTGATTTTACGTGTTTTCGATTTACGTAGAGGCCGTAGCAGCTGATCCATTTCAGGCTATTATTTCGACCTCTACACTTGACTAGTTTACCTAGATTTTGCTATGATGATTGATGATGATGATGACACGTTGACTTAATCTTGAACTATTTGAACTTGTATAGACAACCTACTGACTTAGTGACCTTTTACTTAGGTTGACGACCATTCGGACCGCCTTGCTACTTGTCTACTTTCGTTACAACTTGTCTTGCTTATTCATTGTGAGTTATAGCATCCCTTTTTACTACTTGTACTATTTTTGGGACTGAGAATACATGCGCTTTTTACGTTTTACATACTAGGCACGAGTACTTAAACTTTATATATGTGTGGGTTATATAACGGCAGAAACATTCCCTTTAGCTCGGTAACGTTTAATCATTGGTTTTTGAACCGTGAACGCGAATCTTAGATATGGATCCATAGGGTTTGACATCCCCACTCGGGCTAGTCGCGCTAGCATTTAACGAGTGTTTAATACTTCGAGGACATACGCACTTGCCAAGTGTACTTTCAGGGGGTATATTATTTAAACGTTAAGTTAGTTACCGGGTGCCCACGGTTAAGCATATACTTTTACATACTTTTGAAACGCTCGTTGTAGCACTGAAATCTCGTGGCCTACTTACATTACTGTTACACTTAAACTATAGCTCACCAACCTTTGTGTTGACGTTTTTAAGCATGTATTTCTCAGGTGCTTAGAGGTTTGATGCTTTCGCTGTTAGATTGCTGTCATGCTGTTATTGAATTGCTGTTATGGACTTGCTGTTTAGTTATCCGCTGCATTACTAGAGATGTCTCAATTTATGGAACTTATGTTTTGCATTCGTAGACTTACGTCATTCTCGAACAATGTTTTGTAATAAGTCTTATGTCATGTTATCTTTTGTAAAACGTTATCTTTTCAATGAATGCAAATCGTTTTTCAAACAGCATATAGTGTTTGACCATGTAAAGATCCTGTTGTTGACGAATCGTACACGATGATTTTGTACGGGGCGTCACATTTGGTATCAGAGCATTGGTTGTAGGGAATTAGGTTGCATTAGTGAGTCTAGACTGGACCTAAGTAGGATTCACTAATAGGACTAATCTACAACTTGCTAGTTTACTTGTTTCTGCGGAACCTGCTGCATGCTACTGTGTTATATCACTCCCTGTTACTGCTTACTTCTACTGCATGCCACTGTTTACTTTTACTACTGTATGATCTTACTGCATGCTACTACTTACCTTTACTGCCATGCGAACTTACTGTATGTTATTGCTTATTTTTATGCTACTGCATGCTACTATCTGCTTTCGCATGTTACTTTTGTTTAGAACTGTTTCCATTGCCATGCTATACTGCGGTAGACGATCTAGGTTGTTGTAGTGCCTGATTACGTGCTTGCTATCCGTTTGCTTTTTGCTGTACCGACTTGGAGAACTTATCTTTCCTAGTTCAGATGTTTTTCTGAACCCTTTCCCACTCGTCTAATCCTAAGGATTTGTGTTGCCATCCATCAGTTACTACCGTTCCACCGTTCCAGAGATCGAAACATTACTTCACGAAATCTAGAAGGAGTAACCCTCGGTTACACGCTCACTAAAGTTGATCCTCGGAGGAGGAGATATGTGAGGACTCGACGGAGTAACCGCATCCTGAGCTCACCCTGACTAGCCACGTACAACGTATGAACAACAGGAGGTTGTTCAGTTTCCGCAAGTCGACTCGTATCCCGTACGCTTTCATGACCGTCACTTATCTCTTCCATTCTTCACCACTACTCGACGATCCAACGACACTTCTGGACTTAGGTCCCTAACACTCTTAGGAATTGGAGAAGTTAGGAAGGACATCTCCTTTCACAAGGTCATAGTATCTTTCACTAATACTCAGCCATACCCAAAGACTTGGGAGTCGCCTCAAAACATATCGCATTACTACTTGCTACACGTGCAACTCTACCCGAAACCCAGATTAAATTTCTAGAAAAGAACCTAACGACATTACCTGAACCCGAACATTTTGAAGAAATTTCGGGACATTTAGGCATTGATGCATGACCTACGAAACCCACACACCCACACCAAGAAACCGTGAGATTACTTATGAAGATTTTGTATTGAGATAGCATAGATAAAGCACCGTTAGGAGAAATTGAGTAGAACTTGAAGTGAACACGTTACATTGACCATATGGAGTGCTATTGGAATGAACGTACAATTTAGTACAATATAATGATGCCAGGCCAGCGTGATTATATTGAAGTGAATTATGCAGAAGTTCCAATGTTACTATATAAGGAATATGAAGCGATTCAAGGAAAATTTCGATAGGAACCACTTGAGTATACGCATTATGGTCTGATAAAAGTAGGAATAACCACTTAGCCAAGATACTGTAAGAGAAGGGTCTGGATTGCAGAATTGCTAACCCGAAAATTTGTTATAGATATAGACACCCTGGATACTTAAGGAAAAGTTCAGAAATAGGAAGAACTTTGGACTCACTTGCAGTAGAGCAATCGTTATCTCAGTTATAGAGACTCGCATGGATCCTGATTTTAGTTAGGGTACATTTCTTCACAACGTTTATTGTCTCGAAGTTGTTTAATGTTAGGGCGATAGAAACCTTATATCAAAGGATCTTAGTGTTATGACAAATAAGCCGTTAACAACCATGAGGGTTAAGTATTCTCTAGGACAAGATAATGGTAATCTGACAGAGATAGAGGAATAATTTAAATGACCTCGTGTCAACAAAACTTGGAAGTTTTATAGTAGTAATTGGAAAGGATTAGTTACCTGCGCACAAGTAGATGTTATTTGAGAAGGTTGATAGAGTTTTTCGCGATAGTATAATAAGATTTAGTTGGAATGAACTTTAAGATTAACCTAATACTTATCAAGTTAGGAAGCTTGATGTAAAGATCGGAATGGACTTTAGGATTAACCTAATACTCATTAAGTTAGGAAGCTTTGATGAAATAGTTGAAACGGACTGGCTCCCAAGGATGAAAGCGAAAGTTACTTATAGTAAGAAAATTACCCGTATACCCCGCAAGAAAGGGTGAGCCAAAAGCCATCTGGGTTACTTAAACAACCCGAGATCCTACAATGGAAAATGGGAAGGGATGACAATGGATTTCATCCCGAAGCTACCAAAAACAATAGGCAGTTATGACACTACCTGGGTTATTGGTGATCGTCTCACCAAATTTGCTCACTTTCTAACCATGAAAGGAACCAGTACAATGGATAAACCTGCCCAACGATACATAAAGGAAATTGTATCCTGTCACTTCAGCGGTTCGAATTCTATATTAAGGACTACCCAAATCTTACTTGATACTCATTCTTACGCGATTCTGAATCCTAACTTATTCCGAGAGATTCCTTAATCATACCATCATCCTTCTTACTTCGATATTAGTCATACCAGTTCGAAACTTTCCAAAATCAATGGGTGGTTAATTCCCATCCTCATACTCTCCCATTCGTAACTCACTTATAAGCAACATCTTTACACTTAAGCATTTTTGGTCGAAAGACTTATGCCCTACCAATAGTCATCAACCACATTTAAATTCAACAGTTTTCATTACCTCGTAACATTTTTGCCCAAATGTCACCCGAAATTTTCAAAAATCTTTTACTCAATCTTTTTCCAACTTGTAATCTCCGAAATATAAAAATTTTGTTTGCCAAAAACTTTTCACACACTATTTTACAGTACGATCCTCTCAAAGTTTTATAAAAGTAAATTTATTTTATTTGCCATTCGTGCAGAATTTTGAAATCGTATATGTTATATAACATAAAGTAAATGATTACTTATTTTTTGACAAATACATATGAAATTTTACTTCTACTTTTACAAATCGAATCTTTTGTTCAAAAGATATTTTACCTTGAATGGTACATGTTTTACATAACCCTAATTTACTAAGAACTTCGTTTCTTTTATTACATTGTCACCTTAAACAATTTCCATAAAACTTTTGTTGCTTACCATGTAAAATTCTTCGTTGCTTATTCGTATCCAAATCTTCATAAAGACTTTACAACCTTCGAAACCGAGAGATTCATGTGTGTGTATGTGATGAAGGCACTTACTACCACGTCATGCAGAGCTTTCGGGCATCCACCAACACTTAAACCATTCAAAATTTTTGCGGTACCCCAGGGATCTTATTTGCCACACCTGTCAGAGCAATGATCTTTCTTACATAATTCTAAGTCCTGACTCATTCCAAGGGATTCTCATCTAGCGATATCAATGCCATCAGTATTCCGACTTTAGTATTAGTCATAACCTGTTTGGCATTTTTGCAAAATCAAGAAGCAATTAACTTCTCATCCTCATGCTCCATTCTTCATACCTCACTTCTTAGCAACGGCTTCGCACGTGAACATTTTTGGCCCAAAGACTTGTGTTATCAAAACTACATTTAATTTAATAGTTTTCATTACCTAGTAACGTGTCGCCCGATGATTCAAAGATTCTTCACTCAAAATCTCTTTTTCAACTCGTAACCTTTGAAATACGAAAAACCATGTTTATCAAAATTTTCACACGTTGTTTATTTGTGCGGTCCTCACGAGATTTATGGACAAATGAAAGTACTAAAAGCTTTTCTGTCACTTATGCGATTTATAAAAACATATATGTATAAATTTACCCTTACTTATTTTGGTTAGTACATACCAAGTTATACCTTCAAATTATTTAAAAAAAAAATAAAAATCGTTCCTTTATTTAGTTGAAGTCAAATAGTTTTATGCAAAATGATACACGTTGTACATATTTCTAAATTTACTAAGAACTTCGTTCCGTTTATGTTGTCACATCAAACGTTTAAATGTTTTTCAAAACTTCCTCGTTGATTATATTAAAGGTTTTCATATTAGCCTACACCATGTATGGGTCACACTTCTTCTCGCCATCCGATTAAGATTTTTGCTACAACCTCTTGAGCCACTCTGGATGGCAGTTTTATAAAATTTGTTAGAAAGTCTTTGAGCTCATAAAATGTTCCTTTAAGGTTAAACATGGCAAAAACGTGGGCCGATAAATCCATTTTCTGAGGTACACTTAGTGGTCACCCTATCGTAGGAAGGGCACTAAGCGGGTTTCTACTCTCAATGTTTCACGATTAATCGCAACACCCTCGTAAACATCATCTCTATGAATCAGTAGGTTGAGGTACAAGGAATCGTTTTTGAGATCCTTTTCACTTAGAGTAAACCATTCTTTATGACCAAGGGTTAACGTATCTTTTCATCCGCGCATCCCCTTAAGTATAAGGATAAATTCAGAACAACCCGCTCGCAGAGTTCACTCTCGTTCAAAGATTACACCTATCGAGCGATTTTCTTTCGGAATTGTGATATAAGATACTTTAAGAATCTAGGAATCTTGTTATCCTCTTGGAAGGGACTGCTTAAAACATCTGTAACACGGATATGATTACTCTACACATTCCTTCCTTCGTTGGTTACAACTATATGTTGTTCTAGATTAATGTTAACCCTAACTTCAACATGTAACTGAAAGGATAAAGTTACATTACGGAACTGTGCTTTCATTCCATCTAAGGATAAGATCAAGATCACCTGCAGTATGGTAAACCAGGCGATATCCTTCATTGTTCGTTCAGACCGTTCCAAAGACACTATAAATAATTATGGATTGCATTGCATGTAACTTCGATTAGACACTTTCAGCTAAAATTTCAATTCATTTAGTCAAGTGAAACGTTCTTGAATATCGGGTTCTTTATGCCTATGGCCTCCTTCCGAAATCAAGGGGTTAGTAAAATCCGTGACTAACATTATCCAGACATCAAATCGCATGGTTGAGATCACCACATTTTCCATTCTACCTGTCGGCTTTGTATTGCGACATAAGCGCTTAATGTTTTAGATGAGTTTAGTAACATTCATGATGTATTTCATGCATCCAGCCTACTGAAGATGCCTGTAGGGCTAAAAACATCATCTTTTCTTTTATGGATATATTCAGACGACATACTCATGTTAACCAGAGACAAAATCAGTTTGTTGATCTCTTAGGACAAGAGACTTAATTAATGGCATATACATATTCTTACTCTCATACGCCCAACTACCTTTCAAGGTAAATAACTCACTTCTGAGACCACGAGCCTCTCAAAACTTCGATACGCTCCTTCTTATTCAAACACGGTACCATTTTTAGTCACACCTCAAATTTCGGGACGAAATTTCCATTAACAGGTGGGTAATGTAACGACCCGGCTTTTTCGACTTGCCTTTGTGCCTTGTATTTTTGCGAAACTGCGTTTTTGTGCGTACTGCGTTACTTTATTGCTCTGGAACCTTGGCACACGTGTTTTATATTCATATATACTTTAAAACGTGCCCTGGTATGATTAGAATGCTTAACTTGTCCTTTGGATGCTTTATAACCGTTAGCGTTACTTGCCGCTACGATTAAACCGCGGACTGCGCGCACGTTTGACTTTTGTCGGAACTGGAACTTTTGGACAGCGAAATATTAATTATTATCTTATAATAATAATTACTTGGGCCTTTGGTTGCTTAATTTTATTTATTTAATTGCTTAAGCCCAATAGTTAGCCTTTTTGGACTTTTTGCCTTGTTGGGCTCAAGCCCACCCTACTCTAGCTAGTGACCCAATTAACTAGCCCAACTATAATTACTAGTGGCCCATAATAATAAATAAATAATTAATTAATTAATTAATGAGTCATGTAAGCATTATGGATAAGGTTTATCCACATGTTCCATAAGATTCTAGCATAAGGACACACTTTAGACACCATTAGCCAAAAAGTGAAAAGGTTGTCTCCCCTCCCCTCCCCTCCCTTAAAACCGTCCACCATCACTCTCCCACCACCATTGCCATGTCATCAATCCATGTGATCCTTGAAAGTCTATAAATACTAGCCATTTTCCTTCATTGCAACACTTGATCATTTTGGTTTTTCACACACTTTCTTTCTTTCTTTCATAGCTTGTAAGTTTACTTTTCTTTCCTCCTTTCTTCATCCATTTCGTGATCATCATCATCATTCTTAAGAAGATCAAGTTTCCTTTTAGCTTGATCTTACTTATATCTTGTTGATTCAAGCATGAATCTTTCAAGAACAACAAAAGATTCAAGCTTTCTAGCTTGAATGTTCATATCTTTTGTAGATCTAGTTATTTTATACTTTGTTCATGTTATTTTGTTAAAAAGATTCAAACTTTTGTTTGTAATCTTCATGCATCTTCAAGATCTAAGCTTTATGCTTCAAGATCTTCAAGAACACTTAAGATGCAAGCTTTCTAGCTTGAATCTTCATATCTTTTGTTGTATTTAAGTTCTTTTCTTACTTTGATCATGTTGTTTTGTTGAAAGGATTCAAACTTATGTTTGTAATCTTCATGTATCTTCAAGATCCAAGCTTTATGCTTCAAGATCTTCAAGAACACTTAAAGGTTCAAGCTTTCTAGCTTTGTGACCTTGTTACTTGTGTGAAATGGATCCAAGCTCTCTAGCTTAGGGTTCCATCACCTCTTTTGACTTAGATTGTGGTTATACTTGCTTATTTGTTATAAAGTTTGTAGCTTTAGTTGTTTTGTGATTTGTTTTGGTGTTAAGACTAAGGATATGATGTAACCTTGGTTCATCATTCATCTAAGACTCATGAATGAGTTGTATTCCTACTTGGTCTTAACACATTGTGTATTGATGGTGAATCCTTAGTCAAAGTGATGCTAAGTCATCAACGAGTTGTACACTTGAAGCTATAAGCATCAAGGATGAGAACCGTGATGAGCATCAAGCACTAAGAATCCCACCGGAGCACCTTAAACTCTGTTTTTCGTGACTGATCAGACTTCTAGGCTACTGTAAAACTTGATTTTCAGATAGCCTAGTTTGAGTAGATGAATTTTCGTTTAAGACTCGTCTCAAACCGAGTCACCGTTTGAAAGTTATGGCCTTTTCCGTGTGGTAACACCTTTGTAACGTCGTGCTGAAAATTCGGACCTACTCGCACTCCGACCGTCACCACGGTCAAACTAAGTCGAGTTCGAGTCTAGAAATTGGTCAGCAACTATAGGACTCCCATACGGAACTATGGCCACTGATTTTGCGTGTTTTCGATTTACGTAGAGGCCGTAGCAGCTGATCCATTTCAGGCTATTATTTCGACCTCTACACTTGACTAGTTTACCTAGATTTTGCTATGATGATTGATGATGATGATGACACGTTGACTTAATCTTGAACTATTTGAACTTGTATAGACAACCTACTGACTTAGTGACCTTTTACTTAGGTTGACGACCATTCGGACCGCCTTGCTACTTGTCTACTTTCGTTACAACTTGTCTTGCTTATTCACTGTGAGTTATAGCATCCCTTTTTACTACTTGTACTATTTTTGGGACTGAGAATACATGCGCTTTTTACATTTTACATACTAGGCACGAGTACTTAAACTTTATATATGTGTGGGTTATATAACGGCAGAAACATTCCCTTTAGCTCGGTAACGTTTAATCATTGGTTTTTGAACCGTGAACGCGAATCTTAGATATGGATCCATAGGGTTTGACATCCCCACTCGGGCTAGTCGCGCTAGCATTTAACGAGTGTTTAATACTTCGAGGACATACGCACTTGCCAAGTGTACTTTCAGGGGGTATATTATTTAAACGTTAAGTTAGTTACCGGGTGCCCACGGTTAAGCATATACTTTTACATACTTTTGAAACGCTCGTTGTAGCACTGAAATCTCGTGGCCTACTTACATTACTGTTACACTTAAACTATAGCTCACCAACCTTTGTGTTGACGTTTTTAAGCATGTATTTCTCAGGTGCTTAGAGGTTTGATGCTTCCGCTGTTAGATTGCTGTCATGCTGTTATTGAATTGCTGTTATGGACTTGCTGTTTAGTTATCCGCTGCATTACTAGAGATGTCTCAATTTATGGAACTTATGTTTTGCATTCGTAGACTTACGTCATTCTCGAACAATGTTTTGTAATAAGTCTTATGTCATGTTATCTTTTGTAAAACGTTATCTTTTCAATGAATGCAAATCGTTTTTCAAACAGCATATAGTGTTTGACCATGTAAAGATCCTGTTGTTGACGAATCGTACACGATGATTTTGTACGGGGCGTCACACCCAGTCTATGAACCAATACTCCGAGTGTTGAAAAAGTTGAATAAAGCTGTAAAAACTGTAAACGACCTTAATAGCCAAAAGTTTGATGACAAAGAATAGTATGTTAGCAAAGCTAAGAGAAGATTTGGAACTGGAAAACGAATTGAGAAAACCATGAAGGAGGTTGTAGACAAATCACAGAGACTAAATCTGCTCAAATGATTCAGTATCTACTGAAGTCATTAACAAATATTTTGCTCCTGACTCTAAACCTTTACGGATAAATATTTAACATCATCCATCGATATTAGAAATTCTAAGATATCATCGTATCTTTCATTATAAATATCCTCGATATTTCTGAAGATATTTTTATAACTACTCTTATCTGCAATCACTTATCTCCTCGAGTTATCTGTATCACATCATAAAGGAAACTGTTTTAGTTTCTGAATTCTGAAACCTTTGAGTTTAAAGTATGAATATGTTTGAAGTGGTGTTAGGAACTGAAGCATGAATTAGTATAATATAATGACACTTGATCAACGTGATTAGATTACAGTAAGTCATGATTAGTTTATAATGGAACGTGATGATTCACAGATCATAACGTCATCATGTGCCATGTTACATGACTCTTACATTCTACCGAATCTCCAAACATATTGAAAATATATTTACCTGATAGTTTTATCTTTGTAACAACCCAAACCATACCGCGTATAAAACCCCGTTAAATTTCATGACAAAAAAAAAAAAAAATTCTGGTGCAGTTCATTTGCGCGGCGCGCCAGGTGGGTGCGCGGCGCGCCAAACCACCTGGACAGCCCGCTGTCCCCGGAAGTCAATTTAACGAAAATGTTTGACCCGTTCCCGACGTTTTTAGCCAAAACGCTTTTAACCATGAATTCATATATATAAAACTAGCACGTTTAATTAATAAAATTAAGTTTACGAAGCGGGTCCCACATCAACCCATTTTACCACCTTAAGTACCAAAATACAATTTCCGACTTTAAGACTTTAATACACACAAAGCCGAGCATGGCGATCGGGGATACGCTACCCAATCCTAAACGATCCAAAAGCAAGTCTCTAAAGCAAGCTATGAAAGTCTTCTAGTCCTCGCACTTACCCGAGCCACCGTCCGCATGAAATATATAAAAATAGTCAACAACGAGAGGGTAAGCTAGTGCTTAGTGAATGATAATATACTACATACATATATATGTATAAAATGAATACGCCACACAAAGCAAATACCGCATACCGAAGCATCCAAGTATAAAGCGTCTACACTAAGCATACCGTACGATCTAAGCAACGAGCTAAAGATACAACACAAAAGATAGTCCACCAACGACAAAGTGAACATCGCCAAATAGCTACACCCGGAGGGTTAGCTACAACACAACAATACATTAATATATATATAACAATATAAACGAACGAGGTTAACCCCTTAACCTCAAACACACGAACATTGGCCGAACAACCCGAGCCTTGTGAATTCGCACAACCCGAAATTCACTTCTCAACCATAAGATGACCGAACAACCCGAGTCATCATGAATCCGCACTACCCGAGATTCATTACCTCCAAT
Source organism: Rutidosis leptorrhynchoides (assembly GCF_046630445.1). Taxonomy (NCBI): domain Eukaryota; kingdom Viridiplantae; phylum Streptophyta; class Magnoliopsida; order Asterales; family Asteraceae; genus Rutidosis; species Rutidosis leptorrhynchoides. The sequence goes on from NC_092336.1 coordinate 280,128,276, forward strand.
AAGGTGACCGAACAACCCGAGTCACCATGAATCCGCACTACCCGAGATTCATTTCACAATACTAAAACCCACGGTCACGGGATTATAAAATCCACCACACAACCATATCAACCCTTCGCCATTAGGGTTATAACAACCAAATCACAACCAAGTGTGATAACGTGCACACAAACGTGTACTTCGCCAAGGATGGTCAACCAAGACGCACAAACGTGCCAATTGGACTCATACACAAGTCCTTCAAATCCACCTATATGTGAAGTGAGCTCTATAACCGAGAATCACTTCACCCGACCCGCACCCATCCTACACATACATATGCATATAGGATATTATCACTCACCTTGAAGTCTTGAAGAAAGCTTCCAAGTAAACCGCAACTCGCCGATGGAAAATACCTATTCCATTATCACAAATACCACAACACAATTAGATTGGATTCACAAATTAACCCAATTCGTCACTTAGTGCCATTTCGACCCAAATGCACTTCCAAGCACAAACCGTACCCAAACTAACCAATAATCACTAACACAAGTGAGAATGGTCCTAATATGCCAATTAAACCCGAACACAAGTGCCAAACACGTGTCATACCCATTTTGACACTTAAACCCTAATTTTGACCCATAAAGGTCAAAATCTCATCCTTTACAAGTTTTGACACCAAAACACATTTAACTCGGTTCTATACTTCAACTTAATCCATTTTAAGTTTATAAACCTCATTAAATCGCCAATCGGGTCATAGTCACCACCAAACCCTAATTTGACCCAAAGTCAAAGTTAGTCAACCAAACAACCTCCAATGGGTTCCAATACTTCCATAATCGCTAACTAAAGTGATTAAACTAAATTTCAAGTTCTAAACATGGCCAATTTGTTCACCAACCCAAAATCCACCAACAATTAACAACAAACCCGATTACTAGCTTCACTAAACCCATTTCATCACATAAAAGGGTTTTACAACTAATTAACTCAAAACCCTAACTTGAATATCAAATTAAATAATTGAAATTCGGAGTTTGAGCTTACCAATACTATCACCGTGTAGCCGAGAACGAAAGGAACAACTTTAAAACCCGAGACTTTGAACGATTCGAGCTTCTTCCTCCCCAAAACCTCAAATCTCTCTCTAGACCTCTCTCTCTCTCTAAGAATGGATGAAGATGATGAGTGGATGTGAATGGGATCCAAACTAGCTCATAAGCCTCACAAATCCGGCCCCATGTGATTTTACCCATTTGCCCTTCATTTAAACCAATTAAAAACAAGGGATTCTGTCAGCAGCAAACGGCGCGGCGCGCCCCTACCCCGCGCGGCGCGCGACCTCTCTGAAACAGATTCTTTTTCATTTTAAACTTTATATAAATAATCCGCGAAACCCAATCTCGAACGTCTTAATACACAAACAAGCAAGATAAATATTCGGGTCTTACAACTCTCCCCCACTTAAACTCGATCACGTCCTCGTGATCCTCATCACTTGACCAAACGGACTCCACTTTACGGTCCTCAACATAAGTCCAATCCGACTTTCCTAAGCAATTTTTTTTCCAACGAATCGCCTTCCACAACTAAATCGTCACCCGCGATTTATCAAAACCACAATCCGAGCACTACAACCATGCCCCTTCCCTAACATCGGGAAAACTCAACCAATCTCGTACCGAGATATAACTCCCTTAGCGTACTATTACCGAGTACAACGCTAAAAGCAACCAAGTCTCAACCTAAGGTCAACAACCCGAAACGATGAAACCGAACCAAACGAATCCTTACGGATATCACCTAATCATTAAACATCCCTTGTAGTGCGCAATACGACCAATACGCAACTACCGTAACAACACAATCCACGGTTAGAAACCGATAGCGCCCAAAGCGGCTATGGGAACACAAATCCCAAGGTGTACGAAATCGTCCATCGTCACACCCGTAACAAACATGTGAGCGAAACACGGCTATCGCATCACTAATCATACCACGTGGTCCTCACGACCCCACCATCGACGCATAAAACGACCGATAGTTCCCACAACATGGTCCTTACGACCCCACCATTGGTGTATCAAACAACCAATAGATTACAACTCAACATGGCCGAAACAACCCGAGCCAAAACACATATGGAGGATGGTCGAAACAACCCGAACCTTAGTGAATTCGCACAACCCAAAATTCACCAACCCAATCCATATATCTCACAACAGAATGACCGCACAACCCGAGTCATCGTGAATACGCGCAAACCGATATTCACTACCACTGCCACATAGTGTAACCGAGGATGGCCGTACAACCCGAACCTTAGTGAATCCGAACTACCCGACATTCACTACCTCAAACTATGAGCCCAACCAACAGGGACATTCGTACTACCCGAAATATTGTGAATACGAACAACCCGATATTCACGTCCCACAACACAACCCTCTTGATGAAGTCAGCGGACCCCGAAGGTCATGCTCCACCAATCTCATTATCGGATGAAGTCAGCGGACCCGAAGATCATGCTTCACCGATCTCAATACCGGATGAAGTCAGCGGACCCGAAGATCATGCTTCACCGATCTCAACACCACGCTCATGACGAAGTCAGCGGACCCTAAAGATCATGCTCCATCAATCACGTACTCCCATGATGAAGTCAGCGGACCCTAAAGATCATGCTCCATCACGCAACCATACTATAATGAAGTCAGCGGACCCCGAAAGTCATGCTTCATTAATCATCAATACCACGATGAAGTCAGCGGACCCCGAAGGTCATGCTTCATCAACTACATACCATAATCGAGCAAGAACCACCTATATCAAACATAGGTACCGAACAAGAATTCTCCAAAAGAGAACCCGACACACACCTTCCTTAACCGAAGGATTTCACCTTGCTCATCAAACACGTCCATTATCTCTCAACGAGATTTACCACATTACCGCCTCGGTGGGATTCCAATCCAAACCATAAGTACAATTTATCCGAAATCGCACTCTACCACGAATCGACCCAAAACTAGGTCTCGGTAAAAATTCCAGATCTACCAAAATCATCATCCGAAATATCACACTAACACTTTCCTCGCGCAGGAGTGCGACTCCCCCACTTGAAAACACGTTCCTATATCACAACTCGTACACCCGTACGATGCTACCAAAGGTAGACTTTACCAACAATTGGGTACACACGACCCATCACCACACCTTGCTCTAACCTTGAGCACACGAAGGATTTCAATCAATCCTTAAACACTTCGAACGAAAAGTGTACCACGATTACACAAACCATACCCTCGCAATTATCCAATTGCTTTAGTTTGTCAAGTTTCACCTAGTCACTCATGTACCTACGGGTTTCTCCCGGTACCCTAAGTACAATGTAACCACAACACAATCGGAGTCGACACCACGCTAGTAGGTATAAAAGAGGCACCTAATGTCGCGTCATAAAGACTCCATTACCAACACACATCGAGATTTTAAACACTCGGCCTCAAAGGTTCCAATCACCCGACGAACCTCATGGTTCATCACTTCAACACCAAAAGCGAACACGCGCTAAACAATCGAACACCAAAACCATTTCCGTGGCTTGGTAGTAACATTCCCCAAATACTAAGGAATGCTTGGTTACACCAAGTCTTACGCCCTTCGTCCAACAACCAAACATCACCATAGGGTACTTCCGTTAGGAACGTCACCCTTAACCATAACATGCAAATCACTATGCAATTAACAAGTCCGAACATATATGCCACGTAAATAAATATTCAAAGACATATTTATTAAAACGAAACGTACCTCAACGTCTCCTTGCGGCATTCGCCGCCGCCAACTCGGGACAATCCGGCTTGCGATGTCCCTCTTTATGACAATAGTAGCACATTCCGTCATCACTCCTCGGCATTGTGCATTCCCACAACTTGTGACCCCTAACGCCACAATTAAAACATCTAGGCGCACGAGACTCCACCGCGCCCTTTACCACATTACTCGTACTCGCACTCGGACCCTTAGTCCTCTTACTCGGAGCACCATAAGAAACAACCCTTCCCTCACTTGAAGGTTCGCCCTTTTTCGATCGCGTATAAGACTCGAAACCTCTAGCCACCGCAAATAACTCCGCGAACGACTTCGCGTAACCCCGGCTAATTTTGCTTTTCAAGTCATCGCTCAAAGTTCGATAGAAATCCTCCATCAACAAACGATCGTTCCCCAAATATTCCGGGAAAAAACGAGCCTTCGACATAAAAGTCGTCTTTAAAGTATTCAAGTCCATAGAACCCTGTTGCAAATTTCGCAACTCACAACGCAATTCCGATAAATCGGCTGAAGTTCGGAACTCCTCGAAGAATTCCTCCTTAAATTCGTCCCACGATAACGTCATAAACGTCTCACCACCGACAAGATCAATCTTGCCATCCAACCAATCCTTCGCCCTACCTCGCAACAAACTAGTAGCGAGTCTCGTATTTTTCTCGGGTGGGCATTCCATAGTACGAAAACACCCTTCGACATCCGAAACCCAAGTCGTACTCACCAAAGGATCCGGTTTCCCATCATACATAGGGGGTTTAGTCCTCATGAAGCTCTTAAGACAACGCTCCATTTCACCCCTATTTTGGAATTCGGAATACTTCCCATCCATTTCTTCTCGAAACGCTCTCATTTGCTCCGCAACGGCGGCCGCAACTCTAGCGTTAAATTCCGTGTCATTCGTCTCGGTCTCGTTTCACGTCGTCATTCTAAAGAATGCAAAACGATTAGTCCACGCACGTATAAAACGACACGCACAACATCACCCCATCTTGCTAAACACTCGTCGTACATCACTTGTTAGACACGATTTGCACCCGTAATAAGGTCTGCAAGTTCTTATTACGCACACACGCCGCATCAACTTGTTAGTACAACGACCGCCTCGCTCGATGATATAAACAAACACAACCAAAATTCTACGCGGTACAAACACACGCGAGAATTACTATCACAACACAAGAGCATATTAATAATATCCGCATTACTAATATAAACGTTAGTCAACCTATAAACAAGGCACTAACTAAACCCATTCCGACCCGTAATCCTACAAGTCCCGCAACAAATTAAGCACACACAAAAGTCTAAGTCTAGGCACCTATCTCAAGTCACCTAAATCCCTTAGACCATGCTCTGATACCACTTGTAACAACCCAAACCATACAGCGTATAAAACCCCGTTAAATTTCATGACAAAAAAAAAAAAATTCTGGTGCAGTTCATTTGCGCGGCGCGCTAGGTGGGTGCGCGGCGCGCCAAACCACCTGGACAGCCCGCTGTCCCCGGAAGTCAATTTAACGAAAATGTTTGACCCGTTCCCGACGTTTTTAGCCAAAACGCTTTTAACCATGAATTCATATATATAAAACTAGCACGTTTAATTAATAAAATTAAGTTTACGAAGCGGGTCCCACATCAACCCATTTTACCACCTTAAGTACCAAAATACAATTTCCGACTTTAAGACTTTAATACACACAAAGCCGAGCATGGCGATCGGGGATACGCTACCCAATCCTAAACGATCCAAAAGCAAGTCTCTAAAGCAAGCTATGAAAGTCTTCTAGTCCTCGCACTTACCCGAGCCACCGTCCGCATGAAATCTATAAAAATAGTCAACAACGAGAGGGTAAGCTTGTGCTTAGTGAATGATAATATACTACATACATATATATGTATAAAATGAATACGCCACACAAAGCAAATACCGCATACCGAAGCATCCAAGTATAAAGCGTCTACACTAAGCATACCGTACGATCTAAGCAACGAGCTAAAGATACAACACAAAAGATAGTCCACCAACGACAAAGTGAACATCGCCAAATAGCTACACCCGGAGGGTTAGCTACAACACAACAATACATTAATATATATATAACAATATAAACGAACGAGGTTAACCCCTTAACCTCAAACACACGAACATTGGCCGAACAACCCGAGCCTTGTGAATTCGCATAACCCGAAATTCACTTCTCAACCATAAGATGACCGAACAACCCGAGTCATCATGAATCCGCACTACCCGAGATTCATTACCTCCAATAAGGTGACCGAACAACCCGAGTCACCATGAATCCGCACTACCCGAGATTCATTTCACAATACTAAAACCCACGGTCACGGGATTATAAAATCCACCACACAACCATATCAACCCTTCGCCATTAGGCTTATAACAACCAAATCACAACCAAGTGTGATAACGTGCACACAAACGTGTACTTCGCCAAGGATGGTCAACCAAGACGCACAAACGTGCCAATTGGACTCATACACAAGTCCTTCAAATCCACCTATATGTGAAGTGAGCTCTATAACCGAGAATCACTTCACCCGACCCGCACCCATCCTACACATACATATGCATATAGGATATTATCACTCACCTTGAAGTCTTGAAGAAAGCTTCCAAGTAAACCGCAACTCGCCGATGGAAAATACCTATTCCATTATCACAAATACCACAACACAATTAGATTGGATTCACAAATTAACCCAATTCGTCACTTAGTGCCATTTCGACCCAAATGCACTTCCAAGCACAAACCGTACCCAAACTAACCAATAATCACTAACACAAGTGAGAATGGTCCTAATATGCCAATTAAACCCGAACACAAGTGCCAAACACGTGTCATACCCATTTTGACACTTAAACCCTAATTTTGACCCATAAAGGTCAAAATCTCATCCTTTACAAGTTTTGACACCAAAACACATTTAACTCGGTTCTATACTTCAACTTAATCCATTTTAAGTTTATAAACCTCATTAAATCGCCAATCGGGTCATAGTCACCACCAAACCCTAATTTGACCCAAAGTCAAAGTTAGTCAACCAAACAACCTCCAATGGGTTCCAATACTTCCATAATCGCTAACTAAAGTGATTAAACTAAATTTCAAGTTCTAAACATGGCCAATTTGTTCACCAACCCAAAATCCACCAACAATTAACAACAAACCCGATTACTAGCTTCACTAAACCCATTTCATCACATAAAAGGGTTTTACAACTAATTAACTCAAAACCCTAACTTGAATATCAAATTAAATAATTGAAATTCGGAGTTTGAGCTTACCAATACTATCACCGTGTAGCCGAGAACGAAAGGAACAACTTTAAAACCCGAGACTTTGAACGATTCGAGCTTCTTCCTCCCCAAAACCTCAAATCTCTCTCTAGACCTCTCTCTCTCTCTAAGAATGGATGAAGATGATGAGTGGATGTGAATGGGATCCAAACTAGCTCATAAGCCTCACAAATCCGGCCCCATGTGATTTTACCCATTTGCCCTTCATTTAAACCAATTAAAAACAAGGGATTCTGTCAGCAGCAAACGGCGCGGCGCGCACCTACCCCGCGCGGCGCGCGACCTCTCTGAAACAGATTCTTTTTCATTTTAAACTTTATATAAATAATCCGCGAAACCCAATCTCGAACGTCTTAATACACAAACAAGCAAGATAAATATTCGGGTCTTACAATCTTTTCTCTTGAATTCTAGTACTTTAACCAATCAAGATCGTGCTATTACAATTTCTCTCTTAAAACATTAGTCATGTTCATTCAAAACTCTATACTTACGAATTCTGGACTGTTACTCTCTTTACTAGAGGTCGAGAAGAGAATAAAAAGGCAAAGAGCTCCAAAATATAAGAGAAAATATAAAGACCAATAACAACACAGAGATTACAAACCATGGATATTAATACGAATAGCAATATAAAGACACGGTAGAATTAAGAAGAGTATCACCGCAAGGTAAGAGTAAAAGTAAACAGATTTTTCTGGTGGAAGATTGAAAAGAAGGATGACATAAATGATAATTAGGAAAATATCTTAGAACTGGATTAAGTATTTTCACAATCTTTTGGATGTATGAACTAAGAAAGAAAGTATAGGAATGGTGAAAATAATGGAACGGAAAAAGTGAATTTATAATGGAAATATCTGACAGAGCAATCGAGACAGATCACCGTATTTATTAAAAGAGATCTTAATTCCCCTATTCACCGAAGAATCAGATCTTATAGATTTCAAAGATTTTCTTTAAATCCCTTGAATTTCGGAAATTAACCGTGACTACGTCACTGGATAAGATGAACTTGCATCTACTCATTTCACTATTTAGTGATAGCTTCATTCGTACGCTTCGAGTGATTATATCATTTTATCAATATAAATCAATAATGTTTAAACTTTATTTATCAACTCATATTCGTCATGAAAACATTTTTATTGTTAGCCATGACGACCTCGATCAAATTTCGGGGCGAAATTTCTTTAACGGGTAGGTACTGTGACGACCCGAAAATTTCCGACCAAATTTAAACTTAATCTTTATATGTTCCGACACGATACGCAAAGTCTGCAATATTGAAATCTCAAAACCTTTGAACTATATTCATGTATACATTTGACCTTTGACTATTCCCAATGATTCACGAACAATTTATCTATAAATACATATGTAATTAAATATATATATATATATATATATATATATATATATATATATATATATATATATATATATATATATATATATATATATATATATATATATATATATAAATGTAAGTGTATATAGTAATTTGAATTTATAAAATATAATTTAAACATTAAAATATGTAAAATAAGTTACAAAATAATTATGATGTAATTTAAAAGGAATCTATATATAAATATATATATTCTATGTATAATTATTATTAATTGTAACATATATATAATGTATAAATAATAATTATTTAATGAAAGTTAATATATAATATATTATATAAGTAATGATACAGATATATAATACAAATAAAAATATAGTTTATATAATAATATTGTTACTACTTCTAATATTAATATCAATATGAGTGTTATTAATAATCTATAGATATGAACTTAATATATATATATATATATATATATATATATAGATTGATAATGTATTATTATTATTAATATATTTGTTATTATTAATAATATTAGTATTATTAATATTATTGTTATTAACAATATCACTGTTATACATTTTATGGTAATTAATATCATTATCATTAGTAATATCATTATTATAAATTTTTTTCTTATTTTGATATTAAGAGTATTATTATTAAAGTTATATTTAATAATAAGATTAATTATAATCTATAAAAAAATAGATAAATATAAGTGATATACAAATACATAGATATATAAAAACAAATAGATAAATACAGATATATATATATATATATATATATATATATATATATATATATATATATATATATATATATATATATATATATATATATATATATATATATATATATATATATATATATATAAACATATGTGATATATACAGATAAATACATTAGGAAATCGGTATTTTTTTTATTATTTTTATTTACTATTATTACTATTATTATTATTAATATTTATTTATAATCTAAAAAGAAAATTAGAAATTTAATTATTAATATAATTATAATTATTTATATATCATGTATACGTATAACAAACCAAATTCAGTTTGCTATCCCAATCAGTACTGTATGTAATTTTTGTTTGAATCTCATAAGTTGTTAAACCTCTTAATCGTTCGTACCAATCAATTTGATTTCGTATATTATTTTTTTATTTACTTTACTGTACGAAAAGAATCATCTTGTCGAACCATCTCTCCATATAATTAATTGAATACAGTTGTTAGATATTACATTACGACCTTACACTACCATATATCAATTTCAAATAACCTTAACAGCATTTAATTAATCGAAATTTATCAGAAAAACTGAAGAACAAATAGGTACGGCTCTGTTTTCACTTCATAATTCAATCAGAACAATTTCTTAATAAACTTCAAATTGTGTTAATGTAGTTCTGTTAGGAATTTAATATTTAATCTTTCTGCAAAAGTTGAAGATCCAATTCTTAGTATTGAATTCTAATTTTAGGGTCAAAGTTAATTTTTACAAAAAGTCAAAATTATGTTCATGAGGAAACTCATATATATGTTGATGTTATAGGTTCAATTGATGGTTCAGGCCATTTTTAATGGTGATTTAGAAAATATTTCATGAAGGATTTGAGGTCTCAAAACAGCTCTATGTCGAAATTCGATTTTATGTTCATAATTTTTTTACGATACAGCAGGAATATATTTCTGTTTTTAAAAGTTTTTCTGTCAATTAAAAAGTAACAATTTTGTTAAATCTGTTTCGTTTAAATATTATAAAGTAAACGAATTACAGCTTGTTACAAATTATGATTTGTTTTGGTCGACTTAAATTGTAGAAGAGAATAAAGAAGAAAGGGAACAGAAAATTTACATTTAAAAATAAACAGGCTGTGTAAATAATCAGAAAAGCAGACATGGTAGAATGGTTGAGGGGTGTGTTATGTGTGCTGATGGTCGCGAGTTCGAACCTGTATCCAGGCTGTTTTAAAAAAAAAACACTATGAGGTAGTTTTTCTCATTTCTATTTATTATTATTATTATTATTATTATTATTATTATTATTATTATTATTATTATTATTATTATTATTATTATTATTATTTACTATGATTATTGTTATTATTGTTATTATTGTTATAATTATTATCATTAGTGTTATCATTAAATTGATTATTATCATTATTAGTAGTATTATAATTATTAGTATTATTAATTAACACTCAATATTATTAGTATGATTATTACTACTAAATATTATTATATTTGTTACTAGTATTGTTATTATTCGATATTATCATTATTATTACAAGTAATATAATTGTTATTATTAGTAATGCTAAAATAAGTATTATTATCATTTATAGAATTATTAGTATTATTACTATTATTATTAACCTAAGTATTATTGTTAACAATATCATTACTATTATTAGTATTATCATTATTAATAAAATTACTATTATTTTATTTAGTAAATCATTATTATCAAAACTATCATTTTTAACAGATAAATATTTCGTATGTAAAATATACTTCCCACATATACTAAAAGTATATTAATATTTCATATACAATATATTAGACATATTAATAGTTGTTATATATATACTTACATATAACCCACTAATGATTTTAAATATAATACTGATCATATAAAATATATAGATATATATTAATAAAACTAAATATATATAGATATTAATCATTTTAAGTATATATACAAATAAACATATATAACATATAATTTAAGATATAAAATAAGTAAATGTTTAAATGGAATTTAGAATAAATTCTATATAACTAAAAATATAAATAACAAATACTAATAAATGAAATTATGTGATTCCCATTATATATTTTAATAAATAAAATTGATATAGGTTATTGAATTCGAGGCCAACCCTGCATTGTTCAGTATCGTCATATGTATTTTTACTACAAAATACAGTATTGTGAGTTTCATTACTCCCTTTTTAAATGCTTTTGCAATATATATTTTTGAGACTGAGAATACATGCGCTGTTTTTATAAATGTTTGATGAAATAGACACAAGTACTTAAAACTAAATTCTATGGCTGGATTATTAAACCGAATATGCCCCTTTTTAGTCTGGTAATCTAAGAATTAGGGAACAGACACCCTAATTGACGCGAATCCTAAAGATAGATCTATTGGGGCCCAGCAAGCCCCATCCAAAGTACCAGATTCTTTAGTACTTCGAATTTATTATGTCCGAAGGGAGTCCCGGAATGATGTGGATATTCTATATGCATCTTGTTAAGGTCGGTTACCCGGTGTTCACCATATGAATGATTTTTATCTCTATGCAGCTTGCGAAATGCCTGATATGAGAATGATGTTTATGAAAATATAAAATCTTGTGGTCTATTAAAATGATGGAAATGAATGTTTATGATAAACTAATGAACTCACCAACCTTTTGGTTGACACTTGAAAGCATGTTTATTCTCAGGTATGAAAAAAATCTTCCGCTGTGCATTTGCTCATTTTAGAGATATTACTTGGAGTCATTCATGACATATTTCAAAAGACGTTGCATTCGAGTCGTTGAGTTCATCAAGATTATTATTAAGTCAATTATAGTTGGATATATTATGAAATGGTATGCATGCCGTCAACTTTCGATGTAATGAAAGTTTGTCTTTAAAAAAAACGAATGCAATGTTTGTAAAATGTATCATATAGAGGTCAAGTACCTCGCGAAGTAACCAAATGTAATGTATTCATCCAGATGGATTAGGACGGGTCACTTCATGTGGTATCAGAGCGGTGGTCTTAGCGAACCAGGTCTTGCATTAGTGTGTCTAACTGATAGTTGTTAAGATGCATTAGTGAGTATGGACTTCGACCTTAGTTGCATGTCAAAAGTTTTTGCTTATCATTTCTTGTCGGAAATCACTTGCTTATCATTCTTAGTCTAGACACATCTTACTACATTGATTGCATGAATAGTGTATAGACAAAATTCATATCTTAGCGTATCTGCTAATTCATATCTTAGCGTATCTGTTACTGTAAACTTTTTCTAACATATTCCGTAAATTCCTCCGTAATCTACGAAATCTTTTGTTCTATATATATGGATATTCTATGTCTTTAGGATACCATCCGATAATCGAAAATCATTTCCTATCAAAAAATCCTTTACTCAATCGTACGAAATGGAACTCGTCACTAGTTCAAGTTCTTCGGAACCCGACAGCTATTCCGACATGGATGTTCACCTAAGCTCTGAAAGAAGCGTCACCAGAATGAATCAACTAATCATCCATCCCCAATTCATCTGATGAGTTCGTAGTCGACTTAATCAACGAAATCGAGAAGAAGGCAATTCCTTTCCACCAACCAAATTTCCCTCTTGACAATGAACCTGAAACACTTACCGCCGAATCAGTCTGAAACACCATTTTCACCCTCATTTCCAGAGTAGCTCGACACGATTATATTCTATCCACAATTCTAAACCTTATTCATCCGCTCGTTCCGATCGACAATCATTCCGGAATAATAGAAGAAGTCAACGAACTTCGCGCTCGACTAATCAATTTGGAGAATATGGTGCAAAATTTACCAGGTTCAGCAACATCACCGGCACCAACAGTACCACCAACAACCCAAGTTTCAACTTCACATGTCTCAACATCTCATTCTGTACCTCGAGTATAATCATCGCTCTACATGACTTTCTACATCATTTATCTTCGTTCGACACGATGGTTATGTAACCTCTAATATTTTAGAGATTATGTACTCTAGTTCTAACCGTAAACCAAATGAGTTCAATATCCTATTGACTCATTAAATCCATGACTACATCTGAAGAAAATATATATGTATAAATTTTTTCATAAAGATTGTAAATAAAAAAAAATTCTTTGTACAAACTGTTAATGGTGAAAACATTTTAACGGGTAGGTAATACCCGAGAAATATTTAAATTTCACATTAATAAGTTACACATTACATTCTTCCAATCTGATTCAACAGTCATTTACTATCCTACTTACATCCACAGATATACGTATCCGTTCACCGCAGAATAATCATTTTCATTCAATTTCATAATTGGATTTTGACCCATCAGAATCCAACAAGTGGCATAATGAAGAAAATATTGGACAAAATAAAATTTGTTAGAAACAAACAAATTAATTATGAGAAATTTTGTTAAGAATCTACGCTAACTATTCCTAGCTAACTGTTCCTAGCTAACTGTTAATTCCGTATTACAATTTAATTATCGCAATTTATTTATCGCAATTTTAATTCTCGCAATTTTATTTATCGTCATTTAATTTCTGTTATTTATTTTACGCACTTTTATTATCGGGAAACGTATACAATGTTTTGACATATCATATCGACGCATCTATATATATTATTTGAAATAACCATAGACACTCTATATGCGGTAATGATCGAGTTAGCTATACAGGGTTGAGGTTGATTCTCAAATAATATATATACTTTGAGTTGTGATCAAGTCTGAGACATGTATATAACGGGTCACGACACGTATTAATTAATTCGAATATTATATATTAAACTACATATGCATTATTGAATTACTAATTGTGGACTACTAACTGTGTACTAATAATATTGGACAACTAAAATGAATTAAAATATTGATTATAACATATGAAACTAAAAAAATTCTTCAAATTTGCCACTTGATTTCATCTTAAACCTCATTTGTAATTTTGACAATTACAATCTGCGTTCAAACCTTTCATGATTCTTGAAAACACCTCAATCTGGAGGATGAATCAACCGCACTTCATGTATGGAAGGAAATATTTATGCATATAGTTATGGGCCTGAAAACACTAAGAACCTGAGTAAACGTTTAACACGTATATGTGCTGGCTCCTTTGGCATTGTTATTTTCGAAAATAACAATGCAATTCCTTTTCAAAATAGCAAATTTTGTTACAGCTCCAGCAAGACAACTTCGACTTTCATTCGGATTAACCTTATTATAACCGTAATATATAAGTTGCCTTTCGTTATCGTTATCGGGGAACCGTTTATATTCCACCATATTAGCAGAAACTTACCAATAACTTCATTACTCATTGGCTTGAGTCTCTCCGAAAAACCATTATATTTGTTCATTAAAACCCTATCATTATACTCATTGAAACTCTAACATATACTCATCCACATCTTGTAACTAGAGTTGTCATACCAATTACCAGAAATTAGCAATCAGTATTTCGAATCTCGCAGTGTTTCTACATCAATAGTCATATGTATACATATAACATTTATCTCTTAGAATCATGATCTTCCATTCTGAAATTCTGAAAAGCACCCAGTCTATGAACCAATACTCCGAGTGTTGAAAAAGTTGAATAAAGCAGCAAAAACTGTAAACGACCTTAATAGTCGAAAGTTTGATGACAAAGAATAGTATGTTAGCAAAGCTAAGAGAAGATTTGGAACTGAAAAACGAATTGAGAAAACCATGAACGAGGTTGTAGACAAATCACAAAGACTAAATCTGCTCAAATGATTCAGTATCTGCTGAAGTCATTAACAAATATTTTGCTCCTGACTCTAAACCTTTACGTATAAATCTTCATCATCATCCATCGATATTAGAAATTCTAAGATATCATCGTATCTTTCATTATAAATATCCTCGATATTTCTGAAGATATTTTTATAACTACTCTTATTTGCAATCACTTATCTCCTCGAGTTATCTGTATCACATCATAAAGGAAACTGTTTTAGTTTCTGAATTCTGAAACCTTCGAGTTTAAAGTATGAAAATGTTTGAAGTGGTGTTGGGAACTGAAGCATGAATTATTATCATATAATGACACTTGATCAACGTGATTATATTACAGTAAGTCATGATGAGTTTCTAATGGAACGTGATGATTCACAGATCATAACGTCATCATGTGCCATGTTACACGACTCTTACATTCTACCGAATCTCCAAACATATTGAAAATATATTTTCCTGATATTTCTATCTTTTCTCTTGAATTCTGGTAATTTAACCAATCAAGATCGTGCTATTACAATTTCTCTCTTAGAACATTAGTCATGTTCATTCAAAACTCTATACTTACAAATTCTGGACTGTTACTCTCTTTACTAGAGGTCGAGAAGAGAATAAAAAGGCAAAGAGCTCCAAAATATAAGAGAAAATATAAAGCCCAATAACAACACGGAGATTACAAACCATGGATATTAATACGAATAGCAATATAAAGACAAGGTAGAATTAAGAATAGTATCACCCCAAGGTAATAGTAAAAGTAAACAGATTTTTCTGGTGGAAGATTGAAAAGAAGGATGACATAAATGATAATTAGAAAAATATCAAGGATTAGAACTGTATTAAGCATTTTCACAATCTTTTGGATGTATGAACTAAGAAAAAAAGTATAGGAATGGTGAAAATAATGGAACGGAAAAAGTGAATTTATAATGGAAATATCCGACAGAGCAATCGATACAGATCATCGTATTTATTAAAAGAGATCTTAATTCCCCCATTCACAGAAGAATCAGATCTTATAGATTGCAAAGATTTTCTTTAAATCCCTTGAATTCTGGAAATCAACCGTGTCTACATCACTGGTTAAGACGAACTTGCATCTACTCATTTCACAATTTAGTGATAGCTTCATTTGTACGCTTCGAGTGATTAAATCATTTTATCAATATTGATCAATAATGATTAAACTTTATTTATCAACTCATATTCGTCATGAAAACATTTTTATTGTTAGCCATGACGACCTCGATCAAATTTCGGGAAGAAATTTCTTTAACGGGTAGGTACTGTGACGACCCGAAAATTTCCGACCAAATTTAAACTTAATCTTTATATGTTCCGACACGATAAGCAAAGTCTGCAATATTGAAATCTCAAAACCTTTGAACTATATTCATGTATACATTTGACCTATGACTATTCCTGAGGATTCACGAATAATTTGTCTATAAATACATATGTAATTAAATATATATAATATATAATATATATATATATATATATATATATATACATATATATAAAAGAAAAAGTTATTTTTGATTGTGGTTGAAAGTTATTTATGGATATATATATATATATCTATACATATATCTATATATAATATATATAATTATAATTATAATTATTATATAATAAATAATATTACTCCGTAAACGAAATCACAGCTTTACAAATGAAACATAGCCACTCTAGAATTTACAATACACAAAAAATGATGCCAAGATAGCATCAAAAATCCCAGGAACTAATATTAACAATTCGTGTTCTAAAATTAAATTCAACTATCATTTACGGATTTATTTTTTACTTCGTATATTTTTACTTTTATGTTTTTTAGTAAACATTATCCGAACATGATTTTTCTTCGTGTATTTAATTATACTTTCAACATTATTTGAATTTAGAGTTTAAGTCCTTAAAATATTTATAAACACGCAAATATAACTATTATCATATTAATTATACATGACGACTCCTCCGAGTACCATTTTTTTGTTGAAATAACTAACAAATTTTCTAAAATTAAACTCACGGGTTACAATTTTATTAAAAAAATAAATAATTTGTATATAATAATTCTAATATAATATAACTTATATTTTACTAATGTTACGTTTCATGGCAAGTTTTCAATGGACTCTAAATATTACATAGTATATAATTTATATATTAAAAAGATATTAATGGTGAGAAAAAAATTGTAGACATTAAGTTACTAATACAATCCAAAAGCACTTTTAAAAATTGTCAATATCACATGCTCTTAAACTCAAAAGAACCTTTACAATTCATCAACATCACGGGCTCTTAACCTTAAAAAGAATTTTTAAAATTTGTCAACACTACAGACTCTTAAACTCAAAAAAAAAAAATTTAATTTGTCAACACCACGGGCTCTTAAATAATTCTTATACTTTTCCTATTTTTTTTGTATCGATATTTACATACCAATATGAACTGTAAATTACATTTTATGCACGTTTTTTTACACACCAGTGCAACGCACAAAATTGTAGGCATTAAGTTACTAACACAATCCAAAAGCACTTTTAAAAATTGTCAATATCACATGCTCTTAAACTCAAAAGAACCTTTACAATTCATCAACATCACGGGCTCTTAACTCAAAAGGAATTTTTAAAATTTGTCAATACCACAGGCTCTTAAACTCAAAAGAATTTTTAAATTTGTCAACATCACGGGCTCTTAAATTATTCTTATACTTTTCCTATTTTTTTAGTATCTATATGTACATACCAATATGAACTGTAAATTACATTTTATGCACAGTTTTTTACACACCCGTGCAACGCACGGGCTCAAAAACCTAGTATATATATATCACATATAAGTGTATATAGTAATTTGAATTTATAAAATATAATTTAAACATTAAAATATGTAAAATAAGTTACAAAATAATTATGATGTAAATTAAAAGGAATCTATATATAAATATATATATTTTATGTATAATTATTATTAATTGTAACATATATATAATGTATAAATAATAAATATTTAATGAAAGTTAATATATAATATATTATATAAGTAATGATACAGATATATAATACAAATATAAATATAGTTTATATAATAATATTCTTACTACTTTCAATATTAATATCAATATGAGTGTTATTAATAATCTATAGATATGAACTTAATATATATAGATTGATAATGTATTATTATTATTAATATATTTGTTATTATTAATAATATTAGTATTATTAATATTATTGTTATTAACAATATCACTGTTATACATTTTATGGTAATTAATATCATTATCATTAGTAATATCATTATTATAATTTTTTTTTCTTATTTTGATATTAAGAGTATTATTATTAAAGTTATATTTAATAATAAGATTAATTATAATCTATAAAAAAAAATAGATAAATATAAGAGATATACAAATACAGAGATATATCAAAACAAATAGATAAATACAGATATATATATAAACATATGCGATATATACAGATAAATACATTAGGAAATTAGTATTTTTTATTATTTTTATTTACTATTATTACTATTATTATTATTATTATTATTATTATTAATATTTATTTATAATCTAAAAAGGAAATTACAAATTTAATTATAAATATAATTATAATTATTTATATATCATGCATACGTATAACAAACCAAATTCAATTTGCTATCCCAATCAGTACTGTATGTAATTTTTGTTTGAATCTCATAAGTTGTTAAACCTCTTAATCGTTCGTACCAATCAATTTGATTTTGTATATTATTTTTTTATTTACTTTGTTGTACCGAAAGAATCATCTTGTCGAACCATCTCTTCATATAATTAATTGAATACAGTTGTTAGATATTACATTACGACCTTACACTACCATATATCAATTTCAAATAACCTTAACAGCCTTTAATTAATCAAAATTTATCAGAAAAACTGATGAACAAACAGGTACGGCTCTGTTTTCACTTCATAATTTAATCAAACAATTTCGTAATAAACTTCAAATTGTGTTAATGTTCATGAGGAAATTCGTATATATGTTGATGTTATAGATTCAATTGATGGTTCAGGCAGTTTTTAATGGTGATTTAGAAAATGTTTCATGAAGGATTTGAGGTCTCAAAACAGCTCTATGTCAAAATTCGATTTTATGTTCATAATTTTTTTACGATACAGCAG